>NW_027271017.1:1615000-1750000 GCF_040938485.1 Diadema antillarum | reverse complement strand
TCACAAAAGACAGTATCCTCATTTGCAAAGCATTGTGGGACTACAAAGTCTTCATGAAAAAAAAAAAGAATGACGGAAACTTGAACCACAACACTGTGCGAATGCAATACGTTGAATTTACATCTCGAACTGATTATTCAGAATTCATTCTATCTGCAGGAAGATATCCCAAAGATAAGATAGTGGAAACAAGGACACGGTGGGGTTACAAGTTTTAAATTAATGTAACAAAACACCAGACGTAACAAAATCTTTTCTGTATAACGTTCCACTGAAAAAAAAGAGAAAGCAAGTATTGGGTCCCATTTCATCAAAGATGACAGGATGTCAGTTGCTATAGTTATTACACTGTATAGCAACTCTTGCTGGAATAGCAACTTTTCGTAGTAACTGCCAATCAGGAAGCTAGATTCCTGTCGCTACCACGACAACTGTCATTCCACCAAGAGTTGCTTTCGTAGCAACTTTTTGATGAAATGGGGCCCTTAGACCTAAATGTACGGGACAACATTTTCCGATCCCAGGAATCTCTTTCAACCAGATTTCTAGTGTAATAAAAATCATGGATTACATCGTAAGGATGCTACATCCCTCGATAGCTCGAACTAAGTTTCGAAGAGTGCTATTTTGGTACACATACAGGCCTATCAAGTTTTGATACATGTGGGCCTACACTGTCGTGACTGTATGCCATCATGACTTTAAATACTCATCAGGGTTAGTGTAACGAATAATTTTGGGTGAAGACGAGTCCAGCGGGCTTTCACGACGTGAAAAAAGCTCAACTCTGGTCATCTGCTTTCCAAGAATACTGTAGTATTCTACAGAAGCAACCCTACAGAATAATGTTAGTGGAGATGAAAATTGGGCTTTTAACTTTTTGTGTGATATACCAACAAACCACTTATGACATAGTAAAGACCTTACTATTCTTAGAGCAACGTAGAGGAGTTCAAAGTTTATTTGATGAAAATCAGTTTTGAAATGGCTGAGACATCCAAAAACAAAGTAAAACAAAGCGATCGTAATAAAAGGTGGGTCCAAAATTTTATTAGGATCGCTTTGTTTTGGATATATCAGCCATTTCAAAACCAACTAATTTCATCAAATATATGTCGAATTCGTTGAATTACATGTTCTTTCGTGATATTATTTTATACAAGATCTCCCATTATCTCACCAAAAATGGTAGCAACCTCAAGTTAAGTCTCAACCAAAACTATACGGCACCTTTAAGCTGCCGAATTTCCCTTTTACCACCATTATCCTGAAACACATTGTTTGAGAAATTATTATGACTTCTATATGCAGCTTAATACCACTGCAAAGATATGCCTATACATATCCAATAGGAATAAATAAGTTGCTTGTGCTATGCCCGTACTATTCTGATACGACCGCATAACACCAATGTATGTGGAATATAATATACCTTGTATAGTGGCACATGACAGAATATGGGACGACAAAAAAAAAAATAATCGCAGACACGACTGCATGTATAAGTATGGTGTTACGTTGATGATTAGCGAGACACCTGGACCTGTCCATACTTAACGCCAGCACCACTCCTACTAAATTTGAATTTTTGTGTAAAATATGCTAGATAGATTTATAAAATAGATAGTGCGTAACTATAGCATAAGAAAATTCTGCTTGTAGTATTATACATAGTAAAATGTATACAAATATAAGAATTAGCCAGTCAGTCTCTCTCACTCTCTCCCCCTCCGTTTGTGTGTATGTGTGCGTGTGTGTGTGCGCGCGTGTGTTTTAATGATTCAACGCTTTCCCTGTAAATATCTTTTAGAGTTCAGTTAACCTTGCCATATCCTTGTAATCATGTTCTACATGATTTTGTATATAGGCAATCTGGCTCAGTTTAGTTCGTATCGTGTTCGTGAGGGGAGTCCAATTATTAAGCCCTGCTTTTCAGCATCCCCTCCATTTCTATATCCAGGGCTCCGCACTAACTTTTTTCTTTGGTGGCCCGATGGGGCCACAAAAATCATCAATTTCAAATCTTTAGTGGCCCGAAAAAACAATAAAAAACATTATTTTTTTTTAATGAGTCAAAAATTGAGGTTTTATCATAGTAAAAATCGGAAGCTTGACATATTTAATAATCTACTCATAAATAAACCTCAACAAACTCGCAACTCTCACGCTCAGGCACTCATTCAGTCTTTTTCATCCATCCTTTAAACAAATTTAACTTCTAATTTCCGGCGCAAAAAGTTACGAATTTATTGACATACTTTTCAAAAAGTTTTGGTGGCCCATCAAATTTGCCCTTTTTTTGAAACCTGGTGGCCTGACTTTCATTTTTAGTGGCCCCGGGCCAGCGGGCCACCGTTAGTGTCGAGCCCTGCTATATCCAACAACTTTGTTTCGTTACAATGGTTCCGTTCAGTATTTTCCATTTGTTTTGAATATACAGTTGTAACTATGTTTGTGTAAACGATTTGCTGTAACTGCGTTTCTGTTGAAAATGACAGTAAATGAAATGAAAAATGAAAAGAAATGAAATAATAATAAAAGTTAGTTGAAACCTATAGCATAGTTGGAAGGATTCAGCAGTATTTTGTCAAGCTATTTCTACTATTAGAAATGGTGAAAAAGGGGGTGTGTCTGTTTAAAAGTAATCCAGAGCCCTGTGAAAATAACACGTGTGTTTATTTCGCCAGCGTTGCACAACGTCCAGGCAGACGCAATTGCGTAACATAATATCCTTGTCTTGTCACATTACACTACCTCCTTGATGACACATAGGCCTACACATACATGCACACACGCAGGAAACACATTACCTAATCCAGAGCTGCCACACTAACATTCTATAGCCGATTTGATTGGTCTAAATTTAGAAAGTACAGTGACTTTTTCTGTCGGGGAGGCACCGATATGTATCATCAGTACCGCAAGTACAGTTATCTCAGTCTCCAAAAAGGATGTTGGCTAGCCAAACGTACGCAGCCGTATCAGGTAGGTGATAGCAAGGTTTTATACATGGAGTTCCAACTGGCTGTAATTATTCAAACAGTTGTCAGATTTCTATTCACAGGTGCACGAATTGTGCCTTTGATGATCGATGTTCGATGCCGCCGTCTTGCTGAGCAATCTGAAGATTCGTTTTGAACGTTATCATAATGTTGGCCATATTTTGCTTATTTAAAATGAAATGAAATTTCACTTAACGATAAAGCATGTAAAACAAAAGTCAATCCCGTCCAGAAATTTGTGCAAAAGTGTAAATCAGAGCTGTATCATGTGAAAATGTTCAAAACTGTACCATCCTGGAAATCTGGTCTTATCACTTTTCCGCTAAATTTCCACAAATGAAACCAATGTGGAATAACCTTCAAGTATAATTCTTTATTGATAGATATATCAGATTAGTGCCCGGGTATGCCCAGTCGAGTAATTTTCATCTTTATTTCAGCATTTTTTGCTCAATTTTTATTCGCGCATCCTCGTGTCTGTACCACCTACCTTTTATAAGAAGGGATAGCGAAAAGTAATTACCATCACAAAGACATAGTATCTTCCTTTGAAAGTGGCTGGTGATTATGCAATGAGACACGAGTCAATTGTCTTCGTATATGCGCGGCAGATCCTGTTTGGCACATGCTTCAAATATCTTTTAGCGGCGGCTTCGAACATGGGTTCAAAGGAAATAAGACAGTTGTGACTCCATTCTCTTAAAGGGATCGTATTGTTTTGGTCGAGACCTAATTTCAGGTTTCTAACATTTTTTGGTGAGATAATGAGAAACCGCTTATGAAATATGAAAGAGCATGTAATTCCATGAGGAATTCAACGTTTATTTGATGAAAATTGGTTTTGAAATGGCTGAGATATCCAAAACAGAGCGATTCTATAAGTTCGGGACCCACACTTTATTACGATCGCTTTGTTTTTCTTTGTTTTTGGATGTTTCAGTCATTCCAAACCCGATGTTCATCAAATAAACTTTGAATTCCTCTTAAAATGGTATGCTCTGCACTATTTCATAAGTGTTTTCTTGGTATCTCACAAAAAGTTAAAAGCCCAATTCTCATCTCCACCTATACTGTACTATCCCTTTAATACTTGGTGATAGCTTTAAAAAGCCGCCACGCACACATCCGTGTTGCGTTGTTCTCTGCATACAAGGAGGCCCCATTAATTGTGTGAGCATGGTCATGAATGTCAAAGTGAAACTACCCCATCTATTGTTGATATCTAACCAGCTTGCAGTCGTGATGTGATGAAGGTACAATGATTCAATAACATTCTGTTTCACACTCGTATAAAATCGACAAGAAAAGCACAAATTTCATCAAATTCGCGCGTAAATAAATAATTCAAAACGTACATTTTACATTTTCCAGCAATTTGGATGTCAGTCACAACCACACACTCAAATAAGATGAAGTGATGTGAATGTCACTACCTTAAAAAAAAAAAACAAAGAAAAAAAAAAGAAAAAAAAACACACAGACAGACAAACAAAGAATTAAAAATTTTTTTGGGGTGAATTATCAATACACTGTAGTTGTACCCGATCTGGTAATGTAATTACAATACAGTTACGTATGCCTGCAGGTGTATATGAGGATATTTTCGTTTTCTATTCATCAAAATAAAAGGCAGTGTACATGTACATGTATATCTACAAGTGTATCTAAAACATACTAGTTTTGGCACAAGTTGTGATTTTATTGAGCTGCACTGACACTGTACATGTTTTGGAGGAATGGCATAAATGTTTTGGCAGTTCACATTACATTGTACCAACTTTCTCTCAACACTGAACTGAAGAGGAAATCCAGTCCAGATATAAGTTAGTCTGATACAAAGAGTAAAATCTTATGAGTTCAAAAGTAAAAATTTGACTGAAATCGGATGAAAAATAAGTTATGACATTTTGAAGTTTTGCTAATTTCTGCAAAACTGTTCTTGTATAGTGGATATGAATAAGCAAATGAGTGAGCTAGTCATGTCATACCCTCACAATTGTCCATTGATTGTGTACAAAAAATGATGAAAATTCAATGTTTTTGTCATTGAAGTCTGAAACATGATGCTATTCCAGGTTGAATAACTTTAGAATAGTGATCAGTTAGATACTAGTACACAAGGATTTGAGCCTCGGGCATAATTACGTTTGAATGAAAAACTGGAAATGTTTAAATCCTATGTACAAACTATATGGTAAGTTGTGAGGGAATGACATGCTCACTTGCCATTTGCATATTGTATTGTCTGTTCAAGAACTGCTTCTCCCCAAAATAGCGAAACTTCAAAATGTCATAACTTCCTTATTTTTTAACAGATTTCGATCAAAATTATATTGCTGACCTCATAATATTTTACTCTTTCTTATCAAACTTACTTATATTTAGACTGGATTTCCCCCTCTAACAAAATCTTACTAATACAGTTGGCTACCAACAGCACATTTGTATCGTACACATCCAATAAAATTGTACAAGGGAGAGTGATCACTACCAATCACACAAGCACCAATGTTACTCTTCAAAAAAATTTATTCCAGCACACACAAGTCAACAAAATATGGCACAGATGTCTCCAATAATGTATTCAACAATCAACATCGAGAGACACGACATGCAGAACTCAACCTAGACCTACCAGATGTGTGCATGCCCAACTATCATCTACAGTAGAACCTTGTTTTAGAGCTCAGATATATAGTACAACAAAACCCTCTTTGACAAGTCTAACAAGGCGATTTGGGAAGATTCCAATTCTTAGTACTGTACAGCATTTCTGTTTGTGCCCTGATACTGTATAGAATAACAAGGTAATTGTCATGGTTTTTGGCTCCTCATTACCCTCCTTATAAAAATGTTCCCCTGTACTACTCTTAAAAAAATAAACATCATAAGCACCCACCCCACCTCGAGAATGGTAAGAACATGGACCATACATCCTTACTTGAAGTGAGATATGAGCTCCATCAGTCAAACAGGCGATGGCTGATGATAAAGCAGACAATTTAACCCTAAAAAGACTGGGGGGGGGGCCTAAAAGGCCCCCCCCCTCGACATTTCGCGCGATTACTCTGCAACAGGCAATGCTCTCGCCGCGATGCTCTATGACTTTTTTCTTTCAAGTTTCCCGCACATTTTGACACCAAATTTGTGACGCCCGGGGGTACGGATCTGAAGTTACATAACATTTTGTACATGCATGTGAGGCCGAAAATGGCTCAAAAATGTGATTTTGTGTACAAAGTCAATGCAAATTGAGTTTTTTCACATGGTTCATATAAATATGCTTATTTTTACTCTCAATGGCTAAAATCAATTTGTTTTAGGAGTATTATGCTTCAAAAAGTGTCTGCCACAAATTTTGTTAAAAAAAACAACAAAAACAAAAGGTCGAAAAAACAAAGAAATACATAAGAAATTCATGAAACAATAAAATAAATAAGAAATTAATTTTGATACCGAATTTTTTTCAAGTGCATTTGCTAAGAATGCCACAAAGAATAATTAGACCAAAAATGAGCACTTTTGGAGCTTTATTTACTGATCTAGATCAAAGAGTCTGATTTTTCGCATAAATTAGCATAATTAATCAAAATAAAATAAAAGAAGACTATTTTGGAAAATTTAAATATACGATCTTGTAGATTACATCGCACACTACCATTGTGCAAATTTTCGCGGCGATCGCGCGATCCACGGCCGAAATCTTAAGGGGGGGCCCTTTAGGCCCCCCCCAGTCTTTCGAGCTACCAAAATAGCCCAGTCTTTTTAGGGTTAAAGCACCATAGAACTGGATTTTTACCTTCACCCAGGTTTGAAACACCTTGTTTCTTTAAACTGCGATTTCATTACATGAAAAGGATATATCACATGTTCCCCTGTGACAGTCTACAGCACTGAAGGACACTGGACTACTGGAGATAGAGAGGAAAGTACTTTGACAAGGAACCTCTCAGCATCAGAGTAGCAAGATGGAATGAAACTAGACAAACTGTAAATCTATGAGACACAAATTCCAGTCATGAAGACTTCCCTTCAACCCATAGATGCTGTTTTGTCATTACTTTTTCTTGGGGGAAAAAAAAAATCATGCAAATCATGGAGAGTCTTCAAAACATTTGACATAGTGCACCTGCGGGATCTCGGGTCGACAGTCTTGGGCTGACAACTGTGAAGTCTTCACCTACGTGTACAGCAACTTCTTTCATGCAACTCAAAATAGCTCTTAACAATGTTGCAGATTTCACATACAGTGTACTCCCATTATACCGAACACGGAATTCCAGTTACAACGAAGTACAAATTCAGGCTGCAACATTTCGATATAACTGCTGGTCCCAACACTTCATTATAACAGGAGTCCACTGTACATTTGTATCCTTACGAGCTGTACCTGCTTTAGTTTACTGTGATAAAGATAATTCATGAATACACTATTTTCATACCTTTTCCAAGGTGATGCAAAGTGGCTCTTTCACAAGGAATCTGGAAAAAAACTATTTCCTTGTTTTTTAATAGCGTTAAAAAAAGAAATACTCGGGGAATTCTGCCAACAATCACGACATGGCCCTGTCATGGTAAGGGTCAAAGAGGCAGCCAAATCAAAGGACAATAATATGTGTACTTTCAGCGGTACATGTTTATCAACTTTACTGGTGTAGTGTGTGTACAACTTTTCTCATTTCCTTTGTTGATGTATTCAATTACTACCTTTGTGTTAAGTTTTTGCTTCAAGCAATATGCATCATGACACATGGAATGTTACATAATGAATCTTTGCAGAGATACTGTAGCTACATTTCAATTTGCACACTGTAAACTCACCTTTCCACACCCTGGTCTGTTTACACATACTTGTATAATAAAAATGCACTGATCTTTTTTTCAAAGAAAAAAACTGGGAAAACCTTTCTGATAAAAAACAAAACAAAACAAAATACAATTCAACGTACACCATTCTCAAAACACCTTAAAAAGGAGACTACAGACTCACAGACTGTTGCACTTAAGAGTGAATGCTGCACTGATTATAGGCTGTGGAATATTTCTTTAATGTGGTGACAGGGAGGGGAAGGGGGGGGGGAGGGTTAACTGGGGAGTTCCAGGGGCTCATCTTTTTGCCCCTATAGGAGTCAATGAGCAACACCAGGCACGTGGTGGAAGGGTGGGGAAATCTTGAGGGCGGAACACTCCAAAAAGTTTTTACGTTGTGACTTACATGTACCTTCCTCAATTTTGCAAGAATGATGCTATTTCTTTTCTTTCGTGTTTAGTTGCCAAAATTTTGATGACTGATATTTAAAGCTACGCTGATGGTTCATATAGTACATGTTGTAGGACTAAAATACTTTTAAGTGTCATGTGCCTGATGCCACAGATATTCCATGTCAAACTGCAGAAAAGCCCAACTTGACATAAGCCTTTCTTGAATGATCACTGAATGACAAGCTAAGGCATCACAAATCGTCACAACATATCACAATATCTCTCACACAAAATTAATGCATCTAAATTGAAGAGTAACAAAATTCAAATTCCGATCATGAGTTTAAAATCAACATTTAGTTTAAAATAACATTTCACCACACAATAGACCCTCTCAACTAAAACAAAGCTCTCTCTCACAGGTACTTATATACACATACAATCTCTTTCTCTCTCTCTTCCGCTCTTTAAATAAGAAAGACATTCACAATATATCACATTTAAAAAATCAAAATATACCAACATATGAACCCATTCTTACGCAGACATCAAACCATTGCATGTCACCAGCCAAGTGTCAGGTAGTGTATTGTTTGGAAGATGGCAGCATAACTTCCATCTCAACTGTCACATGAAAATCACTTGGCTCCATTCGCTATAAGTCCTCCTCCTCCTCCTCGCATGCTTCTCTGCTTGGTGATCCATCTACAACTTCATTCCTTCTGTCAATTCTATCAGCCAGGTTGCATGAAACATCATTGTCAATACATTCCTCCTCCTCCTCCTCCATCTCTCTCTTCTCCTCCTCCACAGAGCATCTGGTATCATCGTCTGCCTCATCTGCATCACTTTTCTTGGCATCTCGATGGAGAGCATCATTCAAGCATCGATTTTCCTCCTTGGTGTGAAGGGTACCATCGGGAGACCGGTCACTCTCGTCTGCGCCATCGCTTTCCTCGCTTGACTTTCCAATCAGAGTCTGGGATAAAAAGAAAGAAGTTTGTGGGATGGATTTTGATATAAGCAAATGAATGATGAGTGAGCTCAAGCGGAGTTTAAGCATGTCATCAATTTCTCTTTAATCACTAAGGAAGGGAAAAAAGTGCAGCAGGTTTGCTTTTAAAGAAATATGAAGCTGCTCATTCGGATTGCTTTGCAGCCTATTTAGTTGAATTCATGGCATTTAAACACCAAAACCCACTCCAGTCAATCATGAACAAACACAATAGCTGTGATTTTATGCTGGTTGATATCACATAACTTTCTAGTGTGTTGTGCCATTGGACATCCTTGGAATTACATGTCTTCAAAACGTATGAATGATGGACATGCACGTATGGGCAACTGCACAAGCAAATGACAATCCATTGGTATTCCCTTCTACAAATGTATTTGCATCATTGAAAACCCATCATATGTTACCTTTTGGAGCAGAAAAAAAACTAGAAATGTCGCTACAGCGACTGGTTATACCCCCACCAAACAACATTTCATAAGCTTTGGTCAAAACAACATTTCATAAGCTTTGGTCAAAAAACTGAGGAAGTAGTTAAATCCGCAAGATCTTTCCTTGATCTTCTGCCATTAATATGCCGTTACCATGGCAACGTACTTTCGGGTACTGTCGAAAAATTCGTCTTGCACATCTACAACCAAAGGCACACATCTGTACCAAGTTTCATGGAAATTGGGCAAAAACTGAGGAAGTAGTTTGCAACACAAAATTTTCCATCATTTTGGCTCATAATATGTGAGCTGTTACCATGGCAACATACTTTTTGTCACTGTCAAGAAATGTGTCATGCTGACCTATATCCTAAGACAAACATTCAATATGAATTCCATGAGAATTGGAAGAACACTGATGAAGCAGTTTTGCCATGAAGCATTTTGCCCTATATTTTACCAATAACATGCCGTTACCATGGCAACGCACTTTTTGCCACTGCGGAAATATGTGTCTTGCACATTAACATATTCAGATGAACATCTGTACCTAATTTCATAAAAATTGATCAAAAACTGTGGGAGGAGTTCGCGACGCAAGATTTGTACCCATTTTTGCCCATAATATGCCGTTACCATGGCAACGTACTGTTGGGTACTGTCAAAAAATACGTCTTGCACATCTACAACCCAAGGCACACATCTGTGCCAAGTTTTATGGGAATCGCTTGAAAACTGAGGAAGTAGTTCGCGACGCAAGATTTGCAACGGACCGACCGCCCGACCGCCCGACCAACCGCCCGACCGCCAGACCGCCCGACCGACCGTCCGACCGTCCGCTGATTCCTATATACCCCCTTCAAACTTCGTTTGGCGGGGGTATAATAAATATATATATTACACCCAAATACCTGGTATGTTCCAGTAATTTTTTAAATGACAATATACAACAGATAAAATGAGCTACAACTATTGGTTCATTAAAGTTCATTTTTAAGATTGACACAAATTTGATACCATTGGTAATCCTGTGGACTTCTTTACCCAAGGTATCCTCTTCAGTGTTAGCACTGCTCTCCAAGAAGGCTCTGCCATTACATGTATTATTGTTGTAAACCCAAGCATTGTCACATATCAATTTTTACACCTGCATCGTAAGGGACAATGTGAGTAAAAACATCTTGTAAAAAGGTGTAGGCACTTGGCAGGATTTGACCTGAGGCTCCTCTGTTTGAGAGTCAAGAGCCTCATCTAGGCTAGTGTCCTGACTGCAACATGTTTCAGTGAATTGCATTCAGGGGCATTTTTCTGCACTCAGTTTTGTTTTTGTTGTTGTTCTTCTTCTTTTTCCCCAGCAGCCAACTTTGTCAGCCAGCTAAAACTTCAATGCAAGGAGAGTTTATCTCCATTGCATGGGAGCTTGCAGGGATGGAACAAGGGAAAGATGAGGAAGAAAGCAAGGTAAGCTGATACACACTACGATGGAACAGCTGAAGATATTATGGATTATAAAACAAACAAATAAACAAAAATCAAAAGAGGATCTTTGTGTCAAACAGTCACATGATCATGACACATGACCTTACCTCCACAACATCTGCTAGATACTCCGCCTGATCCGCCATGACCTGTAGCTTCTCGTTCTCCTCCTTCAGTCGGCTGTTTTCCACGTGAAGCTGAAGACAGAATGGAAACATAACAAATTAATTGAAGAAAAGGCTCCCACTAGTACATGTATATTCCCATCAAGTATGTATCTTACAGAGTCTTGAACCTATAAAACCCTTCAATTCAAAACACTTTAGAATTGAGGTCGCTTGGCACTGTCCTCATTTAAATAATATGAAGACATTTTTCATACCCATGATTCAAAAGAGAGAGAGAAAAAAATATGCGCTATTTATGGAATTACAGAATTCTGAGTATAATTCCACCATTTAATCCTTTAACTTGCACGTAAATGAAAGAGAATATAAATATTTAATGAATATATTGTGAGTAAATTATGAATATAATTTACATACTTCATGAATGAAAGTTAAAGTGTATCAGAACTGGGATTTGAGTATAATAAATCTACTGTGGTATATTTTTGTTCTCTTAGGCCCCCTTTTACAAGAGCCTTTCAAACTAGAAGAACGGTCTGGGTAATCTTTTTTTACCCTGCTTGTTAAAACAGTCCCGGCAAAATGTTGCTCAGACGTTGCCATGGTAACTTTAGCCATATTCTACCCTAACCGGCAAGGTATTACCCCAACAAAACCTGATAACCCTTCTGTAAAAACGCTCTTGTGGTGACATTCCTTTGATTTGCTTGAAAAGCTTAAGTCCAAACAGAGTGACACACAGACAAGGTCTGATAAAACAGGGCTTTAGATAATTCGATCTCCTTGAGGGCGTCTTCCACAGAGATTTTTTTCTCATCGGTCACTCATCGGAAGCAAAGATGTTGCCTCCGGCCACTAACCGAAGTGTATCAGATTGTAGTCTAATGAATCCGACTTGGTTGGTCGAGCATCACTATCAGGCGAGTGTCAGACATGTCAGGTGTTATCCTCATCAGACGATCTTGCCTCATTGGATCACCGCCTCACAGGCCTGACACTGACCTTATAGTCGCCTGACATAAGCCAAATCCATCAGAATGTGGTCCGATACACATCGGTGGGTGGCCGGAAGCAATAAACTTAGCTTCCAGTGAGTGACCGATGAGAGGAAATCTCTGTGAAATGGGGGTATTAAACAAACCTCCGGAAGATTTTCAAACTTAAATGTGTAAATTATACTGAGTACAGAGTTTCAGAATTTTTAGTGACTGGGATGAGGAATAATAATGTTTTCAAAATTTATAACAAATTGCAATGAACAAAAATGATGACATGGCAGCCTCACCATAAGAACGCATGAGCTGGGGCTCAAGGGAGCAGAACAAAAGAAGGCATGCATAGATTCTATACAGGTGAACTTGTTAAACAAGCGGTATTGTAATGGAATTGCACTGCTACATTTCTGAAATACGTGAGGCTCCTATGTCATCAACACTGTTCAGTGTAATTACCTCCACCAAGCCCTAGGGGGGAGGTTATGTTTTCGTTACCGTTGGTTTGTTTGTTAGCTAGTTAGTTAGTTAGTTAGTTCGTTCGTTTGTCCGCGTGCAAAATAACTCAAAAAGTAGTTAACGGATTGGGATGAAACTTGCAGGATAGGTTGGGAATGACACAAGTAACAAACAATTATCTTTTGGTAGTGATCCGAGAATTTTTTTGGGAATTTGTGATGGATTTTTGATATTTTTGCAGGTAGGGTCAATGAACTTGGGAGTTTAGGCTGCGCGTATTTGAGGTTTGCATGCGTGCACTAAAGTGCGTGCTCTAGTTTCTGTTAGGGCAAGGCGTGCTGTGCAGCTGAGGGTTTATGACGTAACAAAGGCTTCCATATAGGGAAATCGGGCGGCTTTCAGCACACAATGCAATACGTATGGGTGGAAATCACTGATCTCTGTGGAAGAACAAGATCAGTGCGGGTGGAAATGGGCTGCATGCTTGGCGGAGGTCTGTGCTCTCAGAGTGCTTCTCTAGTTTGTTTAAGATTTTCAGGGTATTGGTTTCTCTGCTCAAGGGCCACAACAAATTCCACAAGTCTATACATGGAGCTGTTGATTTATGTATTACATGATGTGAAATTATGAAAATCGTCTGGAATGCCCCTTTAAACAAACCTCTTCATTCTCCTTGAGGGCGTCTTCCAGTGCTTCTCTCCTCTCCTCAGCGAGCTCCTTCCAGTACGACTCCGTGGGCGTGTCCCTGGTCAGCATCTCAACGGTTTCATTTTCAGCCGAGCTCTGGAAAGATACCATATAGGTTGAGGGGAAGATTCATGACAAATCTCACTGATATACACGCTATTCCTGCTAAAATGAAGTCCTCGGGACGGGCAGTTTTCCATCATTAAATCAATATTTTGTTTGAATTGAACAAAAGAGGATATCGTCGCTGGGGTGACAAGACCTTGCATTTCAAATGTTGGTGAAAATGACTTTTTTTTATTAATGGTCAGTTAATCAGTTAAGTGTTGTCCTGTCCAAATCCTAGCTATCTTACCTAAAAAATGAAGCCACCAAGGCATGTCAAAAGAAAGGCTATCCCATTTGCTACAGTACTTTAGCTGCCATGTTTTTTTTTGCTCTCTTGAACATTTTAACATTTTGTGTATACTAGGTCTTGTTGCCCCAGGGATGATAGTAGATGATAATATTGGAACCTGAACTTTTATTTTGTTGTCACCAGAATTTCGTGATAACCGCCTTCATTGTAATGGGAGATGGCTAAACATGACATAAAGGCTGAATGGTAATGATAATAATTACAACAACAACAAAAAATCACACATGAACATGTTAGCGGTGGACCTGGGGTCCGTTTCATGAAAGTTTTTACAAGACTTTTTGCTCATAAGACATACTTACAAGAGAATTCGTGAAATGAAAATTTGAAAGTCTCACATAGCCACATATGAGCAACTTTGGCCATTCTGAAATTTATGTAAAGACTTTTATATGATGACGTCATGAAACGGATCCCTGCTCCTGTTTTTGGTGCAGGCAATCAATTGAATTTGAATGCATTTGACCATTGATTTGTTCCTGTTTCACCGCATCTGATTAACATTTCATTGAGATCAGGAACCATACCGCTGAACTGGACGACGATGAGGATTTGTCCTCGAAGATGGTGAAGTTCTTTCCTGCATCTGGCCTGAAGACCTTCCTGGGTTCACTCTTTCCATCACTACCCAACTTCCTCTTTGGTGATCGACTCGACTGTTGAAAGCAGTTCATGAGGAAAGAGAACAGAAATCAGAAGGTGTATGTTTATAGCAAGTTTAATACATTGAGTAAATAGAAGGAAAGATGGATTGCCAAGGACTGCAACTTCTCCCCAGATGCTTTCTTATATCCATCACATCTTTTGCATTAAAAAGAAGACATACTCAATAGACACCATGTAAACAGTGGTAGGATTTTGTTGGGATAGAGGAAGCACACCTGTTAAAGAAAGTTTAACTTTTGTTCAAGTTTAAGTTAACTTACAACTACCCACCTTCTGCACAAAAAAGATGGCTATTTCATGCATCGACAGAGAAGATTTCACAACAATTGAAACAAGGAATTCATCTTTTCATATTTTGAAAAAATGTTTCCTACTGTAAGAGAAAAAAGTGACAATCAGTAAATTCGATATGGGATTAAAAATATATATATATACTGGGAAATTTCAGCTATTCGTCCAGGATTCAGGGAACTGGGAAAGACTTTCATTAAATAATTCTAGCAAGGGGGTGAGTCAGTTATATTTTTTGTCACACCTGATTGGTTAATCTGATGAATCCATCGGAGCCAACAAGCTTGGTTTGACTCCCGGCAACCGGCTGAAGAAGTTGGAGAGACTTGCGTCGAGATGGGGAACTCTATGATATATTACAATGAGAGAGACAAAGATAGCAAGAAAAAAACAAACAGACAAAAAGAGAGTGGAAAAGACACAGAAAATGAGAAAAAGAAGGGGAAAAATTGGGGTTTACAATTGTAAGTCAACTAAAACTGTGTGTACATGCCAATGGCAGTGAATGGCAAGAGTTATCACACATGTTGAAACTTGAAAGTGATATGACTATTAAAGGTAAAAGTACAGGGAAAACTAAAATGATTCCCTGAACATGAAGGCAAAACTGATTCGGGGTGGAAGTTCAGAACATTTAAGAGTCAACTATAACATTCGTCAGTGCATAAAATCTCTCGACATTGTATGACACCATTTGAATGTGAATAGGCAACATGGAACATAGAACCTTGCCACATTAAATATTTCGATACACTGTCTGCAACATTAACTAAAGACTTACATACTATGGTACAATGGAAAAGCCCCTGTCCAAAACAACTGTCCACAGATTTCACTGTCTTCTTCACTTTAGAACCAGAAAGGTATTAATACTCTCCTAGAGTATGTACAAATGTACGTACATCTACAAAGTTAAAGACTTTCCGATTCTCAACTCACTTAATACACATGAATTTGTATAGACATCTGCTTTAAAATATGACAACAAAAGCCATTGATTCTTATCTTTATCACACTGAGTTTTACCAGATACTAAAAATATGAAAGTCCCAATGAACAAAGTCCAGTGACACAACAAACTCCAAATAAAGAACATGTGCATTCAGCATCATTTAATCACTGTCAGATATCAATGCAAACTTTTTCACTTCATTAGTTTCCATATTAATGCCATGAAAATGTTAAGAAACAAACCCCATGATAATACATTTTTTTTTCTTTTTTCTTTTTTTTTAAGCTTAGAGGATTTATATGTGATCTGGCAGCATGATTGAGTGTGGGCTGGGGTAAGAGAAAGGTACTATGTGCAAAAAAAAAACCACCCCCCCACAAATAAATTAATAAACAAACAAACAAACAAAAGAAAAACAAATATCAAAAACAATAGCAAACAAACAAACAAACAAACTTACCACACTCTCAGAAAACTTCTTTGCCTTTCTTGTCACTGCCCGACCAGCTCCTTGCAGTCCTACAGGAGCTTTTGTGACACTGCCTTCTGCACTCATGTTGGCTGTCAGTTGAGGTTTTACAATAGCCTAAATGTTCAGAGATGTTACAAGATGTAGCAATTAAAAACAAAAATTAGTTAGTTTGTTATTATATATAATTTAGGCCCTAAATTACATCAAAAGAGTAAGAATCTTCTTGCTACAGTGTTAGTGATGATGCTGTAGATACGTCTACGACTATGTTGTATCGTATGTGTGTGTGTGTGTGTGTGCGTAGGTAACTGTAGAGTATGTTAGACTCAGTTTTAATAGACAAGAGCAAGAGGGCCTAAATTAGGCCCTACATAATCAACCAGGGGAAGTAGAGTTCCCGATCTCACATAGGCGCTAGCCTATTGACCGATTCGGGTTCGTTGAGGGCAGCAGGCAATTTGTGGCACTGGGCGCAGCCATTACTGTAAAAGTGGATATTTTCGCGCGACTAATTTTTCGCGCTTGGCTGGGTCAGGAGAGTTTCGTGTGTTTTTAATTCCGCGGAATCAAGACATCACACACAGGAACATTATGGCAAGCAAAAATATTCGCGTGCTTTTATTTTCGCGCTAGTTTCTGGTTGCGCGAAATGCGCAAAAATTTCAACACCGCGAAAATTTCCACTTTTACAGAGGGTAGCTGAAATTGCGGTGTCCCAGCTTACCCCCCCCCTCCTCTCCCCCACCCCCCGGGCAACATGTTTATCGCGCACTTGTAACAAAGGTTCGCGCATTTAGCAAGCTTTCGCGCACTCAGTACGAGACGCCAATTGGCTAAAACAACCATGCATCAGTTTTTCATTCCGTGCGCGTGCTAATGTAGGGAGGGGGTGGGGGGGGGAGAGGGGAGGGGGATCGGCTGGGACACCGCAGTAATGGCGCTGCCCATGCCAATAATAATATTGATACACAATTCACAAAGCGCGTTACAGAATCGGTCAATATCAGTCCGGGAAACCCGCTCATGAGGACCGCTCCCGCGTACGAGGACTGCCCCGCCTCATGAGGACCGCCCCCATGCCTCATGAGGCCCGGGGGGAACACCTCATGAGGCCCCCTATTCACTTCTATTCATCTCACATCTGACGTATAAATTGTGTTTTAATGGGCGCTCTGCATCGGTTGATTAAAACTCAATTTTTGGAAAAAAAAAACGATAGGATTTTTTCTTCTTTTCATCATGGATAGTGGACAACTTATACGTCAGATGTGAGATGAATAGAAGTGAATAGGGGGCCTCATGAGGCGTCCCCCCCCCCCCCCCCCCCCGGGCCTCATGAGGCATGGGGACGGTCCTCGAGGCGGGGCAGTCCTCGTACGCGGGAGCGGTCCTCATGAGCGGGTTTCCCGGACTGATATGGCTTTCACTACACAGCTAGCTATAGTCAGTGCAATATAGACGGTCTAACAATTAGCCCATTGACTTTTCTACGCCACGGGTCCAAAGTTTCTATTGATTGTTTCGTTAGAGGAGAAGACTGCGAGAGCAACTAGAATCTAACTTACGTTAGACTAGATTTCTAGTCTCTTCTAACTTAGCTACATGTACGTGATGTAGCTGTCTCACTCTCACTCTCAGTGTCTGTCTTGCTCTTGCGGGGATGGTTCGAGTAAGACTTTCTGCTACAATTATCTGGCTGATATTGCTGCAAAATTCTTACAGCCTAAGCTTGAAAATAATGAAATACTTACTCTGCAAAGTACTCACGAGGCGACTGCTAACAGATATCTCTCTCAATGACTGCTTTCGTCTGTGAAAATTCAATCTTCGCGCCGCTCTTGTTCAGGTCCATGCAAATTATTGTTAAATGGCCAAACTCGAGCAAAGAAACAAGCACGTTGATTGGATACTGTAATTTTATTGACAATAGGTTTACAGAGCACAGTCACATAATTTTCTAATGTTCAATTTTAGAAATGAAATATATTTTTAAAATAATTATTTCTCACTTTATATTATTTTAGTATCATTTTAATGAATTTATATTCGAAAAATTACTATTTCAGAGAAAATCTGCCAAGAAACTGTGAACGTATAGACCGGAAATAGATACGTGAGTGAAGTAGATTTTGATTGGTTGAAGACAGTGAAAAGCCGGCGAATCATTTCCCCTAGTCCCACACACACAGATTATAGTAATTGCGGAGCGAGCATGCAGTCATTGTCTTCGTAATCGGTAATGTATTTATTTGCAAAGTTAAGCACAGTATCAAATGTTTTTGTTGAGAAAGTCATCATTAAGTGCACCTGTATCGAATAGTTTGGCAATAGTTTATGTTTTGTTTTTAGTAGACGAGATTTTCAACGTTAATTTTGTGGTGCTGTGCCTGTGCGCTGCAAAAAAACAGAAGCAGAAAACAAACGTCAATCAAGGCCGATATTATTATTTGCCTACGGTACATCCTGTGCTAATTTAAAACACCATGAAATTTGGCTGATTAATGAACCTAAAGGTCCAAACACAGGCCGTATTAAGGGCATTATCGCGAAATAGGTCCCCACTCCCCATTCACCGCCATTCATTTCGTCATATGTCTTTTAGGCAATGGCAATGCCTAGCGCTAGCCGCGCCGCAGCCGGGGACTTCTTTCAACCTCCATAGGGATAGTCTGGCATAGACTTTGCACATGTTGTAGTGGATCGTGGAGACGCACACGCAGAACGACGAACGAGAGGGGACCGATATCACGATTTGGCCCTATAAAGTAACACAGTGCTATGCATATCATTATTAATGGGTAGGTTATTTTGTTGCGTCGCTACATTATTAGCTATATACAAGTGTAGGCCTACGAAATGTTTACAATTTTAAACACGATGGCCAATAAATTTAGACAACATAGAATTAAATCATATAAAGTTAGATTAAAATATGCTCAATTTTGATGACCTACCGCCGTACCGGTGGTGCTAGACCCTATTAAAAACCATGTTGATACTAATGATAGTGATAATTAATGTCAATAATATTTAAGATTAGTTGCAGAAAATTTACAACAAACAAGTTGTAAAGTGGTGAGAAAGTTGTCATTTGTGAAAGGCATCATACCATGACCATCACTGACCACGATATAACTTATAAGTTAACATCACATTAAAGTTGGATCCAGGATAATCGGCAACAGTGACTAATTAGGAGTGCTAGGATGGAGGACTGCACTGGTATTTGTAGAAATTGATAGATATTCAGTGCATTCACACTCACAGTTGTGTGAGTTGGGTACTATTTGCTTGACCGAAAGACTGGTCTGTATCTGGTCATTCGGGAAATATTCTGCAGAGAAATTGTTATGTCTGGCTTCACAGAATACCTATCTATATAGTCCTATACCGAGGATCCGTAAATCAACTAAATCGGGGTGCTACATAAGCACTTGCCCGATTGCCTGGGGCAAGTGAAATCAAATTCGGGCAAGTGTTTTTGAACAATGAGAACAAATACTTGCCCGAATTTGGCAAGCAAAAAGTTTTGAAGCCACCTTTTTTTTTACTTATTCCCCCAACAAACCCACAAAGTCAACCAAACAGAAGCCCAAAGATAATGGCTGTTTGGTGATATGCAATGCACTTTAATAGTATGATGGTATTTCATTTCAGCAACTTTCCCACTCTTACGTGAAGAAGCCCCAATGCAATGCAGTGGCAGCACTTGATTGGACCAAGTTTATTACTCCATTGTAAGCGTGCGAATCAATTTGTGCTGCTTATTCAAATGATTGTGCTTTATTATCAAAGCCCTTGACTAAAACATGACTTTGTATATAATTCCTTATATTTTGGACTTTCTTTTCAGGCAAGTAAAATTAATGTTCGGGCAAGTGTTTTGCGGCAAATTTGAAAATCTGCTTGCCCGACCAGGCAAGTAGTAAAGTAAAGTTATGTAGCTCCCTGCTAAATGTAGAAATAGAAATGATTTTAAAAAACTCCTCTTGCCATGAACATACCTACTGTAAAGTCTAATCATCACTCACTTTTCCTTTTCATGAATTTTAAACTTCTGTGCGTGCACCAGGGAAGAAAAGGATCAACAATTTACTTTTTCTTTATCTAAAAAATATCTTGATTTGGTGAAATGTATGCTTGAAAATATTCTTAATCCTAAAAATCTCTTCTTATCACAGGTTAGAGGTGAAAAAATATGCACTTCAGTCAAGCATCGCATTGGTCGTAGCCCCTTCAAAACTCTTTTTGAGGCTGACATTCAAAGACTTAGCAAGTGAACTGGAGAGCATGAATTCGGGTGCAATCGCCGCCACTCCGTCTATGTTTGGCGGCATGCCGGGCTCAAACTCCCAGGTCCTCGCGGCCAATCCAGGACTTGAAGCATCAACTCAGGGAGACCCGAGCACCGTGCAGAACGTGCATCGTTGCAGCGTATCCGTCCCGCCATCCAGTGCTGACGACCTTAGGGAAAGTGCAAATGTGGGCGGGGCCAAAGACAATGGCACGGGGGAGAAAGTTGAAGGGACGGAACGGCCGGAAGAGAACGAGGAGGGAGAGGACGACAAGACAAGAGTGGACATATTCATCAACAATGTCGTGTGTTCTTTCAGCGTCAAGTGTCATCTCAACCTGCGGAAAATCGGACAGTTTGGCTCAAATGTGGAATACAGGAGAGAGTACGGGGTGAGGAAGGGCACGTATTTGTTCTCTTGATGTGGTGTGCCTCCTTTCTTTCTTGTAAAACAAAAGCACTGCAGCCATTCACCTTACCGGTACAAAGCATCGTGTGGTTTTTAGCCAGATGTATTTAAGCTTTAAAGTGAAAACCCACTCCATGTTTTAGTTTACATTTAGGAACGGCAGAATATCAAATGAACAGACAAGTGAACATTTCATTGAATTTGGTTCATTAGTAAAAGAATTTGGACTTTCCATCGACAGTAAATATCAGTCGTAGCAAACAAGATTTGATGACAGTAATACATTTTTGTAGTTGACACGACTTCCAAAGTCTGGTACCAGGTACATGTATGTACAATGTACTTCTATGAATCTGGCACAATTAAGGAAGACACCCGTCTACTCAAGGGACTGTTTACTCTCCTGTTCTCATGGCTTTGCATGAATAAGCATCAAACGCTAGTCCTTTTGCTGAATTTATTAATATTATATTTAAAATTCAGCTAAAGGTATGAATATAGTATGAGTCTTGTAGATTTATTTGTGGGGTAAGTCAATTTTCCAGTCTATCCTTGGACCCTTAGAAGGTAGATTTTTCTTTACAAAGAGGTAGATATAACAATTTTGATGTTACAGTGAATAGAAGTTTGTCATGAAACTTGCCCAGTTATAATTCTTGTCTTCAATTGTGCAATTTTATTAATGAAACACATTCTAAAATTTCAATATCCCTCTGGAGGTTTTTCTCATTTATCCATTTCACATTGAATTATCCATTCTATATCATCCCAATGGGCCGAAATCTGATTTTGCCATTACCTTGTCATGTGATGTCTGGTGGTCAGAGGCCTACATTATGTAGATTCATCAGCTCGGGTCAAGTATTTCAAGTTGTAATTTTGCATTTTACATACAGGGTGATAACTTTTACTGCTGGGAAGACCGGAACTTTGCAAGTTAATTGTTTGCATATTACTCTGTTTATCATTTTTTAGCCCCTTCCTTTTTCATGTCCTTTCACCCTCAGAAAGTCAACATGAGATTCCGTAATCCTCCAGCCACCGCCACCATCTGGTCTTCTGGCAAGATAACAATCACAGGGAACGACAGGTTAGTCATGTACCATCTTGTCCATTTAACCCCTTGGGACAAGTCCTGAGTATACATGGGCAAGCGTCTATGGGAAATTGCGTGTTGTAGCAAAATTAGCCTGTCCTCAGTGGGTTAAAGTTCATTGCCTTTCCATGTTCCACTCGATTTTGATAATTTATAAAGTGAAATCAAGGGAATAGAATGCTACAATTTTAAACAAAATCAAACATGGGATAAGAAAATCATGGAATTTCTAAAATTGTAGCAATGTAGTTGTAAAATACAAGGGATTGTCATTAGTGTATGAAATAATAATAATAATAATAATAATTGCATTTATATGGCGCTTCATACTGACGTTTCTAAGCGCACTTTTGCTACTCATACAAACAGACTAGATAACACAATAACATTAACAAAATCAGCGTTAACAGTAACAAAAGAAGAAGAAAGAAAAGCAAAGAAAAGAAAAATACATGTGATACGATGGTACAATAATTGATAACTGTGTGCGCCTCCAGAAAAAAAAAAAAAAAAATCAATGCATTAATTTTGAATAAGGACCCTCTGTTATGAATGCATTTTGCTGTCACCCAATGCATTTTACAGAGGACATAAAGTTAAATAAAAATGTCATTAAATGTGTGCTGAGGTCAATCACAGCAGTGTGTTGAGCTGCAGTTGACTGATACTGCATGGATGTGAATGTTTTCTTCGCATAGATGATTAAAACTGAGGGATTTAAGAAACCTTACTCTGCAAGCATCAATACAGTATTGTAGCGAGGTCGAGTTGATTCATGCTGCTTAGATGGTAATATTTTCTTTTCACAGAGCTTGATTAAAAGTGAGTGTTTCAAGAAAAGAAGTTCTGTCAACTTCGACACTGGAAGATAGTTCAGACAAGAGTCAAGGGAAGGGGATGAGTCAAACAATGTACAATATACTTCGATGTTTATGAATCACATGGGTTGCCTTTTCATTTGTACCAATTGTCATACTTTTTGTTCCTCCATATTCCAGTGAACACAGTGCAAAGAAGACAGCTCGGAAGTGTGCTAGAGCCCTGCAGAGAATCGGCTTCAATGTAAGACATTTATCATTGTTATTTTGTAGCCTGAGAGTATTATGTCATGCAGTAATCGCTTGACAAGTTCTTGTGCTGTTAGCTAATGTTAGAGCATATTTTGTCTGTGGATACATATCTATTCAACTTTTATCATTTGCACTTTATTATGACCAGTGAGAGCCACTGTGCATACATGTATGTTCTAATGTCAGATCCTGTTGGAAATATTAGGCCATGGCCCCTTTCACCGTTCTTTCAGCATAAGGTCATAATGCAGAGATGACTGCAGCTGTAGGCCCTTATACATTACACCTTCTAACTTCCAATGTTGTAGAGCAACTGCAGCAGCTAGAAACTGTGCTGTTGGTTTTAATGTATGAAAGTAGTGTATGAGTAAGTTGTAATTGATCTCTGACGTAATGTTTACTTTTTTAGGCAGCTTGTCACAAATTTTTGCAACACATATTTCTATAAACCTCCAGCACCCAATGGTTTCTTGCAATATGGACCCATTCCCTACTAAAGGAAGGAGTAGAATTCTCTCACATTCTTTTTTCTTTGCAGTTTTAGACAAATTATTAATGTATTTATAGAAATTTAACTGTAAAGTCGGGCTTTCTTTCTTCATTTATTTGTTGTTGTTTTTCCCAGGCTGTCTTCACTATTATGCACCTGCTTAATACGGCAGTCTCCTGCCTTTTTTTATCTCTTTCTCTCTCAAACTAGAAATGAGTGTATTATTGACTTCTTTGATTCCATTGTATTTGTTCAAATATTTCAAAGATTAACATGACCATTATATGATGAATTTATCTTATAATTTTTTGTGCTGATACATGTTGTAGGCCTACCATTCATTCATGTATGGTTTCCATGGAAAAGTGCAGAAATGAAATCAAACTGACCCTTTGCCTCCCCCCCCCCCCCCCCCCCCCCCCCCCCCCAGGTACGCTTCTCAAGTTACAAGGTAGTCAATGTCCTGGGCACTACCTCGATGCCGTTTGCAATCCGAATCAGGGATTTTTCGGAGGAGCACCCGCGGCTGGCAAGGTAGGTGATACTTCGGAAACAAGTGGGACCGATCCTTTCTATTGCCATTGAAGTGCCATCCCACACCACAGATTCATAACTTTTGAATGGATTGTCTGATTTTCCTCGAACTTCATAGATGCGTTCCACTGATATTGCCATAGTTTCTCAATCCATGATTATATACATTTGGGTTTATTCCCCTTTAAAAAGCAATAATACGCTCTCTATCTGTTTCTTTAGCAGTATCTCTCTCTCTCTCTCTCTCTCTCTCTAATGTTTACAGGAATTGTACAGTTTTGGTTGAGACCTAACTTCAGGTTTCTACACTGTAACTTCTTTTGGTGAGATGACGAGAAACGTATCATGACATATGAAAGAGCATAAGAGGGAATTCAAAGTTTATTTGATGAAAATCAGTTTTCAAATGGCTGAGATATCCAAGAAATAGCAATCCTAATAAAAGGTGGGTCCCATCTTTTATCATGGTCGCTATGTTTTACTTTGTTTTTGGATGTCTCAGCCATTCGAAAACCAATTTATATCAAATAAACTTTGAATTCCTCTTTGAATAGTATCCTCTGTACTATTTCATAAGCAGTTTATTGGTATCCTCGCAAAAACTTAAAAAGCCCAATCCTCATCTCCACCAATACTACATCGTCCCTTTAACAACAGGAATTGTCTTATTAAATACAGTGTATATACTACATGTATGTTCTTCTTCTTATGTTGTGTTTGAAACAAAGCTATGAGCCAGAGCTCCATCCAGCAGTGACCTACAGACTACGTGACCCCAAAAGCGACCTTGAAGATCTTTTCGACTGGAAGCATAACAGTGACCGTGAGTATCCCTCTGTTCAGACGCAAGCCAGTATATACCAAAACTCGATAATGAAACGATGCATAAATAATCATTGTATAGCCGACAGACTGTTCAGACACTGATTTCGACCATTCCGGAAAATGTCGTATAGATGTGCAGTTTCTCACTGCGCATGTTGTTATGGTCATGAGTGACAGGTATAAAGGTAACCTTTCATGCGCGCTCCCATTAAGCCCCACCCATTATACTGTTCTATGGTCGCCATACGTTCAGACGCACAATGGTCATGATGGAATGCTGATTTATTATTGAGTTCTAGTTCGAAACAATGCTCTGACCGTTGCGTCGCTTTATGTCGTTTCGTTGTACGTTGTTTTGTTAGTCAGCGTTCAGACGTATATTAAAATTCATCGTGTAGCTATACCGTTTTAGTATAAATATTTTGCGTCTGAATACCCTGTAAAGTCAACCTCTGTGTGTGAACTCTAGCTCATTCTTGTTGCATATTTTGACCTCAAGCAGGGGTAAAATTGCATGTCTACTGAAGTCGCCTCACCTCATTAATTCCCCCCCCCCCCATCTTGAGGCACCAAAAAATTGTTTCTTTAATTTCATAAAACAAAAACTAGTTTGTACAGTGTATGCTTCTATGTCTGGGGGAAAAAATGCCATACCTGAAGTTTTAAAGCCCAAACAAAGTTGTGGTACGCCTGCAAAAGTTGTCAAATTTCGCTCCCAAATGTGAACGTATGCCTAGGAAATGTGCGGAATAACACTGTAATAACAAGATATTCGATGGGTAACGATGAAAATGCGAAATATTCTAACCAAAAACATTCAGTCTCAGAACTTACTCGAACGGGGTCAGGCTAAACTCGGACTCGGGGATAACTCGGCCTCGCTTTGACGGCGGGCTGAGTTGTCTTGGTTGTCCCTCTGGATTGTACAGTGTTGTACTATGGGCATGGGAGCGGCCTGTATAGCGCTTCGCATTCTGGCTACTCGCAGTAATGGTCCGAGTTGTTACAACGCGCGCATCAAAAAACCTCTTAAGCGCGGATGCAACAACAAAAACTGAAATGACAGCGCGTCTCAGCAACTGAGGTGATGTGTGTATACGCTTGAGGACCGTGCGCTGTCCATTTGTTTTGTACAGGATTAGCACGCACTTTCCTGTCTGTTCAGGTAGGCCTCGTTTGGTATTGGGTATTATAGGCCTACAGTAGAATATGGCGATCACGAACTGTGTGTAGATTGTCTGAAATAGGGTCGAGTTTTCCCCGAGACCGAGTTAGTCTGGATCCTTCTGGAATAAAAGTCAGTTTTCCGACTTTTATTATTTTTCTCAAAATACTCCAAAACGACTTATCATCCCGGCAAATCGTGTCAGCCAGGTAAGTTTCTTTGTAGACTCTTTCGATATATTGCAAGCAAATATGAAATGGTGACAGACAGGTTCTCAAACCCTTACCAAAACTTTGTTTTCACTTTAAATCTTATAATGTCCACTAGGTACTGTTCTTGTTTTGAACAGATATTCTTCAAGTATCTCTATACTGTGTGAGGTACATATTACAGCTTGGCTGTGATAGGTGCAGAGAGCAAATGAATTTGTTTAGTGTTGTTGTCGGGTTTGGGGGTTTTGGGGTTTGTTTTTTTTTATTTGAGAAAGTATAGTGGAAAAGTAAAAGACATATTGGAGTCAAGATTGAGGGAGAATTTATGAATAGTTATTGGCAAATATTCTTTGATTTTATCGGTCTTTCATTGTACCTTTGTAAAGATATATTCTTTTGTTAGTAATTTTTACATTTATATGTGATAAGGAGAAATTGGATTTGTGATATCATGTGATCATTGATTCCTAATTACTGCAGCACCCTCTGTTGGTAACATCAACTCAGCCATCCATCACATCTACCCGCTGGTGGAGAGGCACAAGATGCCCCTCTCCGCCGAGCAGCTGGAGAAGAAGAAGCTAGCGAAGAAGAAGCAGCAGGGCAGGGCGAATCCACGCGACGAGGAGAATACGGACGATGAGCTGGAGGAGGAGGAGGAGGAGGATGAGGAGGATAGCCTAGATGAGGAGGAAGATGAGAGTGACGATGAGTAGAGTGACAACAACGACTAAATGGAAATGCCATGTTGGGCCGCTTGCTTCATCTCGCTGACTTTAAAGAAAGAGATGGCGATTTTTCTTCATTTTTTTATGTCCTACCACATGGGGCGTTGCGTAAAAAAAGTAAAAAAACAGCAACACACAGCGCGGCAGAGTGAATTGTCTACACACTCTGCAGAATTTCTACACCCAAGTGTACAGATCTTTAGCGCGGGGGAAGATATGAATAGTTGCTTTGTTGAAGATGGTTGTTAAAGCAGTCAAGAAATACTCAAGAGAAGTGCAAATCATATCATTGGAGGAGATCTTATTCACTCCCTTTGCTGCATTTCATGGGGACGACATCGAGCAGCACCCGTAGCAAGGGTGTACGATTCATCCATGTACCAGAGACTCCAACTCTCCCGTTTTCGATGGGAGATCTCCTGCCGAAAACCCATTTTTGCAAAATCTCCCGTTCTCCCGCCCTGGCTCTGTGTCTGCCGTTGGAAAGGAGTTCTTAATTGCTATCGTATGTTGAAAAAGTAAGCCTTTATAGCACCAGAGAGCATCTAGAACGCGAGGAACTTCGCGCTTCGCACACATCAACTTGGAGTCTCCCGTTGGCTAGGGGTTTCAGGCGGGAGAATCTCCAGATCAGAAAATGCTTGGGGTCAGAGTCTCTGATGTACTGGTAGAATCAGTTACAGTGGAACAAGAAAATGTACAGACACTACAAATCACCTGCAGCACGTGGCACTGTATGAGCTTGCAGAAAACATCCACTGCCAGTTTTTTTGTCCGACTCCCGCAAGCTCGCCTCTCCCTCCAGAGCGAAACCCCTTCTTGTTGGGTGGGAGGCAGAAGCAGTGCCCAGCTGTACAGATGAACGTGGACATTTCTGAGCTCTCTGTCGATGTATAGTATACAGGAATTCATTGCTCTTCGGTTCAAAGTGGACATTTGGAAGTATTGAGCTTCGCTGGCATTGTGTGAATCTTTGCTTTCAGTTTGTACGTCTTCGTTTTGATGAGAGGTATTATGTATGAAGTAACAGACTAGAAAAGAAGAATGAAACTAGTTTGATTGTATTGATGTGCATGTGTTGTATTTTCAAGGAGAGAGAGAGAGAGAGAAAGTTAAATGCCATGAGGGAAAGTGCCTTCTTAGTTAGTGTAAAGGTCAAAGGTCATACAAGATTATTTATTTCTTTAATAGCAAAGCCAAGGAAACCTTTGGCTTCGACATGCTTTAAAACAAAGTAATGCGTACATGAAGATGGCTGAATCCGCAACTGCTTCATAATACATTGGTATACAATGTGTATTCTACGTTTTGTATAGGATTCGTTGCTGTCTCTGATAGTCGGGTCTGCAAAGTAAGCAGGTATGAAAATTAATGTTTGGTAATTGTTTGTGAATCATTTTTTGCTCGCGAGTGATTTCTGTGAGAACAAAATGTGTGAAGTTCTCTTCAGTGTCCTTGTCTGAAAAAACAAAACAAAAAAATTCAGTCTGTAGGAGTGTAGATCACCTCTTACTTCTGGAATAAGTGTACAACAGGTACATGTAATACAGATGCACTGTGTGCTTTGTAGTAGAATATGCTAACATTTGGTAACCACTTGTTACTTTAGATTTGATTCAGCAACAGATGAGAGAAAATTAAAACCACTTACACACTCATGTGCATGCATTCAGATGCACTCTCAACATTGTTTATCATATTTTGTATGGAAAACTTCCACAAGACACAGGAGTATATGGGTGTCTGTAATGACTAACACTCGCTTTAAAAGCTTTGCTGACTCCTGCATCTCCAGCATTTCCTATCACTGAACTAGTCAGGACACTTGTAGATATATTTGCCTTGTACTGATCGAAGCCCCTAATTGCAAATCAGTTCAGAACTTCTGAAATATGAAGAAAGGTTATTATAAAGTAGCACTATATTTGGTGGTACGTACATCAATTTGTTCATCTTAAGATGATGAAGTATCCTGTCACTTGAAGGTGTCGGGCCGACGCCTATATGCCTGCAGTTGAGATGTAAAGAACAATTTTGCAGCTGATTGACAGATTGCCCTACAACTGTACATCGACGTAAATAATTATTTACGTCAATGTAGGGAAATTTGTCAATCAGCTGCAATGAAAACACCTCGACGGAAGAATTTTATGAATTTGAAGAACAATATTCTAAAAAAACCTCTTTTCATGCAGTGTATGCATTTGGTGACCTGATCACACATTTGTCCTACAGTTTGCAAATAACCTAAAATCATGCATAGAAAACATTCTAATCTACAAGTGTACACCACAAGGTCTCTTGCAGTGAGGCTATTTTGCTCACAATGTTAAGTCATCATTACACAGTTCTTGTCATGGTATTCCCTGAATTGGTACTTGTAAGACAATTTTGTGATTGGATAAGTTCATGATCGAGAATCGATCGAGCCCAATCCAGTGTTGGCATGGCTTGATTTTTTTTAATAGAAATTATATTTTTGCACACTTTTATATTTGTGCATTTAAATTGATTGCGGTTCAAAGGCAATTCGAGAAATTCACAAAAATCAAACCACCTCAAAAATTTCAGCCCATACAGTATGGCTTCCAGAGTATAGTGTACCACAGCATAATGTATTAGTAGACACTCCAATGGCTAGTGTTGCAAGGTGTTAAACACTTTATACCATGTTGGTTTATCGTGCAATCCTCTGAAACTCTCTATATCACAAGGTGGGGTCATCATAGATGATTCAAATTATACTTTGATCTGGAGTAACACCAAGTCTGCTTTAATGCTGGTGTTTGTGTGAGTAGGATAAGCAGAAGATTACAGTATATCTCATTCTTTTGGATATAAGAAAAAGTCTTGTTTTAATTGCAATTGAAGAGTTTAAATGCAAAAACTAATGTATCCATTTTTGTTAATTTGAGATACAGAAATTAAATCTGCTGAAAAACAAAGAAAGTAATTAGAAAGTATGTGCTAATTGTATCTTCAATAATATTTCTTGTTATGTAACAAGTTCAGAATCATTGAAAAATGTTATTCTTTTATATTTGATTATGACCTACCTTTGAAAAGATTCAAAATGGCATTTATCTATTTTCAATTCAAATTCTTCAATTCTTTCAGAGTTCCCCAGCATTGAGTATACCTTTTATGCTTTATTTCTTGCCCATGTTTTGTATTTATGTTTGTATATTTTATAGCCACTTCTCTGTGATTTGAGATAATCTATCTCGGTAAATCAATTTCAGTATTCACAAGTCATTTCATTGAAGTTTTCCAGAGATTACAAGTAGAGAACCCCTACAGTAAATTGAGTATTTAGATGCTTTTAGCAAGTATTCCATCCAGATCATCTAAACTGATGGCAAAACTCTCTGTATTTTCTGTTGAAGCTATACATATTTTTGCACATTTTATACATCTCTGAAGCGTGCTTTTTTGTACAGTGTTGTTGAATATCTGACCCCTTTTTGATGCTAGGAAGTTTGATTCTTTGAGTCTTTAGTATGTTATTGCATCAAATTAGCATGTCTAGGTACAATGTAGATAGGCCTTAAATTGGATTTGTTGTTGGAGAAAAGACTGTATAATCTTCCAACCTTTTGCCAGAGAATGAAAATTTGAGCGCAGCGATGCATAGTGAAGCTAACCACAACTGAGAATTGAGGGAGTAGATAGGATTAGAAGGAGCTACTGTGCCATAGAATTAAAATTCCTTTCATTTCATGTGATGACATAAATAAAAGCAAAGAACAGAACATAGCAAAACAGAGTTAAGCCCTGAAAAATAATGCAACCCTTTTAATAGTAAATGTTGTTCCCTACTTGCAACATGAGTTCTCATGTATAAATCCAGCACAAAGTAAAGGTTCATGTATGGTGCAGTATTGCCAGAGAAACCAAGTGTTTGTGTGGTTGGTTTATGTTATTTTGTATTTACTTTTTCACTTTTTTTACATAAGCGTGATTGTCTTGTAATAAAATGAATATGATTCTTTATCATTACGTACAATTGTACTTCAGCTGTGAATGTTGCATACTGCAATTGTTGTGGGATTATCAAAATTCTTCTCCATGTAGTTTTCATGTTCAACTTTACCTTCTCAGAGACTCCAACTCACCCACTTTCAACGAGCGATCTCCCGCCGAAAGCCCATTTTTGCAAAATCTCCTGTTCTCCTGCTTGAGATTTGATTTCTCCCGCTTGAAATGATTTCTAACTTAGTGTCATTGCATATTGAAAAATAAGCCTTAGATAGCATGAGATAACATCTAGAACCCTAGAGCTGGACCCCGGCCATAAGGAACTTCGCGCACATCAAGTTGGAGTCTCCCGTTTGCAAGGGGTTTCAGGCGGGAGAATCTCCAGATCAGAAGGTGCTTGGGGTTGGAGTCTCTGCCTTCTGACACAGAACTCGGTGTTGTAATGCTTCAAAGTAAAGACCCATAGAGAAACTGGCATTTTAGAGAAAGTTTATAAGTGACTGTTTATAAAAAGCCACTCATAGAAAGCTGGAAGCTGTTAGAATATTCATATACGACAATGTGGTGAATTCTCAAAAGTCTGGTGGTTCCCGCATCTGCAAATGCATGCGTGGCACTGCAATGTTGCACTGCTGAATTATAGTAACTTTCAGATGTTTTTCAGGGTGGCTGGCAAAAGAAGTGATGAATATTCATACGGATTGTTCTTTGTGCACCCATTATGCAGAGTTAATCTGTTTTCATATGAGCATGAAATACCGTGAGCACTGCTAAACTGCATTTGTTCATAAACAAATGATGCTGACAGTAGGGTGTGTGTCCAACTACTGGTACCTGTGATAGAGTAGTACAGCACACACTCAAATTTTAGATCACAGTCATTGAGATAAGTTACGTTCAGACAGTGATCCTTAACTTTTAGGATAAGCTCGTAGTTAGAAAGTATGGAGCGCTAAGTGTCACATGGTGTCTTTCATCATAAAATCGCTCATTTCGTCATAATCCTTTTTTTATGGCAAGTGACAACATCAATGTCATCACTCAATTACTATTTTTGTCTGCAAAATAATTTCCTCAAGGAAATGACAATTTTGTGGACAAAATTGTCATTTCGACACAAAATTGTCATTTTCTGACAAAATGACAGATTTTGTGACGACAGAGACCCTGCGACACTTGGCACCCCATGCTTAACTACGAGCTTATCCTCGAAGTTAAGGATCACTGTCTGAACGTAACCTATGTTTCTCTGAGAGACAAAATTTCAGCCGTTACATAATGTGGTCTCGCTTCATGTCTTCTTGTTTTAATTCTTCCTGTCTTCTTGGTATCCATAGAAACAGAAAGTTTAGTTACGTTCAGACGGTAATCCTTAACCTCGAGGATAGCTATCTTTGAGGATAAGCTTGTAGTTAAGTAATGTGTAGATGCACTCGGTAATTGCTATCCACAACATATCTCAGGGTTAGCGCTCTATCACCGAGCTGCGGGGGGGGGGGGGGGGGGGGGGGTCGCACTCATAGTTAAGCATCATGTAGACAGAACTTGTTGATAGGAACTTGTAGAAAAGTGTAGCTGTGAGGGGCAGTGGGCACATCCTTTAGGATAGTTTATACCTTCGAGGATGAACTTCGTCGTGTGAATGCACATTGTAGTAAGGGGGCCAGAGCTTTTCCTCAAAGATACATTGTAGCTATCTGTGAGGTTAACAATCACCGTCTGAGCGTAACTTCTGCCACACTTTTTATTTATTCATCCACTGAATTCTTTGCTTGTGTAATACGTACATTATACATGTCTTCTTATATCTGTGTGTCAATGTTTTGTTTATCTTCCATGACATTCTGTAATTGTGTGGAAAAGATTGAAATGTGTGTGATCGTCTTTGTCAATTTCTTGATATTGTTCTCTTTAATTTTACACTTGTAGCGTAGGATGTATTGGACAATGTGTACGTGTGTACATGCTCTGTAGTTTTGGCCAGTGGTGACTGTATTAAAGCAAAATGTGTTTTGAAGACACAAGATCAATATTGGCTTGTGTGAAACAGCAACCACTTTAAATTTCTAGCTGTAATGAATAGATGTGTACTCTTTTTTTTTTCTATTCTTCTTTCCCTATCAGTGTTTCATACTTTTTAACACTGTCAAAAGGCTAGTACATGTGTGATGCACAATTACTCCTTTGGTTGATTAAGCTTTATTTGTTTTGATATTCTCAGGACAGTTGTAATGTTGTAATCATGACTTACAAAAATTTGACTAGCAATCTGGACTCCTATCTCTTGTATGGAAGCACATGTTTGGCTGTACATACAGACATTTCTTGTATTTCTCGTTTTCTACAATGCGAAGTTAGGAAATTGTGCAGGGTACAGTTGTAAGCACAGTAAACTCAAATTTCATGCACACCAGGATTGGAGAAAAGTAGTCTTCATGTAGACAGGAAGCATGTAGGGAATATCAGCACAACTACCTCCCGAAGTCGGCCTCTGGATAACTTCCAGTGGTCCTTGGTCTGTGGAGTCGCAAATTAGGGAGACCACAGTAAACTTGTTACACTAGCAACTCATTTTTAGTTGGTCTTAGGATTAGCTTTTCTTGCAGGCATTATACTGCAATTGTAGCTGCAGTCACACAATGCGAAACAAGATTTTAAGTGTTGCTTGGCTACCCTGTGTTTAACTTCCCGTACTTTGGCCAGTGTGACCACAAACTTCTCAAGAAGTTACAGTCAACCTTGCCTAAGTCCAATCTATTTGGACTGGAAAAATAGTTTCACCTTAGAGAAAATTCAACTTTCAAGAAATAAAAATCAGTAGAATATACCAGGTCAAGAGAAGGGGACTTGAAATTCCTTTCGACTTTAATAAGGTGATTATTTGACTTATGTGAGGTTGACTTGCCCCTTTGACGATGGTTTGATTTTGCTACAACATGCATTTCCCATAGACGCTTGCCCGAGTATACGCGGGACTCGTCCTCAAGGGTTAAAGGACAAGTTCACCTTCATAGACATGTGGGTTGAGTGAATGCAGCAATATTAGGAGAACACATCAGTGAGAGTTTGAGCAAAATCGGACAATCCGTTAAAAAGTTATGAATTTTTGAAGTTTGTGCTCAGTCACGGCTGGATGAAAAGACAACTATAGCTTGTGATGTCACATGAGTACAACGATATAAAGAAAGAATAAAGAAAATTCAACATATTTCTATTTTTCTCGCATAACTAAAGAACACTCGACTTCTATCTTTCAGAAGGCAGGGGGAATAATATTACCCTTAACATACGTCAGTAGCAAGTCGAAGAAATGTGCACTTTATTCAAAAAGTAAAGTTTTGTGAAATTCTCTTTTTATTTTCCTTATAGTTATTATAGTTGTACGCATGTGACATCATACACTGTAGTAGTCTTCTCTTCTAGCAGTGACTGCGCAAATACTTAAAATATTCGTAACTTTTGAACAGATTGTCCGATTTTCCTCAAATTTTCACTGATGTGTTCTACTAATATTGCTGCATTCTCTAAATCCTTATGTATATGAAGGTGGACTTGTCCTTTAAGCAATTACGGTTGACTGTACCTGCAAAACTGCATGCACTTAGGAAATTTCTCACTTTCCTTGAAACTATGCTTAGTTTTGTGTATTGTTACCATGCTTGGCTGAAACCTTAAAAAGTTAGTCATGTGGATAGATCCATTTCTTCTTGTTAACGCACACTGCACATTCTTTTGCATGCTTTCACGCATTTGCAATTAAATATTTAAAGGACAAGTTCACCTTCATAAACATAAGGATTGAGAGAATGTAGCAATATTAGTAGAACACATCATTGAAAGTTTGAGGAAAATCGGACAATCCGTTCAAAAGTTATGAATTTTTGAAGTTTTTGTGCAGTACCCGCTGGATGAGAAGACTACTGCAGTGTATGAATAACTTAGATGTCACATGCGTACAACAATATAAGGAAAATATAAAGAGAATTTCACAAAATTCCATCTTTTGAAAAAAGTACACATTCCCCTGACTCGTTACCGACAAATGTTATGGGTAATATTATTCCCCCTGCCTTTAGAAAGAGGCAAGTCAAGTGCTCTTTTATTATGCGAAAAAAGTGAAAATATGTTGAATTTTCTTTTACATTTTCTTTATACTGTTGTACGCATATGACTCACAAGCTGTAGTAGTCTCCTCATCCAGCGGTTCCAACACAAAAATTTAAAAAATTCATAATTTTTTCACAGATTGTCCAATTTTCCTCAAACTTTCACTGATGTGTTCTACTAATATTGTTGCATTGAACTTGTCCTTTAAGGTGGGCATGCCATGGTTTTTGCATATGTGGAGCATGGGTAAGAGACCGAAACTACGGGTAGTTTTGCACCACTGAAAACTATGTATAGTTTTGTTGGTAGTGTGCCCGCATGCTTAAACTTCTGGAAGTTATGAGGAAGTAAACTACAGCTAATTTTGTGTAGTGTTATGATGGCTATGCAGCAAGAAAAACCAATGTGAAATAGTTAACAATCTGAAACCTATTCAACCAAAATAATTTTTCTCCATCTTTGTTTATTATTTGTTGTTGTTTTTTTTCTTTTTTAGTTTTTTTTTTTTTTTAGTTTGTCTGCACCTTGCATAAACAAAAGTGACATCAAGAAATTATCCAAATACTGCTGGGCAGCCGTTCTAAGAAAGAATATCAACTCCATTCACAAAGCACTGCAGGTGTACATAGAACGAGCAGACCTCGTCGTTTGAATAAAGAATTTCTTTCTGCACAATGAAACCCAGATCTCCCGACACATAGAGTGTTGTATATGCAGTGAGCAAGGTTTCATGATAATCCAACCCTGACTGAAATTACCACTGTATTTGAATCTTATTTTATGTTGAAAAAAAGTGTCTTTTTATATTTTGTGTAGCATTGAGTGTGTGTGTATATGTTTATTTGATTTCTGTTTCCATTACAAGATAAAATAAGTTGCATCTACAAATGCTATCTGTTTCTCTAATTTTTGTTTATAAATTGATACAATTTTGATTGTACTGTTTTATGACTTTGGTACAAGAAATATTGTTATATTATCAGTTGATGATCTCTGTACATTCACCTGGAATGCTTCAATCATGACTATTATTGACTATAATTTTATGAGTGATGATGGTGATTGATTAATGTGCGCAGTAATTAATGGGAAGCTACAGCAATGGACTGGAAGTACCATGCAAGTATGCATGCGAATCAGGGAGTGCTGTTAGCATGATATCACTTGTTGCTGTGGTTTCCCGCGTTGTGATGCGCCACCCGGAGTATAGGGGTTTGGATTGGATGGAAGGAGTCACAATCATGAGCTCCACAATTAACATTTTATCAAAGTTGCTTCTTAAATGTCATTTTATTTTGTTCTTTCAGTCCAACCACAATTTTCTTCCTGTTCAGTCATGATTTATGTCCTGTTGAGAAAATTTCTGCACTGCACAAATTTTGTGATTCACTCTGCTGTACAATAAAAATAGATTTGATGTCAATTTTGAGGAAAAAAACAGAGCAAGATTGAGAGATTGAGAGCCGTAATGTTGGCACAAACTGTAATTTTCAAATAATTTGGAAAGAAATAATGATCAAAGTGATCTCATACATCTGTGATTCTTTGTATCCGGGATCTAACATTTCCAAGAAAGATCTGAAACATAGCGTACTGAGATTATTGCATAAAAAGCAGAAAAGATTGGAATTAATCAACATAAACTTTACGCATTCTAAGTTTGCTCATTAGAGAAACTGTCCTTGCTAGCCTAGTGTTAAAACAATGCGTCTCTGTCCATACACAAGAGTTGGGAGGAAAAAAAAGAGGGAAAAGAAGTTTGTATATAAGTGTATTATATACAGTGAAGTCCAGCCAGAGAATATGGTCTGATTTAAATTGATGTTGTACACTAATGTTTTGTCTAAGACAGCAATAAAGTATAAAAAACACAAACAAAACAAAGAAGTAGTATTCATGTCATTTTAATCTCTTTGTCTATTTCTCATTATGTTACAGTTGTGTTTTACTTGAAACATGCCACCTACACTGCATATATTAATTATACCTCTTCTATCTACAATATCTATATATCTGTAAAACGTGTACTTGTATATATGTATATGATGTATATGTATATATATAACATTATTATATATATTATATATATATAATGTATATATATATATCATATATATATATATATATATATATTATATATTTATATATAAACATATATATATATAATTATATTATACACCCACATACATATCATAGCACACAGAGAGATTAATTTTTGTATAATTATATATATAATATATATGTACTAGTATACATACATACATACATACACAGATTTTATTCTACTTCCACAACTTTTCTAAAAGAAATAAACAACACAGAATGAATTGCATATTATACAATAAACTGTGGAGGTACATAAAACAATAATTTTACAGTATTCAGGGCCGGCGGAGCGTTTTCAAAAGTATGGGGGCCCACTTCATGAGCTATTAAACAAGCAAAAAATAAAAAAGGGTCCTCAGCTCATCTCTCCCTTTCCATTTCCGGGTTTCTCCAGCTGACAAGCAAAAAAAAAAGAAAAAAAAAGAAGAAGAAGAAAAAGTCTTCAGCTCATCTCTCCCCTTCCTTTTCCGGGGTTAAAAAAAAAAAAAAAAATGTCTTCAGTGGAAATATTTAGTGCCACTTACGTACTTCCGGGTTAAAAAAAAGTGTGGGGGCCCAAAGTGATGACACCTTATGTATTCCTTTGTTTGATGCACAAAGAGTGTGGGGGCCCGTGCCCCCGCGGTTCCGCCGCCGGCCATGGTATTACAGTTAGTACATTACACTTAATCTATGTGCTACGTGTACGTACAATACAATGACATTATGACGTGTTATACAGCAGGCTTATCTTATTTACATTCTATTCTCTGGGGTTCTCCATTATCTGACCCCCTTTTTGACACATTTTTCTCACCCACTCTTGCCATTAATTTTGTGCAAGAGTTTGTTTGTTTGTTTGTTTGTTTGTTTTTCTCATGCTACAGTTTCAGATATGTGTTCTATTTGTTTTGTGTGAATGAGAGTTCGACATAATCAAAATCCATCTTTACAATGCTAACGACATTAAAAAAAAAAAAAATCATATCGCAGTTTTCCATCATCTCTCTGGTCACACACATTAATGATGGATTTATGAAATACGCCTGTATATTTCATCTGATTTTCTTGGGTCATGTGGCTTTTTAAGACTATAAGTAGTCTTGAATTGAGAAATAAATCCTGCATGACCATTAAACGAAAACGTTCACAACATCAAATTGTACCACATTTTCAAAAAGGTCAGGGTTTTCTGTAAACCTCTTTAGAATGACACTGCTTGTCTTAAATACAAAGCTCGAGCTGGATCTTTTTTGCATGTTTGTTAATGCATTGCTGCTAAGCAACAGGAAAAATGGGCCCCGAAAGTGACAAATAAAACACCATAAAACTCCGGAACTGCCCAGATGCAGTAACGCTTCTCTTCTACCAGAACTAATCATGTAGATCTGTACTTTGTCTTCAGCCGCTGAGCACCGGTACACGTTCATATCTGTATGAAATATAAAACAGGGGGACATTGATGTATACAGACTTTTAATAGAACATGAAGAACTTGATCGTAAAACAAGTTAAACTCTTTTCTTGTGCCTTTATCTTGATTATTTGCGATGAAATCTACTAAAAAAAAAGAACATAAGAACATACGAATTAGATATTTCATATAATTCAGGGGCCGCGGAACCGCGGACCCCCCCCCCCCCCCCGCCACACACACGCACTTTTGGTTCGTGAAAAAAAAAGGAAAAAAATCGGGGAAAAATCACAACACCCATGAATTTGAATTTAAAGATTCCGCCTTTACATAAAGTTCCCGCCTAAGCACCGACGTAGCAAAAAAAAAAAAAAAAAAAAAAAAAAAAAAAAAGGGGGGGGGGCGATGGGGGCAGTCGCCCCCTTAAGATTCTGAATAATTCTGAGTGCACAAGACTTATCGCTTAAATTCCAAAAAAAAAAAAGAATCAATAGTTCCCTCATTAACAAGGGGAATATCCCCTTTTAATCATCCCTTTCCTCTCTCAGTTCCCCCATCATTTGTTGCTGTTATTGTTGATAATTTCCCAAAATTCCATCAAATATGCGTATACGAGATGTATCTCAATTTCAAAAGCTCCCTCATATATACAGGAAGGGTGGAGATAGCACTCTCCCACGTTTTCTCCCTGTTCGCCCATCCCCCCCCCCCCTCCTGCATACAAGTAGACTATGGCTACACTTTAAGTTTTCCAAATAATATATGCCACAAAATGTGTGTACCAAAACGTTTAAGCAATCAGAAAATACAGAATCTTTCTCATGTAGGAGGGGGAATATGGCTTATCCCCTCCCATAATTACCATCCTGCGATGTCTCCTTCCACAGACTTGCACTTCTCTGATTGACAAATTCCCAGATATTCCAACAAAAGTGTGTGCCAGATTGTTGAATTTCAGTTCTAAAAATGAAAAAGCTCCCGCGAATAGGGGGGGGGGGGTATCTCGACATCCTCCCATTGATTGGTCCCCTCTATAGACTAAGTACACTTTGGGGAATGACAATTTCCGAATTTCCCACAAAAAAGTGTGCTTCAGATCGCTTTATTTCAATTCTAAAAACGCAAAAGCTCCGTCGATTGGGAGGGGGCATTCCCTTCCCACACCCTCCCCCTCTACCTCATTAGACTTTGCACATACACACAGATGATGCACACGCGAAATAAGAGCCAAATGCCGTGATTTTGCTATTAAAGGACAAGTTCACCTTCATAAACATAAGGACTGAGAGAATGCAACAATATTAGTAGAACACATCAGTGAAAGTTTGAGGAAAATTGAACAATCGATGCAAAAGTTATGAATTTTTAAAATTTTTGTGTTGGAACCGCTGGATGAGGAGACTACTACAGCTTGTGAGTCATATGCGTACAACAGTATAAAGAAAATGTAAAAGAAAATTCAACATATTTTCACTTTTTTCGCACAATAAATGAGCTCTTGACTTGCCTCTTTCTAAAGGCAGGGGGAATAATATTACCCATAACATTTGTCGGTAACGAGTCTGGGGAATGTGTACTTTTTTTCAAAAGATGGCATTTTGTGAAATTCTCTTTATATTTTCCTTATTGTTGTACGCATGTGACATCTAAGTTATTCATACACTGCAGTAGTCTTCTCATCCAGCGGTTGCTGCACAAAAACTTCAAAAATTCATAACTTTTGAACGGATTGTCTGATTTTCCTCAAACTTTTAATGATGTGTTCTACTAATATTGCTACATTCTCTCAATCCTTATGTTTATGAAGGTGAACTTGTCCTTTAACACTTCCCTGAAAAAAAAAACTAATTATTTCCATTCTTTTTTTTTTGGGGGGGGGGGGAGGTAAAAAAAATTCCAAGTATTGCACCAAAAGTTTGCACAAGATCGCTGAATTTCAGGTCTGAAAATGTAAAATCACCTTCGTGTGGGAGGAGAAATATCCCCTATGTACACCCTCGTGTGCATGCCTTTTCTGTTTGATTGCTTAACAAACAGCGTTCATGAAATTCATTGTAAAAATTAATATAAGAAGTTTATTCAAATGCTACCACTTCTTAGGTTGTTCAATGAAAATCCACATCAAAATATCCTGCCTCCTTAAACAAGTGGGGCCGATTCAAGTCGATAAAACACGCAAAAACATGCATCAAATTGCACCATTTACAACATCAAAATGCAAAAAGTTCTCACCGTGGGAGGGGGGTTCGGTCACTTCGCTACCTCGACATTGACATTCTCACCCCACCCCACCCCCACCCCCCCCCCCCCCCCCCACACACACACACACTGAAAAACGTTCCGCGGCCCCTGTAATTAATTAGTGATGTATCAGTGAAACAGTTTCTATCTAGATATAATCACTGATTGTAGGAAACTTTGAAGTGTTTGTATGGCCCATTACTCGTTTCAGCTTAGGTTCAAATTCTTCGTTCATATATCACAGAAATGATTTACTGAGTAGTTATATAAATCGAGTGATGGTTTGGCTAGAAGAGTACCTTCACATTCATAGTGATAAACTGGGGTACACAATCCACATGATGTGTAAAGTGAAATTACATCTTGTTCCGCATGTGTGTTGTCACTGTATGATAATTGTGTTAAGGAATGGATCATTATACCCATCACTCTACACACTCATCAGGAATGACAAACTAAACCGCAATTAATAGAGTGTTGATAGCTATTATAATAATACCATTATTATGTGATCTCATTCTAAAGGATAACGATAGATGTAATAAAAAACAAGAAACACAAACAAAAATCTCATTTCTATTTACTTGTTTCGTGAATTTCTCTTTTGCTAATCAAATTGTTTGAAATGTAATGCGCGAGTTTAGAGAAAAGACAGGTTTAGATTATTGCTGGGGAGTCTGTCTCCGCTCATGCCGCGTGTTCCGTAATCCGGTTATATACAACCATGTTAAACCTCTGAAATATTTTCATTTTTTTGTTTTGTTTTGGTGTAAGCGGTTGTTTGTATCAGTATCTTGAAATTAATGTAAACTTCGCATCGCGATCTCTGCGTTAAAGGGAAGATAAACCCCAAGAGCACTGTGGATTGAGTGAAAGCAGCAACATTAGTAGAACACATCAGTGAAAGTTTGAAGAAAATCGGACAATCGATGCAAAAGGTATGAAAGTTTTGGTGTTGGAACCGCTGGATGAGGAGACTGCTAGAGGTTATGACGTATGAGTGGACAACAATACCAAGAAAATATAAAGAAAATACTACAAAAATCCATTTTTCATGAAAATTACAAATTCCATCAACTTGATATTTACATATGTTAAGGGTACCAATTATTCCCCTTGCTTTCTGAAAGCGGTTGGTCCATTGCTCTTTCATAATTCTAGAAAAGCGAATTTTTGTTGAATTCCCTTTTTATTTTCTTTGTATCGAAACTGTAAAAATTCCTAACTTTTGAATGGATTGTTCGATTTTCCATAATACTTTCACAATTGTGTTCTGCTAATATTGCTACTATCACTCAATCCAAATTTATAAATTGGACTTTGATTTCCTTTAACATTCATTTGACGGAGGGTATAATAGAGACCACATGGTGCACTATACCAGCCCTATACATGTACTTCTACCATTGTGTCTGATTTAGATTATTAAAAGAACTATATAATGCAAATGCAATGATGTACACTTGTGCTGACTCATAATACTGTAAACATAATTATCACTTATAGTGACCAAATGAATATCTGAATACATGCCATATATTTCCACATATTTTTGTACTTTTTATCTTTCTTCAGATTGCTTAGGTTATAAACGCCTACAGAAAACCTTCACAAATAAAATGATGCTCGGTCTATAGTGAGGTCATAATGTTTGTATGAGTCCAGTTTCCTATACCTTCAATTTCTACGCTGTGATTGAAGAAAATCGATGTCAGAGGGACCGTATTCTTTTTGCGTCCGTGGAATGACACTCCAATGACGGTGTTATTGAAGACCAGGCAAACCATCCTGATGACGAGGTTAGAGGAAAGAGTTAGAGACAGAGGTAGTATATAAGAGTTATAGGAATTTGAAGAGTTGGATCGTATAAATAATTGAATTGAATTGAATAACTGAAACTGCACCGGTCTTACACTCGAGACACAGTAAACAGTTCCAGCATATTTATTTTCACATTTCACATGAGATATACATTTCATCGAAATACACTAAAAACAATACAAACCAAGCAAGATACAAAATAATATGTTATAAATCGGGTCATGGACAGAAAGTGTGTCAGCGTATATAATGTACATAAGACAATTCTCTATAACTTGTGAAATATGATGGAACCGCAAAAGCAAAGCTTGTAAACGCAGGTTCCAAGAAAATATACCAGTGTAAATTTGATATGCATTCAATGGAGATAGGACACAAAGTAATAATGACGAAACTATATAAATACTAAATTATCAAGGTACAAAGGAAAAAGAAAATAAAAGAGATGAAAAAGAAAAGGACAAAAAAAAAAAAACTCCAAGAACCCAAGGCAAGGAATAACAACAGGGTAAAAAAGTTAATATAGCATATAGATACACAAGTATATACACACACACATAAGTAGAATAAAATTCATAACGAGTGCAATATGTTACTACTGGTACGGATGCAGTGATTATATAATGGGAGCAAAACCAGAAGCAAACAATCATAAACTGCAGGTTGATTCATCATACATTAAATAAGGATACTGCAGATAACATATCAAAGAAAATTTCTAATCAGACAGGTTATTCATTTATTAGCTTTGATTTCAATTTTTGTTTGAATATAAACATACTAGAGCAATTATTGATTAAGTCGGTGGGAAGATCATTCCAGAATTTAGGTCCGGTAAAAACAATTGTTTTTTGAGCAAGGAGTGTACGAGTACGTGGAAGATGAAATGAATCTCTTTGTCTTGTTGGGTAAGCATGGACGGCATAGTTTTTCTGAAACATGTGGGTAAATACGTCAGGCAAGCCGTTGGCTGATAACTGAAACATAAATGTGCCTAAGTTATATAAAAACAAGTCAGCAACCTTAAGAAAAAATGATTCGTGTGACAATAAAAATCGGCTAGATTAACTGAACGAATAGCCCGTTTTTGTAGTTTGAAAATTTTATCAATGTGTAATTTGGCACAGTTGCCCCAGGCAAGTATACCGTAACTGAGATAGGGTAAAACAAGCGTTGAATATAAATTTTTAAAGATATACTTGGGAAAAAAATGTTTTAGCTGTAATATTTAAGATCCCAGTATTTCTCGAAAGCATCTTAGACAAATAATCTATATGATATTTCCATGTTAATTCATGGTCAATATAAAGACCTACAAATTTGGACGATTCAACTTGAGTCAAACAATCATTATTCATTTTTATATTGCTAGGCAAATGCGTAACGGAGTTACTAAATAACATATAAACAGTTTTGTTTACATTAAGAGATAACTTATTTGCTTGAATCCACATTTGAACCGACATTGATTCTCTGTTCACTACTTCTAAAAGCAAATGAGCAAATAATGAGCAAAGACCCAATTTTAAGCATTTTAAAGTATGTCCATCGGATATAGCAACATACACAACCTATCCAGTAATATCTTACTTCCAAGAAATAATCTTGAAAGAAATAAAAATGTCGGACAGTTTCGCCTCTTTCTGTGTTTGTTCACTGTAAAAACATCGGTGTTATATTTAACACCATGGGTGTTAAATCTAACACTGATCCATTGTTAATAAAGGATCACACCCACAGGTGTAGAAAATGTATTGTGATGGTGTTGAAAAGTGTTCACCTGGCACTTTGTGGTGTTAATTTGACACTGTATCTGGTGATATGTTTGACACTGCATGTGCTGGTGTTAATTCAACACCGCATGGTGTTGATTTGATATTGCTGGTGTTAATGTCAATGGTATAACACCCGTCCAGCTTCAATAGGAGACCACACCTACTGGTGTTACTGTGGTGTCAATGTGTTTACACATTTTTTTCAAAAATTAAGTACTTTATCGGAAAATTCTTGATCGTCTTGTTGAAGTTCAAAATCAAGACGGAGTGCAGTTACTATAAAAGAAACTCTTAAAAAAAATAATTTTGTATTTTGAAATAACACCCGGAGGTTTTAATCTAACACCAAAAATGAGCACCGAAAATTAAACACTAGCTCGGTGTTTCATATTTAACAATGGACGTTTTGCAGTGTTAATGAAAACGAAAATGGAATTAACTCGTTTTTTCGATTTAGCTCTTCATTTTTCACTGCAGAAATCGAAAAAAAAAGGATATTGTAGACATTATAGTTATTGAATATACAACATACATAAGAACGCATTAAATCAAACGGAGTTACCCTTTGATTGTGTAGGCTTATACTTATTCTTATTATGAATTGATCTATATAATATTACCAGTCATTCAATGTGCAGTGTAAGCCATCCAAATACTGAGTATTATCTTGTGGTATTGGGATTGATCTTTATGCCTTATATTCAGATTTTATTTTTCCTTCAGTTAAGTTTTCAAGTTTTGAAATCACTGCATTCGTTTCTTCTCCATTTTGCGGTCAAAGTGGTGGAAGTCGAATGCTGTAGTAAAGAAAACGAAATGATGATAGTAAATGGTTGGTGATATCACAAGTTTTGGTCACGAAAATGAAATGATAACAATATCAACGAATTGGCTTCATAACTAAACAAAAACAAAGACAGAAATTTTGAAGTTACCTGCTCGTGGCGTCAAGACGCATCATTGGAACCATACCGCGATTACGAAGCCTCAGAATAGTACGTACTGGACCCCTGTTCATTCCAGTGCGTAAAACTGTCGAGGTATCACCGGTTTTGTCGTAAGTAAGCACATAGATGTGGTGATTAGAGTGGTCAAGATTTAGGGAGAGACCTTTGCCCGGCAGACCTTGAAAAGATGAAAGATTTTCGTTATTCCACAAAGGTTCGTTAATCTGACATGTCTGATAATGAAATAAGGCTAGTTATTCCGAAACACTGACACCGTACATTTTCCTTTTTAAAATACAATTTTATCATGTCTACATTTGGATAGATATTTCTTTTTATTTCTGTAATTTTGTAAGTGCTCTGAGCCTCATGGAACTAGCATATTAAACATTAATTTTGTTGTTTTGTATTGTATTATATTTCAGAAAATACATATTAACTAATCGTATGATATACCTGTATTGAAAAAATGATAATAAAAAAAAATGTAAAAAAAAAAAAAATTATCAGCAAAAGAAAAAAAAAGTGGCGAGAGTGGGGGTAGGGACACGAAATGCGTCTTAAAGCTTCATGCCGCTAAAACCTTACATGCAGAGTAGCTATAAGCTGTGTAATGCAAATTACTACTCTCTCCTTATACCTTCAGTGATACTGAGGGTTGTGTTGTCTAGAAGAGAAGTCCGGAAGATCGAGTTTGTTTCCTTATGAATCCAGTACACAGCCTTCTCAACCGGGTCAAAAACCGCGACAGTGCTTGTCGGTGAGGGCGCTGTCCATTCATATGTTCTCCATTCGCCAAACATTGCCACGGATTGTGTCAGTGTGACGTCAGCTGAGAGAAACGAATCAGCTTTGGAGATCACTGCGTAACCGTGCTCCACCAGTGGCGAATCTTTTTCCTCGCAGAGAACCCACTGTTTTATAGGCGAAGTCATGGCGATAAAGGCCGCCCCTTCTGACCTTGAAGTTGAGTTTTTCGCCACAAGCTGTACCATTCGTCCATCTGACGTCATTCTCTTGCCGCAGATGGTCAAAATGTCTTTACATTGCTGCGAAGCTACACAGTTTACATCAGGAAAGTAGGATAGAGATTTTAAAAAGAACAAAATATACAAATACCGTTGAGATGCCGATATCAATGATTTTTTATTCCTTCCATAGATTATTCTCTCACCTCGTAGGGTCCTACTCACCCGACGAACCCCATCCCCCTTTAAATAATAATAATAATGAAAAAAAAAATCATATATATATATATATATATATGTATAAGGGTGCAAGCAAATCAAGCTACGCTTAGGCTGTAGCCCCACTGTGTTATTCATTGTACCGTGTATAGCGAACATTCGTTTTGAAACATTGCAAGACTGGAGTATGTGAGTATAATTCATATGTATAATAAAACTAGCAACAATAATCCATCTAGGCTGACATAATAAAGAATGATAATGAAGAAACTAATAAATCAAAATCAAACTCAAATCAAATCAAACTGCACAAGATCGCTCAATTTCCATTCTAAAAAATACACTACCAAAAGCTTCCTCGGGTGGGAGAAGACACCCTCCCCCCTTGGGCCTTTCCACAACCTCCCCCTTCTGTCCACCTCCATATATATAAGAAGCATATAAAGCGGAGCAGGAGGTGAAAATACCATGATTTAGCAATTTATATTATATAGGGATATTTATTTTTCTCACGCTTTTTGATTGGAGAAATTACAAATATTCCTCCAAAGTGTGCACCAGATCGCTCAATTTCAACTATGCAAAAGCTCCCTCGTGTGAGAGCTTACACCTCAAAGCAACTCCCCCTTTGGTCCACCTCCATAGGCCTAAACACAGTGAAGAAGCTCCTGCGGATCAAAAGGCGATCGCAGGTAATACGATTTAGCCTTCATACAAAGGCCTGAATAATCATTTTCAAATGTTTTTCTTGAAAGTTTATAAACATTCCAAAAAAAGTGGGGGTTATACCGTTGACTCTTGACATCGCCTTCTCCAACGGGCCGCACTGATAAAAGGTCCAATTTCTTGACTTTTATACACACCCTCCATGGCCCTCCAGTGAAACATCGGGTACAGCTCGTTATTCCAAAGGTTCGATATTCCGAAGGCTCTTTAGTCCGAAGATTCATTATTCCGAAGATTCATTGTTCCGAATTTCATTTTCGGAATAACGAATCTTCGGAATAACGAACCTTTGGAATAACGCCACAAATGTTCGGATTAACGAACCCTTTTTCATTTTCGGATTAACGAACCTCTAGGTATAGGTCTTCGGGAATTTGTGTGTTTCGGATTATGACCCTTCGGAATACGACCCTTCGGAATAGCGAACCTTCGGAATAACGAACAGCACCCGAAACATCCTAGCTATCGGAGCCTGTAAATCTTAGCATCCTTAATTGGCCAAGGCACGTAGTTAACCTTTCCAATTTTTTCCATTACCATTTCAACCAGTCAAAAGTGCCTCTTTATTCATAAAAAAGGCCCTTATATCCGGTCATACTTCACAAAAAAAGGTCATAAAACAAGAAAGAGAAAAGGTTTTACGCGTGTAATAAACGGGATAATAAACCAAAGGTCGTAAAAGTTATCGAGCGTCTTTGAAGCAATAATTGAAGAAGAAAAAGCTGTGGGCACTTATTTCCACTGGTGTGTATAAAAATTGAATAAGAAGTATACAGTATAGCGTTTACCGCCCTGCCTCCTCCCTATCCAAAAGACGAACACACACAGCAAAAAGAATAATGCAAAATAATTGAATAAAAACCTTTTGCGAGAAAAGTCCACTTTGTCACGACAAGGGTGTATACTTTAAACCTGTAAAATATCAAAGTGACTCTTCAGCGAATTTTAAGTAAAATATACAATGTAGTGCATCATTTCAGGTTTATGCGCAATTTGAAGCTGCCATAAAATGATTTAATGACTGAATCAGATTCAATGCATAAGTCTTTCTAAAGGACAAGCCGTGGAACGTTTCGTGGGGAGGGGGGGGGGGTGGAGCCACAGAAACAAACAAAAAAAAGGAACAAGTGAAAGCCGAAAGAAAAGCCATGACCTTCCAAGGGTTCAGCTAGAAAATCGATGATCTCATTGAGAGGGACAAGAGAGAATTGACCCTTGACCCATATATCTAAAACACTGTATACTTTTTGTGTTGTTGTTGTTCCATTTCATATCCTATAGCAATCACTCGACGGTACTTTGTGCCTGTTTGATGTTCCCTTTAGGAATACAGGTTTCCCAGTTTAATCTCGGACTTAGTGCAAACAAAGTACATAGTATACTGATATATTTCGGTATCGTAATTCTTTTTCGCACATAGTGCAAACATAGTACCGCTAGTCATGGCAGTCAGAAAACAGAAAGAACGCAATGAAAACTAAACGCACATTGTGTCTGAAGGCAGTGACCGAATTTGCATGTATCTTTTCGAAAAATCAATGGATGACTTTTACAAACTCATTGTATCATGTAATTTATCAAGTACGATCAGTCACGCAGTCATTAATAAGAATTTAAGACCATTCATATCATACATATCTCTAGAAATACAAAAATTGTCTGTGCACAATGTCTTAATCATCATAATTATATACTACATTGTAGTATTGATACCACTCGTGACTGAGGTAAAAAATATAGATATTTTTCTAAGATTTTTTTTTTCAACCATAACTATGGTTAAAAAGGTATATAGTGCGTGAAACATTGTTCAAAAAGCCCGGCGCCGAAAAAAAGATTGTGATTCAGCGTGATTCCTGGTTGGCATTCTGAATATAAGCAGGATGTGCGCAGTGTAACAACTACTCAGAACATCCGAACGGCAGAGAGAATCGCTGCAATGTTGCGAATTGTGATGTAGAATGTACCTTACGCCTCGTTATATCAAAGCTATCATTAATCTTGTAGTGTTGCTTTACATATTAATATACTAGTCTATATCAAAATGCCTTGCATTGCCAATGATACCTGTAAGACTTGACCTGGGCTATTTCTTAACATTCCATGTATAATCATAAACACACACAAACACACACACACACACAAACACAAAGAATTAGGGGATGCTCTAAAGTGCAGATTTTGGACATCCTTCCCCCGCTTGGTCACTTCGACGCCCCCTCGCTAGTCATACCTCCCCCAATCATGAACATGAACCGACACCCTTGACTACCAGTGGCGGATCCAGGGGGAGGCACACTCACCGGACGCCGACCGCCCCCCCCCCCCCCGCTTTAATTTCCAAAGCGAAAAAAATATAGCGACAAACGGCAGTTTTTTTACTGTAAAATGTCAAATTTTCAAGCTCGCTCGTTCCGCTCGCTCGCATTTAATTGTTATCCAATTCTCCTGATGATGCTGCCAGTAATTTTGTTGTCTCAAACCGTCATTCCATAATCAATGTAAGGAAAACTGTTAACATGTAACAAACACTGCGCCGACAAGAAAGATAGGAGTTTTTGCACCTGGAACTTATATTTTTTTCGGGAAGATATTTATTGGGTAAAAATGATAACATAATGTATTCAAGACAAATGAAAAGAGCATGTTTCTTCAGGCGCTGGCTCGCTTGAAATCGCTAGCTCGCACACACAAATAAGTGAAGTAAATGATGATTCTGGATAATATGGAATGATTTTAGAGGGTATTGTTATAAGGTATTCGCAATAAATCCTCAGCAATACCAGCAGTTATATAGCCTGCAATAAGAGATTGGAGCTACACGTCCTGGGTTATTAGAAAGATGACTTTCTCTTTTTAGAAATAGGTGTATTCTAGAGCTCTCGCTACGCTCGCTCGCGCATATTATCTAATTTCGTAGTGAAGAACATGATCATAATTGATAATTTATAATTAATGCAATATTGGGATTATGTAGGTACATTCTAATGATAATTATCATCATCAATCAGTCAGTCAATCAATCAATCAATCAATCAATCAATCAATCAATCAATCAATCAATCATTTATTTAATGAGCTCAGAAGTATGTTTATATAATTCTATACTGCATTCATATTTCACATTCCTCGAGTAAAACAATACTTCTATTCCATTCTCCAGAATTATTCAGAGTTACAAAATCATTAAAAAATCTACCAAAAGTATGCATGAAATCGCATGATGACCAACATAAATAAAAAAAAATCTCCCTACCGTGGGAAGAGGGGGAACACCCCTTCCCAACACCCTCCCCCCCCCCCCCCCCCCCCCTCGCTCGCTCCGCTCACTCGGGCTCGGTCGCTACACTCCCTCGCATTGCGCCCCCTTTACGGGATTCCTGGATCCGCCCCTGACTATACGTTGATACAGTAAAAGGAAGAGTCCTATTCGTGGCAATGTTGCTCAATGACTGTGCTGTGGAATGTATTACAATCCGTTATGTATTGTAGTCCCCATTAAATTTGCAGACTGACAGCGCACGCACACACGCGCATACACGCGCACGCACTCACAGGCATACACACCCTCAAAATCACTTTTCCACAAGGTGCCCCCACCCCCCCCCCCCCCCAATGTCTTGAACCATGGTACCCCACTGAATGGGTATTTATGGACCTTAACAACTGGCATCCCAAAGTCTTGCATGGTCAATACAAAATAAAGGCATTTCCTTCGTTTTGACCGCACTCGTAATTTGATGTATTCTGTTCACCAAAAGCCATTTTCGGTCAAAAGTCTTTTATCAAAAAAAAAAAAAAAAATCATTCAATTCATTCCTAACAAAAAAACAGCAACAAACAACCAACAACAACAACCTATCGTAGGCTTGTCATTGCACCAGCTTTAAATTATGAAGTCATGCTCAACAATGTCCACCGGTTTGCCATGCGGTTAGGAGCGAATATTTTCAAGCATGTTTTTTTTTCTCTCTCTCTCTCTCTCTCGCCTTGGAGGAGAAATGGGGAATGGCACAAGCAACACCCCTGCTGGAAAGACACGGTAACCCACAGTGTGTTCACATGTTCACATAATCGGCCATGTGAATGCTCATATTCAACCGTGTGAAGATGATTTCATATTATGGTGTGGTTTTTTCACAGAGAGTTCACAATTAATAATGTTGTGATTCACGCTATGAATTGGTAATTTACAATGTTTTCACAATGTTAAAACGCTCAAATTTAACAGTGTGAAGAGATTTCACACTGTGAGACATGGGTGTTCTTTCCAGCAGGGACATAATTATATAATATTATTTTGACGTCAGCAACAATCAATTCCATGCAGCCGCCGCATGCAGCGGCATAGGTCTCAATTATTGAAGAAGAAGAGAAAAAACAAAAACAAACAAACAAACAAAGTAACTCACCAGTGAGATGAAATAACATGACAATCATTAAGAGTCCTTCCATCGCGGTAGAAGAGATCGCGTTAGTAGTTCTGTATTCAGACGGAGGCAGTTTTGGTCGGAGTAACTTCGGAGGAAGGGTCGGAGGAAGCTCGGTCGGAGTAACTTCGGAGGATAGGTCGGAGAAGTGCCCGTCTGAACAAAGTCGTGGTAACTTCCTCCGATCGGAGGAACTTACCACGACCTCAGTTTCCTCCGAACGAGATACTCCTGAGTTTTCTCAGGAGTATCTCGCTACCACGACTAAGTGGTCGGAGTAAATTGCCTGTGCGGACAAGCCCTCGGAGTATCTATGAACTTTTATGCCTTACGACCTAGGTAAAACTTCCTAGGTCAAATCGCAATGTTGACATTTTGTGACTACAAGTGTGCGTGTAGTGTAAAGCAAGGCTGACACTTGCACGACTTTTGGCCACGATTTTGTCGTGGCAAGTCGTGACCAAAATTTTGAACAATTCAAAATTCTCGTCCCGGCATGGCACGCAGGTCACGACGGGTCTACGCACACTTCACGCCAGTTTACGACTAGTTTGCGCACTGGCACAACTCGAGTCGTGCCAATACGTGCCACAGAATCGTGCAAGTGTCAGCCTGGCTTAACCTAGTCGATTACGACGAAGAAGCTAGCGCTCATGCAGAAATTTCAGTCAACAGGAATGGAGAAGACAAATGCCACTGGTAAAAAAACACAATCCCATGGTCGACGAATGCGGCGCTACCACTTCCGGAAGTTACACCGACCCTCGCACATAAATTGGTCGGAGTTTCTTCCCACGACCGTCGTGGCCACTAGGGTCGTGGTAAGATGTGCATTAATTTGAATTTTAATTGCCGCGCTATAAAATTTTACTCCGACTAGAAATACGTCTGAACATGGCTAGTGATGGGCAGCGTCTAAACAAAGAAGTGAAGAATTTCCGACGTCCGTGGGAGTAATAAAGAAACCATCTGCCCAGGGAGCTGAGCTCACCACTTTGGATCATGAATAATTGATACATACACAAATTCTCATATTCTTGAACACCTGGGCCCCATTTCATAAAAACTTGATATGATAGCAACTCTTGCTGGAATGGCAATTGTCATGGTAACGACAAGAATCCAGCTTCCTGACTGGCTGTTGCTATTGGAAGTTGTCATTCCAGTGAGAGTTTCCATCCTAACATCTTTTATGAAATGGGGCCCTGATTACACGTCAAACCAAGGAGGTTTTATACATGAAGTTCCAACTGGCTGTAATTATTCAAACAGTTGTCAGATTTCTATTGATGTACAAAAGAATTCCACAGGTGCACTTGTGCCTTTGATGATCGATGTTCCAAGCCGCCGTCTTGCTGAGCAATCTGAAGATTCATTGTGAACGTTATCATAATGTTTGCCATATTTTGCTTATTCATTACCTCCGCCAAGGGAGGAGGTTATGTTTTCGTTACCGTTGGTTTGTTTGTTTGTTCGTTCGTTCGTTCGTTAGTTAGTTAGTTAGTTTGTCTGTGTGCAAAATAACTCAAAAAGTGGTTAACCGATCAGGATGAAACTTGGAAGAAAGTTTGAGAATGACACAAGTAACAAACGATTAACTTTTGGTAGTGATCCGAAAATTTCGGGGCAATCTATGAAGGATTTTTGATATTTTGGCAGGTATGGTCAATGAACTCGGGAGTTCAGGCTGCGCGTATTTGAGGTCTGCATGCGCGCACTAAAGTGCATGCTCTAGTTCTGGGGGGCATTTCATCAACGAGTTCGTCGGAGTTTTCACCGACAAATTTGCTATCAGCCAATCAGACGCAAGGATTTCATTAGCTTTTAACAGTTGTCAGTGTAAATCCTTGCGTCTGATTGGCTGATAGCAAATTTGTCGGTGAAAACTCCGACGAACTCGTTAATGAAACGCCCCCCTGTTAGGGCAAGGTGCGCCGTGCAGCTGAGGGTTTATGACGTAACAAAAAAAAAGGCTTCTACATGGGGAAATCGGGCGACTTGCAGCACACAATGCTATAGTACGTATAGGTGGAAATCACTGATATCTCTATGGAAGATCAAGATCAGTGGTGGAAATGAGCTGCATAGACATACTTGGCGGAGGTCTGCGCTGTCAGAGTGCTTTTCTAGTTTATCAAATGAAATGAAATTTATGAAAATGAAAATGTAAAACAAAAGTCAATTCAGTTGAGAAATTTGCGCAAAAGTGTAAATCAGAGCTGTATTATGTGAAAATGTTTAAAACTATACCATCCTGGAAAGCTGGTTTTATCACTTTTCGACTTAATTTCCCCAAATGAAACTAACATTTAATAATCTTCAAGTATAATTCTTTATTGATAGATATATCAGATTAGTGCCCGCGTATGCCCAGTAGAGTAATTTTCATCTTCATTTCAGCATATTTTTCCTCAATTTCTGTTCGCGCATCCTCGTGTCTGCACCACCTAAGTTTATAAGAATTAGGGATAGCGAAAAGTATAATTACCATCACAAAGACATATCTTCCTTTGAAAATGGCTGGTGATTATGCAATGAGACACGAGTCAATTGTCTTCGTATCGGCGCGGCAGATCCTGTTTGGCACATGCTTCAAATATTTTTGAGCGGCGGCTTCGAGCATGGAATCAAAGTGAATAAGACTGTTGTGACTCCATGTCTCGACCCTCCTTGGTCAAACGGGGACGTCTCTGAAAATGACAAGAATCTAATACTGTCTGGATGACGCAAACTGCTGCCAGTGCGGTGGCGATAACGTGATCATAATGTGATATCCTTTAGAGATGTGATTCATTATATATATGCCCGCAAAAGCCGTATACGTGCAACCAAGGAGGTTCGAGACATGGAGTCACAAGTCTTATTTGCTTTGATCCCATGCTCGAAGCCGCCACTCAAAAGTATTTGTAGTATGGTGTGTGTCAAACTGGATCTACCGCTCAGATGCGAAGACAATAATTGACTCGTGTCTCATTGCATAATCACCAGCCACTTTCCAAGGAAGATATGTCTTTGCGATGGTAATTACTTTTCACTATCCCTATACTTACAAACGATAGGCTGTAGACAATGGTAAAGGCACGGGGGTGCGCGAAAAGAAATTGCTCAAATTGCTGAAATAGATATCACTTGACTGCACGTGTCTGTACGCTAATCTGACATATTAATTTATAAGGAACTATACTTGAAGATGATACCATAGTTTCATTTTGGGGAAATAAGGAGAAAAGTGATAAAACCGGCTTTCCATGAGGGTAAAATTTCAAACACTTTCACAAAATACAGCTCAGATTTACACTTTTGCACATATTTTCGAACGAAATTGACTTTCATTTTATATGCTTTTTCATTAGGTGAAATTTGATTGCATTTGATATATAAACGAGCAGCGTATACCCGATATTATGTTAGCGTTAGAAATGAATCTCCTGATTGCTCAAAAAGATGGCGGCTTCAAGCATCGAACATCAAAAAAAAAAAAGAGGGAAAAGAAGTTTGTACATATATACAGTAAAGTCCAGCCAGAGAATGTGGTCTGATTTTTTTTTTTCAATTTCAATTCAATTTTATTTCCATTTCCATTGAATAAACAGAAAAAAATATATACAATACATTTACAGAACAAATTTATAACAATTTCAAAGAAAACGTACAAGTGGTCACGAGTAACAACAGAATTTCGTTTCTAAGGTATATACCTAATACAAAGATTAGAATGGAAATGGAGGTTCCCACTTAAAAAGCAAAGCTTGTAGGGATTTAAATTGATGTTGTACACTAATGTTTTGTCTAAGACAGCAATAAAGTATAAAAACACACAAACAACACAAAGAAGTAGTATTCATGTCATTTTCATCTCTTTGTCTATGTCTCATTATGTTACATTTGTGTTCTATTTGAAACATGCCACCTACACTGTATCTATACCTCTTCTATCTACAATATCTATGTATCTGTAAAACATGTATACATGTATATATATATATATATACCCACTTACATTATCATAGCACAGAGAGATTTGTATGATTACATTATATAATATCATATATGTATACATATATACATACATACATACATATTTCATTCTAGTTCCACAACTTTTCTAAAAGAAATAAACAACACAGAATGGATTGCATCTTAAACAATAAACTCTTTATGTACATAAAACAATAATTGTACAGTATAGTTAGTGCATTACACTTAATCTATGTGCTACGTACAAACCGTACAATACAATGACATTATGACGTGTTATACAGCAAGCTTGTCTTATTTACATTCTATTCTCTGGGGTTCGCCATTTTCTGACCCCTTTTTTGACACATTTTTTTTTTACTCGCCCACTCTTGCCACTAATTTTGAGCAAGTATTTGTTTGTTTGTTTTTCTCATGCGACAGTTTCAGATATGTGTTCTATTTGTTTTGTGTGAATGAGAGTTCGACATAATCAAATCCATCTTTACAATGCCAACGACATTAAATAAATAGACCTTTCCAGTAAATAGACCTTTCCATGGGGGGGGGGGGGGGGGGGGCACATCAGTTTTCCATCATCTCTCTGGTCACACACATTGATAATGGATTTATGAAGTACGATTGTATATTTCATCTGATTTTTTTTTTTGTTTCAGGTGACTTTTAAAGACTATGAATAGCAGGGGCAAATACAGGAATTCCGTAAAGGGAGGGGGGGGGGGGGCAAATAATATTTCTGGTGCTACTTCTGGCTTTCATTTCATTTTTTTTTCTTGTTTCTATTGTTTTAACAACAAAGAGGGGGCGTACGCCTGATGCGCCCCCTCTGAATAGTCTTGAATCGAGAAATAAATCCTGCATGACCATTAAATGAAAACGTTCACAACATCAAATTGCACCACATTTTCAAAAAGGTCAAGGTTTTTTGCAAACCTCTTCAGAATGACACTGCGTGTCTTAAATACAAAGTCTGAGATGTAACTTTTTTGCATGTTTGCCATGGCATTGCTACTAAGCAACAGGAAAAATGGGCCGCGAAAGTGACGAATAAAACACCACAAAACTCCGGAACTGGGCAGATGAAATACCCCACTGCTGCTATCAGAACCAATGATATAGATCTGTACATCGCCTTTAGCCGCGGAGCACCGGTACACGTTCATATCTGTATAAAATGTAAAACAGAGGGACATTGAATCATACAGACTTTTAATAGAACATGAAGAACTTGATCGCATAATAAGTTAAACTCTAATTTGAAATTAAAATCTACTAAAAATGAGATAGTTCATATAATTATCTGCAAAAAGTGAGGTATAATAGGGAAGTCTCTGTTTAAATATATCAGATGGTAGATAATAAACATATTTTGAAATGTTTGAAAATAGTCCATAACCCGATAAGGTTATTGTTATTGATATTGATATTCTAATATTATGATTGATATAACAGAAATGATTCAGTCATATAAATCGAGTGATGCTTTTGCCACAAGAGTACCTTCACATTCATAGTGTTAAACCAAGGAGGTACTAGTACCTCCTTGGTTAAAGCGGGGTAAGCATGATGTGTAAGGTTAATGACCTCTTATTCCGCGTGCGTGACGTCACAGTGCAATAAGTCTAAGGAATGGGTCATTATAGCATGCACTCACCTGGAATGACAAACTTGACCGCAAAAGTGTGTTGATAGCTATTACAACAATACCATATTATCAGCTGATTATGTAATCTCATTCTAAAGCATAACGATAAATTTAATTACAAGAAACGCAAACTAACATCGCATTTCTATTTGTTTCGCGAATTCTCGTTTACTAATCAATGAAATTGTTTGAAAATCTAGTTTACGAGTTTAGAGAAAAAAGGGTTGCGAAATTGCAAGGGAGTCTGCCTCAACGTGTACCACCATCGGTACACCCATGTTAAGCTCCTCTCAATTAATATTATGTTCAATATTCGTCTAAAGCTGCTGTTTGTAAGAGTATCTTGAAATCAATGAAAACTTCGCATTGTGGTCTCTGCGTTAAAGGAAACCAAAGCTCAAACATTAATGTGGATTGAAAGAAGGTGGGAGTGAAGGCAGTATTTGTAAAACACATCAGTGTAAGTTTGAAGAAAATCGGACAATCCTTTCAATAGTAATGGATTTTGAAAGTCTCCGTTCGGTCATCCCTGGATAATAATGCTGCCACAGTTCATGACATCATTATGGACGACAGTACAAAGAAATAATAGAAGAATTAGAAAAAAAATAACCCCATGTTTTCAAGAAAAGTGTATGATACACATTCCATTGACTTGTTACTGGCATATGTTATGGGTAATACAATGTATCATTCCCCTGCCTTCTGAAAGAGTTAAGTCAAGTGCTCTTTCATTACGCTGAAAAAGTGAAAATAATTTATGTTCATCAAAATTTTCTTTACACTCTCTGTAAATTGCCGTCCATAGTGACGTCACGGAGTATAGTAGTCTCCTTATCCAATGATGATGGCACCGAAACTTTAAAAATTCCTAACTTTTGAATCGATTGTCCGATTTTCCTTACTTTCACAATTGTGTTCTGCTAATATTGCTACTATCACTCAATCCACATTCATAAATTGGGCTTTGATTTCCTTTAACATTCCTTTGATGGAGGGTAGAGGTGCCACACTATGATTATATACTTCTACCACTGTGTCTGATTTAGACTGTTAAAAGAACTGTATAATGCAAATGCATGTATACTTGTGCTGATTCATAATAGGCCCTACTGTAAACATAATTGTCACTTATAGTGACCAAATGAATATCTGAATACATGCCATATATTTCCAAATTTAATATCATTCTTCGGATTATTTGGGTAATAAAAGCCTACAGACAAAAAAAAATCACAACTATAAAAGGTAATATTCGATCTATGGTGAGGTGTATTCCTGTATCTTTTCATAATTATATACTTTAGCAATAAGATACGTGACAGATGATGTCACTAGCAGATTCTTGGCTTGGACTTTTTTATTTGTTTTGCTTTGTTTTTGTTGTTTGGTGTTGTTGTTGTTGCCGCATCCATATAATCTGAAGAAAAGCAATAGAAATTTCATTGAGATAAGATATTTCTTTGGCTACCTAAGTGACGACCAGGGTACTTGTGAATCGATACAAGTCAACATGGATTTGCACTTTCCTTTACATTCACATTAAAGGAGACCTCCGGATAATTATCAGATTTTTACTTTTAAACAACTATAAACTATAGTTATACTGAGGACAGAGTTTCAGAATTTGTGATAATTGGGATGAAGAATGAGAATATTTTCAAAATTTAGAACAAATTGCAATGAACAAGGATGATGACATGTCACCATAGGAATACATGAGTTGGGGCTCAAGGAAGCAGAACAAAAGAAGTAGGCATGCATAGATTATACACAGGTGAACCAGCAAGCAAGCGGTATTGTAATGGAATTACACTGCTACATTTCTCAAATATGTGAACCTCCTATGTCATCACCCTAATTTGTTTAAGGTTTTTCAAAGTATTTTTTCTCTGCTCAAGAACCACAATAAATTCCAAAAATCTATACATGGAGTTGTTGATTTATGTACTACATGATGTGAAATTATGAAAATCGTCTGGAATGTCCCTTTAAGTGGTTTGCAATGTATAGAGTTATCTTTGTATGAGTTCCGTTTCCTATACCTTCAATTTCAATGCTGTGATCGAAGAAAATCGACGTCAAAGGGATCGTATTCTTTTTGCGTCCGTTGAATGCCACTCCAATGACCGTGTTATTGAAAACCAGGTAAACCATCCTGATGACGAGGTTAGAAGAAAGCGTTAGAGTGAGAGGTAGTATATAAGAGTTATAGGAATTTGAAGAGTGGATCGTAGAAATAATTAGCAAAGACCCAATTTTAAGCATTTTAAAGTAAGTCCATCGGATATAGCAACATGCAACCTATTCAGTAATATCTTACTTGTATAGCATAACAAGAAATTATCTTGAAAGAAATAAAAATGTCGGATAGTTTCGCTTCTTTCTGTGTTTGTTAATGAAAACTTAAATTGAAAAGAGCTCAACTCTACGAACATGGAGGTAACTAGATTTGAGGATAAAGCTCTTCATTTTTCACTGCAGAAATCAAACAAAAATTGATATTGTAGACATTATAGTTATTGAATATACAACATTCATAAGAAAGCATGAAATCAAAAGGAGTTATCCTTTGACTGTATAGGCCTTTACTTAATCTTATAATGAACTGATCTGCATAATATTACCAGTCATTCAATGTGTAGAACACCCAATTATTATCTTGTGTTACATAGGGAATGATCTTTACGTCTTATATTCAGATTTTTTTTCCTTGAGTTAAGTTTTCAAGTTTTAGAAACCCTGCATTCGCTTTTTTCTCCATTTTTCGGTCAAAGTGGTGGAAGTCGAATGGTGTAATGAATAGAACGAAATGATGCTAGTAAACGGATATTGATTGCGATGATAAAATACTAACAATGTCAAGTGATCAATATATTAACAAAATGGTTTCAGAACTAAACAAAAAAAAAAAACAAAGACAGAAACTTCGAAGTTACCTGCTCGTGGCGTCAAGACGCATCATTGGAACCACACCGCGATTACGAAGCCTCAGAATAGTACGTACTGGACCCCTGTACATGCCAGTCCGCAAAACTGTCGAGGTATCACCGGTTTTGTCGTAATTAAGCACATAGATGTGGTGATTAGAGTAGTCAAGATTTAGGGAGAGACCTTTGCCCGGCAGACCTTGAAACGATGGGAAATTTCGTTATTCCAAATGGTCTTTAATCTGACATGTCTGGTAATGAAATAAGGTTAGTTATTCCGAAACACAGACACCGTACATTTTCTTTTTTTTTTAATCAAAATTGTATCATGTCTGCATTTTATTTCTGTAATTTATAAGTGCTCTGAACCTCATGGCACTAGCATATCAAACATTAATTTTGTTGTTTTGTATTGTATCATATTTCAGAAAATGCATATTAACTTACTAGTCGTGTGATATACCTGTATTGACAAAATGATAACAAAAAAGAATTTAAAAAAAAAAGTGGCGGGGGGGGGGGCACGAAATGCGTCTTAAAGCCTCATGCCGCTAAATTCTTAATTCGCGTGGTGGGTGGGGGTGGGGTCAAACCTTACATGCAGAGTAGCTATAAGCTGTGTAATGCAAATTACTACTCTCTCCTTACCTCCAGTGATAGTGAGGGTTGTGTTGTCTAGAAGAGAAGTCCGGAAGATCGAGTTTGTTTCCTTATGAATCCAGTACACAGCCTTCTCAACCGGGTCAAAAACCGCGACAGTGCTTGTCGGTGAGGGCACTGTCCATTCATATGTTCTCCATTCGCCTAACACTGCCACGGATTGCGTCAGTGTGACGTCAGCTGAAAGAAACGAATCAGCCTTGGAGATCACTGCAAAAGCGCGTTCCATCACTGGCGAATCCTTTTCCTCGCAGAGGATCCACGGTTTCATAGGCGACGCCGCGGCAGTCCCTCCAGACCTTGAAGTTGAGTTTTTCGTCACGAGCTGTACCATTCGTCCATCTGACGTCATTCTCTTACCGCAGATGGTCAAAATTTCTTTACACTGCTGCGAAGCTACACAAGTCATGGTGTCATGAAAATCGGATAGAGATTTTAAAAAAAGAACAAAATACACAAATAGAGCTGAGATGTCGATATCAATGATTTTTATTTTCTTTCCTAAATTTCCTCACCCTGTACTCACCCGACGCACCCCCACCTCCCCACCCCCCCAAAAAAAAACACACACATTGAAAAGATCCACTTTTAAAAAGAATGTATTTTAATCACATTCCTCATTCAGTGTCATTACATACGCACTACTCCACTGTGTAACTACAAAATTGTTTGAATGATAATTCAATTCAATTCAAACTTCGCAAATATTCCACAAAACTGTGCACCAAATCGCTAAATTTCAATTCTTAGAATGCAAATTCGCTTCCTCGTGTGGGAGGGGAACGGGTAGCCCATTCCCACGCCTTGGCCCCCTTCGGTCCACCTTCAAATAGGCCTATTAAGATACGTAAGCGGAGCAGGAGGCGAAAATACCATGATTTAGTCATTGACATTATATCACACCTTTTGATTGGAGAAATCACAAATATTCTGCCACCATATCGCTCAATTTCAATTTTGATAATGTACAAGCGTCCTCGTGGGAGAGGGGGGGGGGGGGGGGTGTTGTTTGTTATTCCGAAGGTTCGTTAATCCGAAACACACAAATTCCCTATACCTAGAGGTTCGTTAATCGGAAAATGAAAAAGGGTTCGTTAATCCGAACATTTGTGGCGTTATTCAGAAGGTTCGTTATTCCGAAGATTTGTCAATCCGAAAATGAAATTCGGAATAACGAACCTTCGGAATAACGACCTGTAACCATGAGAGGGGACATCCCCAAGCCCCCTTCCCCTGTGGTCCTCCTCCTTAGGCCTAAACACACTGAAGACGCTCTTTTGGGATCAAAATGCGATCGCAGGTAATATATACGATTTAGCATTCACACGAATGCCTGAATACGAATGCCTGAATAATCATTTTAAAAGTTTTTCTCGAAATTTTGTAAACATTCCACCAAAAGTGGGGGATACCATCGACCCTTGACACCGTCCTCCCCAAGCAACCAAGGTTCAAATTTTGGACTTACGCACCCTCCAATGAAAAATCCTGGCTACCGGAGTCTGTAAATTTTAGAAAACTTAATGCGCCCCGGCACGTAGTGGTAGTCGACCCTGCCAAGTTTTTTAATTACCATTATATCCAGTAAAGTATGCCTGTCATGAATAGAGGCCATTAGATCAGACCATCTTCCGGTCATACAAAAAAAGCCATTAAACAAGGAAGAGAAACGGTTTTTACGCAATGTAATAAACGGGATAATATATCGAGAGTCGTAAAATTTATCCATTGTCTTTAAAGCAATTAAAGCAGAAAGAGCTGTAGGCACTTATTTCCACAAGTGTGCATAAAATCAAATAAGTATACAGTAAGCGTTTAACGCTCTGCCTCCCCTCCCCCACAAAAGTCGAACAAACACATTATGAAACAAATACATATAATATTATAATTGAATAAAAAGATTTGGCGAGAAAAGTCCACTTTGTCACGACAAGGATGTATACTTTAAACCTGTACAATATTAAGGAGACTCTTCAGCGAAGTAAGTAAAAGTTCATCCTTTCAAGTTTATGCGAAATTTTAAACTGCCATAAAATGATTTAATGACTGAAACAGATTCGATGCATAAGTCTTTGTAAAGGACAAGCCGTGGAACGTTTCGTGGGGGGGGGGGGGTGGAGCTGTAGAAACAAAGAAAGAAATAAAATGGAACAAGTGAAAGCCAAAAGAAAAGCCATGATTTTCCAAATGTTCAGCTCGAAAATCGATGATCTCATTGAAGGGACACGAGAGCATTTACTCTTGACCCATATATCTAAGACTAAAACAGTGTACTGTTAACTTTTTGTATTGTTGTTGTTCCATTTGATATGCTAGCAAGAACTCGACGATTTTTAGTGCCTGTTTGATGTTCCCTTTTAGAACAAAGGCTTCCCATACAGCTCAATTTCGGACTTAGTGCAAAAAAATACACTGATAGAAATACGTAGGGCCTAATTCTTTTCCGCACATGGTGCATTAAAAGACGAAAATAAGTCATAGATAATATATGTTTTTTTTTCTGTTTTTCAACTCAAGTCGCAAGTCAGCAAATCATGCAAATCCAATTGTTTTCACTCGCCCTATCTTGTTTGCTCCTGTTCTCACTCACCCAAATTATGAGTTTGAAACTAAATGGCAGTCTAGAGTTTTTATTAGCCAGAGCAGGCGGCTGTGAGTTTCTTGAATTCTTAAAGAAATTTAAAGTGATTAGGCAAATATCAATAACGATTAAAGAGCGTTTGAAAACGTTTGAAGCGTGATACAGGGACCAAGTAATCTGAATGAATATCGGTAGTTATGGCAATAAGAAAACAACACGAACGCAAACAAAACTAAACGTACATAATTGCGTTATGAAGGCAGTGACAGAGTTTGCATGTATCTTTTCAGTTTTCGAAAAATCAGTAGATGACACTTACCAATTCATGGCATCATGTGATTTATCAAGTACAGTCATGCAGTCATTTAAGAATTTAAGATTATCCATTCCTATATTTGAAAAATGTTCTATGCACAATGTCTCATCATTATCATACCGTAACAGCATCGATACCACTCGCGACTTATATCTATATAAAAAAAAAAAAAAAATGGAGCTGTGAAACAAAATTCAAGGATCTAGACATATATAGATGGACTCGTAAAGAAATAATCGATTATCAAGACAATGGCGAAGAGGGAGTTGTGCAGCTGAAGTTCGTTGTAATGAACTGTTAACCCCTAAATACGAAACCGTCATATTATAAGCAAAACAAGAAATCGAGAACAAACATCTGCAAAGCGTGTGCGGATTATCATTAGCACAGACGTTTAAATTGATTTTTATCATAATTTTCATTATCAGCTTACTTTTCTTTCATAACAATTATGCAACAAATATTTCGCTAAAGTAATGCGATTTCTGGTTGTGTCAATGTTTCATAATCAGATTAGAGTCTGGCCCTTATTTGTTCATAATCAGATTAGAGTCTGGCCCTTATTTGTTCTTTTTGTATTGCATGTTGTGGTTTGAAATGCGACAAAGGTAATGTACATTTTTGTGGGTGTATTCGTATATATGTCAAAGCTTATAGAACTTCTTTTGTTACGCTCTCATGTGCGCCCTCCTTGGCGCCTGGGGGTGGGAAGTTAAACAGACCCCTCCAAGTTGAGAAATTTATTGTGCGCGTCCTGGGCATAAATCCATTTCTGTTCAGTTGGTACGAATTATGCCTTGCTTTTTTTGGACGTCGTTGGCGCATCAGTGTCAAAGCGCTTTGGGGTATGGTGTTATGGAAAACTGGTTGGTTTGATATCATCCCTTGGATTGAGGTATTGTTTAATCTTTATCCTGCGGTTTTTAATATACATAAGTTTGAATTTTGATGAAAACGTGGGTCACAACGGTAGTTTATATTCCCTCTCGCTAATTCTTGATAACATTCACGTGATAAGGTTGTATTTGAAAGTGATTATAATAAATTTTGTCATTATGGAAGGTTTTTTTAAGGACACAAAGCTGACTTTTATATCTTTGAATGTTAAAGGTATACGGTCTTATTATAAAAGAATTAAAGTGTTTTCATGGTGTAAACATATAAACAGGCAGATGTTATATTTTTGCTGGAGACGTAAAGTCTTGAAGACACAGTTACTGAATGGACAAAACAATGGGGAGAAAAGGCAATATTTTCACACGGATCTTCACATAGCTGCGGGGTGATGATTTTGTTCAAAGATAGGTTAGATGTTGATATTATTGATACGTATATTTCGGAAAATGGAAGATGGATATTATTACGGGTGAAGATAGAAAGCAATGAATATTTACTTCGTAATATCTATGCGCCAACAGGCGACAAACACACAGATCAGAGACTTTATTTTGAGCAACTACATGAACGTTTGACGTCATTTTGATGATATTTAGTTCTTTGGATGTTATAATGGGGGGGGGGGGGGGGAGAGATTTTAATACACTTTTGAGTAGATATATGGATAGGGATGGAGGTAACCCGGCAGCGTGTAATGTTATTCAAGAGGTGATTTTCAAAATACAACATGATTTTGATTTAGTAGACATTTGGAGATTAAGAAACCCCCTTGTTAGAAGGTATACATGGAAACAGTCCCACCTTTTAATACATAGCAGATTAGATATCTGGATGATTTCGGATGTTCTTCAAAGTTATGTTAAGGAAACTGATATTATTACTGGGGTTGGCACTGATCACTCTGCAATTATTCTAAAGATTGAGAATAAAACAAGGAAAAATTTTAATGTAACAAATTGGAAGTTTAATAATAGTCTCTGTGATGATGAGTAATTCTGTACTGAGATGTCCCGAGGAATCATTAGAGTTTGAAGATTTGAGCCTACGATGGGATTTTGTGAAGTATAAAATTCGTTGTTTTTCTCGCAAATATAGTATAGAAAAAGCAAAGAAGATGAGGGAGGAGAGACAGGAGTTAGAGAGGCGATTATGTAATTTACAGAAGTTGATAGAAGAGCAAGGAGATCAATTCCTTCAAGAATATGAAAAAAGTAAAATGTGATTATGAAGCGCATTTGAATCACATTACACATGGTATTACAGTGAGGTCTAGAGCGAATTGGGTTGAATATGGAGAGAAAAATAATAGTTATTTTCTCAATCTGGAAAAGGTGAATAAGACTTATACATGTATTAATGTGTTGAAGAGGGAGAAGACCTTTTGGATGATAGTGATGCTATTAGTAAATATATTAGATATTATAGTTGTATATAAGGAGACTGAAAAGAACATTTTTACAGATTGTTCTTTTTTAAACTCTGATGATAGTCCATCACTGTCATCAGCAGAACGCGATATATGTGATGCAGATTTGACTTTGAGAGAATTCACGGCGGCTCTGAAATGATAGCTAAAAATAAATCCCCCGGAAATGATGGTTTGACGGTAGAATTTTAAATCAAATTTTGGAATAAACTTGGTGCTTTTTCCTAGGAATTATGAATTACAGTTTTACGTCTGGTACATTTATGTTCGTCAAGGAATGATAATGTTGATAGCTAAGAAAGGGAAAGATGAATTATCTATTGAGAATTACCGTCCGATTACTTTATTAAACGTTTATTACAAGATATGTTCGAAAGTGTTAGCGGTGAGGTTAAAGAAGGTTTTACCTAATATCATTCATTCGGACCAGGTAGCCTTCATCAAAGATAGGCATATAGGTGAAGCGGTTCGCACTGTTTCAGAGACACTTTTTTATTCTAGATTGAAAAATATTTGTGGTTTTATTGTTAGCCTTGATTTTAAAAAAGCTTTTGATTCCCTCAATCATCAATATTTATTTGAAGTGTTGAAATTCTTTAAATCTGGAGAACAATTTTGTAGATTTGTGCGTGTGTTTTATAATGATATAGAAAATTGTGTTTTGAATAATAATAGGTCAACTGGGTATTTTGGGATTGGGAGGGGCGTCCGCCAAGACGATCCTTTGTTACCTTTATATGTTCATTTTAGCCATAGAGACACTTGCACTCCACATTAGATGTAGCCCAGAAATTATGGGAATAAAGTTAAGTGTACAGGAGGAAATAAAACTTTCTATGTATGCTGATGATATCACAGTTTTTCTTTAAACAAATGATCAATGTTTTCTTAATCTTGCAAAGATTTCAGATGATTTTGCCATTCTGTTTGTCTTTATCAAATAATTATGATAAGACAAAAGTGATGCGAATTGGTCCATCTGTGTTTACTACTGCACCTAAGACGGACATGCAACAATTTAGGAATGGAGAATTTGTATCTGCTCTCACTGTTTTAGGAATAGATATTTCATATTCTGTTCAGGGCCGGAAGGCACAATTACAAAGAATTTTGGGGAATATTAAATCACAACTGCATAGGTGGAGATTTAGAGATTTATCCCTTAACGGGAAAATTCAGATTGTTAAAACCTATGCTTTATCTCATTTGCTATATATCGCAAGTATAGTTTCAGTGCCAGATTCTTTTATACACTGCAAAAAGTCCGGTGTTAAATAGTAAACACCGAGCTGGTGTTAAATTTTCGGTGCTCATTTATGGTGTTAAATTAACACCTCCGGGTGTCATTTCCAAATTTTAAACTGTTTTTTTTTGGAGAGTTTCTTAGTAACTGCACTTCTTGTTGATTTTTAATTTTAAACAAGACGATCAAGAATTTTACATTAAAATACTAGATTTTTGAAAAAATGTGAAAATAAATTTACACCAAAGTAACACCAGCTGGTGTGGTCTCTTATTGAAGCTGGAGGGGTGTTAAACCATTGATATTAACACCAACAAATATCAAATCAACACCATGTGGTGTCATTTTTGAATTAACACCAGTAAAGTTTCAAAATAACACCAGGTACAGTGTCAAATTAACACCACGAAGTGTCAGGTAAACACTTTTCAACACCATCACAGTGCATTTTGAACACCTGTGGGTGTGGTCCTTTATTGAAGTTTGATCGGTGTTAGATTTAACACCCGTGGTGTTAAATCTAACACCGATGTTTTTACAGTGTACATGACGTAAATAAAGTTATTTATGAATTAATTTGGAGAGGCCCCGATAGAATAAGGCGCGGTATTTTAGTAAAAGATTATGAGGAGGGAGGTTTGAAAATGTGCTGTTTAGAGTCAATGATGCAAGCTCAAAAAATAAAATGGGTGCAGAGGTTATTTAGGTCATGTTCAAAAGGGTGGAAATCCACTTGTTTGAATTTGTTAGCATCTGCAGGAAAATTTTTGTTCTTCTGCAACTTTGATGTTTCAAACTTAAAGATTAATGTTTCACGATGGTTTTTAGAGGTATTAGAAACGTGGTCCCTCCTTCAGAACAGAGAATTAAGCATAACCAATCAAATAATCTGGAATAATAAATACATTTTGTTTCATGGGAAGTCTATGTTTAATACACATATAGTAGAGAAAGGTTTTTTTAAGGTAACTGATATGTTAGATGAATACGGCCGACCTCTGCGTTGGAAGGATTGTAAGGGTAAAGGCTTGCAATTTACTCAGTATTTCACTCTTCTTGATTACTTCAAGAAGATGCCAAGTGAACGGAAACTTTTTTTTTCTTCGTCAAAATTATCACCCCTTTATTAAACCCCTCAGTATCTTTCCTTTAATTTGGATTAAGTGTAGATGGTTGGAATTACATAACGTAATAACAAAGCATTTATATAATATATATCTGCATTTGAATAACCCTGGAAGATCTAGTGTTTTTGATCATTTTGATGTTATATATGACATTGGATTTGAAGATGTTCAATCTTTTTTCACATTACCTGCCAGTTTGAGAATTGATACAAAATTAAGAATAACGCAATATAAGATACTGAATAATTTGATCCCCGTCAATTCGTGGCTTGTTCGAATAGGGAGAAAAGATGACTCAAGATGTTCCTTTTGTAAAAGTGAACCGGAGACAAAAGAACATTTGTTTGTTTGTTTTTTGATTTCCGGAAGGTGTCAGTATTCTGGGAATCATTGTTTAAAGAAGAAAAAATGAAAATTGATTCCTTGCAATTGTTTTCATGTCAAAAGGTGTTATATGGTGTTATACATCCGAGGAACGATTTTCTTTTTTCGTACAATTTCATAATATTATTAGGTAAACAATTTGTAAGGATCAAAGTTTATGTCCTCAGAGGCAACATTTTGTGCAATATGTAAAAAAAAAAAATATATAGTTTGATTGAAGAAGAAATAGCTAAAAGCAAAAATAAATTTGATTTGCATGGGGCAAGATGGAGGAAAATATAACAAATTATATCTTTATAGAAAGTCAACTGCCCTTCCACTTTCTTTTTCCTTTCCCTAGCTCAGATGGTCCTTTCTTCCTCACCGCGGTTTACACTCCTTTTTCTAATTTTCTCCCTCCCCCCCCCCTCTCTCTCTCTCTCTCTCTTGTCATGGCGTTCACTGCAGTTTATGTTTATGAAACAATTGTTCTGTCCTGCATTATCATCCCAAAGATTGTAGCGTCGAATACCACCCCCCCCCCCCCCCCCCCCCGCCAGGCCGGGGGAAGGGACAGGAGACTTGGCATTTTCAGCCCAGGGCTGGGTGTATTATTGTAGAGAGGAAGTTACGGAGAGTGCATAAATGAGCTAGGTGAATAGTACCTTCGTTTTGTTTTTTCTTAGGTTTTTTTTTTTTTGTAAGATTGTAGTGTGTGCTCTTGCGCCTTTGGTATGTTTTGTCTTGTCTTTGGTAATATTTAGAGCTTCCATCGATTGAAGGCTATTTTTTCTTTCTTTTCCCTCGTTTTCTGTGTGTACGATTCTAGAGTTATCGGTGTTAACGTGTGTTAGAGAGTATAGTCCAAAAAAAGATCAGACGCCTGGTAATTTTGCTATAATTTAATGCTATCAAATGTTTGTTTTGTGATGTCAAATATGTATATGTCGTATGATTTATGAAAAAGCACAATGTTTTTGATCTGATCAATAAAATCCAGTAATACAAAAAAAAAACTGTTTCATAAAAATTTGCATTTTCTATAAAATCCCTCTTTGAAAGATTTTCTGGTAGGAACTTTTCTTTTGTCTACCCCTGTATATTCCGATCAACAATCAATTAATATTTGAATAGTCAGGAATAACATGCACTTATTTTCACAATCGATTTAGATGTGCTGGATGATAATCGTTAATAGCTTTACTTGGTATATATATATATATATATATATATATATATATATATATATTTCGTAATTTTGCTTTCAGTGGTTTGAATATAGGAACTCATTTAATTAGCAGTCGATTAAAGGGGATGACTAGTAACTGATCCGTGGGAATCAGTGGGAATGCTGGGGAATGATTATTCCAATCCTTGTGGGATTCATTTAAGAGTACATTATGTATGTACTGTTGTGTGAATTGCTTCAGAATGGTCTCATATTCAAGTAATGTGCAGTTCAATGTTTCCAGGTTTATCATGCCAGTACAGTGTCGGGGCGATTGTTAACGGCCCGTTAACGATCGCCCCGACACTTTACAGGCATGCTAACCTGCAATGGAAACATTGAACTGCACAATATTCTTATTTTTATTTTAAAAAATCATTCAATTCATTCTTTAGAAAGAAAAAAAAAACAATTGTAGGCTTGTCATTGCACCAGCTTTAAACTATAAAATCATGCTCAACAATGTCCACCGGTTTGCCATGCGGTTAGGAGTGAATATTTTCATGCATGTTTTTTTTTTTTTTTTTTTTTTTTTTTCCGCCTGGGAGGAGAAATGGAGAATAGCACAAGCAACACCCCTGGCAGCTGGAAGACACAGCAACCCACAGTGTGTTCACATGTTTACATAGTCGGCCATGTGAAGGCTCAAATTTAACCTTGTGAAGATGGTTTCATATCATGGTTGGGTTTTTCACAGAGAGATCACATGGTAATGGGTTTCACACTGTGAACCGATGAATCACATGTGTTCACAACTTTAAAACGCACGAATTTCTAACAGTGTGAAGAGATTTCACACTGTGGGACACGGCGTTCTTTCCAGTAGTTTTATCATTATTTTGACGTCGGCAACAATTCTAGCATATAGGCATAGACCTATGATGCGTCAATGGAAGAAAACAAACAAACAAACAAACAAGGTAACTCACCAGTGAGATGAAATAACAGGACAATCATTAAGAGTCCTTCCTTCGCGGTAGAAGAGATCGCGTTCATGATGGCCAGCGTCTAAACAATGAAGTGAAGAATTTCCAACGTCCGTGGGAGTAATAAAGAATCCATCTGGCCAACGAGCAACGGTCACCACTTGGATCATGAATAATTGATACATAATTCTCATATTCCTTAATCCCTGATTACAGGTCAAACGGGAGACGTCTCTGAAGATGACACGAATCTGATACTTTCTGGATGACGAAAACTGCTACAAGTGCCCTGGGGATAACGTGATCATAATGTGATATCCTTTAGAGATGTGATTGTAATATGCCTAAAAGCCTACATGAAAATACTGTATGTTAAAACATTAATCATTCCCAGTTTTTCACCGGCGTTATTTTGTGTTAGTGTCTATATATAGCTTGCAGGAGTGTTGACACACCATCTGTTCATAGACCTATTTACAAATTAGTCGTCTCAGATAAGAGTGGAAGGTTCTAAAAAATTAGATGAAAAATGAACACATATACGGGATACATGTATTCATATAATGTTTGGCTTTATTTGACATGAGTGTAATAAACTATTCATCGAGAAAGTAAGACCATGTAAACATTTTACGTGTTAATACATTTATGAACATTGAACAATGTTTAATGATATTTTTAAACATATATATATATATTATATATATATATATATATATGTGTGTGTGTGTGTGTGTGTATGTATGAAATATATATATATATATATATTTGTATGTATGAAATATATATTGTGACGAACTCGCCTTCTCGTCGTGAATTAAGAGAGTGTATTTGACTGTTTGTACAAATGTCTCCGCGAGCCGTGTCAGGATGGCCGAGTAGGCGGGGTTCGTTTTGTTGCAGTTTACAACGATCCCTTTAAATCATTAAAACTACCAGTCTGTGTCTACCATGTAATATGTTGTGTCAGAAGCAGCTCACCAACACAAGCGGCACACATACAAAGTTCAGCATCACTTAGATAATGTCACTTCCAAACGTCAGTTGTAGATGGTGTTAAATTGGTACGTCTAGTTTGTTACCAACTTTTACTACCAACTCTTGCTACCAAGTTCTGCTACCAAGTTTTGTTACCAACTCTGCTACCGACTTTTGCTACCAACTCAGTCACGCTAACGTGGAACACCTTTCACAACCATATGGTGGCACAGGTGTCGTTGATGGCACGGGGTAAAGTGCTGGTATCGCACCGTTACCAACTTCCTTAGGCGACGACTGGAACTTGGATTGGGCACGGACTATGCGACAAGTCACATTACCATTATACCCGAAATCCAATGACGACGACTGGAACTTGGATTGGGCACGGACTATGCGACAAGTCACATTACCAATATACCCGAAATCCAATGACTTGCTAGTTGGTCTTCTCAGGAACATGTACCACCACTCTCCAAGCTGTTGTAATGTGGTAGAACTCTCAAGAAGGCACAGTGAAGACAGCAATTCAGGAACACATGTAGAGTTTATTATACATAGAAGTGAACATTAACAACACACTTGAAATGTATCATACACGGGCTGCTTGTTGCGGACTATGTCACACAACGGCCACTTTATATGCCTCTCCTCCTATCGCGGAGTGAAGAGGCAATCCCGCACGGCCGTAAGCAACGCGGAAAATACCTGCAGTAGTCATTCAAATTATTTACAATGTTGGGGTGGTTACAAAATTCGTACAATGATTATACGTTTTAACAGTATCTCTTGTACATGGTTACTATAACTCGGCATGTATCATCGGTCTAAACCGGAGTTGGTATTAAAATAATCCAAATTTGCCCATGACAAACAAGTAACCACATATTTAATAATAAATGTTAAAACTCATAATAATGCACTACCACCTTGAAACGTTTGTCCAACGTTTCGATATTGTGCCCCTTACTATGTTATAGACACAATCGATTATGACAAATTATAATCGAAACGGTAAAATCGAATTTCGTTACATGGCTTCCCTCCCCATGCAGGCTTCGTCCCTGGAGCCGAACACATGAAGAAAGAAAAAATGACAAAAACAAAATTCACTTACTACTAAACGTATTTGTGCACTTATTCTGTCACAAAACTCTTACAGTTCATAACAACGTTATGAGACAACTACAGTCTTTAGCTCATCACATCTGTCTAACTTTCATAGACTATTGTTCGTTGCTAACTCATCTTAGTAAGAATTCAACAGTCTCTTCATTTGATTTCCCTGACCTGGCTGCTCCCTTGCAGCAGACAGGTCGACACGAGGAATGTCACATTTCACCCTGGCATGGTGTGCCAGAATGAATTCGATGTACGACGAGAAGAACGGGCGTGCCTCAAAGGTGAGCGGCTCCTCGATCGGGGTAGATAATCAGGTGGCCTTCCCGGTGACCGAGAATAGCGTGCAGGTGAGGAAGAGTCGTCACACCGGCGATGTCCACTAGGTAGCTTTCCCGCAACCACTGGTGCTGTCGCGCTGACGCTGACACGTGTCCCTGCTCGGCCTGTAGAGAACACCTCTGAGTCGTCTCTCAGAAGCTGGTATGCCGATGAATTGCTTTCTGGGGGAGTTTCTGTCAAACTGCATTGACAGAAGTCCACCAGATGTGGCGGCACACGATTCTGAGATATGCCTTCGTCGAGAGGCGTGGTCTCCGTGTCGTCCTCAGCAAGGCTGGTAAGGTTGGCTGGCGCTGTCCCTTTTACCAACGTCGGTGCTGTCGTTGCTGCACATATCTGTTTCTCATTGTTTATACATGGGAGAGATACCCATGGAGTATGCAGCTGCATGTTCTCGAAATCTAGCGTGGTTTCCAGACCAATCAGGAGATCCAGACCAAGGATGCCCTCAGCTCTTATGTCAGCTACTACCAAGTCAACATGGCACAAGCAGGAGCCAAGCTGAAGTTCCATGGTTGCATGTCCCTTTGTTTTCAGCCGAGATCCATCTGCTTGACGAACGATGCTTGTCACTGGTTCAAGTGGTGGCTTTCGCTCGGGTCTCATTCGCAGGTATATTTCTTCTGAGACATATGACTGCGATGCACCACTGTCTATCAGAAACATCACCTCCTGCCCATTCACGTTCAACTTCACGTACAGTCCTTTCTGGAACGTGGATGACAGAAGTGGAGCTGCGGAACTAGGTAGAGGCGGTGAAGATGTCTCTGGTTCGGGTGCCTCTCTGGCTGGTGTGCACCCGTCGTCTGGAGGATTCGTACCCTCCTTGGATGTGTCCTCCTTGTTATCAGAAGGCTGACTGTCCTCCTTCTGTTCGCTTGTAGGAAGTGTCTCAGTCTTTGATGCCAAGTCGTTTCTCGGCACTGGCGCTGGCCGCTCCTTCTCCCTCTTCATGATGAGATCGCTCACTGCTTCAATCATGAGAGTGGTGCTATTTTCAGACACCCCCATGGGTTTGTCAGCAGCGTCTTCATCCTTCACAGCCACGTCTTGTTCTTCCTCCTGTGACAACAAGACTCGGTTATACTGCCGACGGTCACTCTCCATCCGCAGGAAGGCTTCTGTGTTGAGAGCAGCTTGGATGGCCTCGTCGAGCGTACGAGGCTGAGCCCGGAAGAGGCCGATTCGGATATCCCGGTCAACTACAGCATCGAGAAAGTGACCTCGAGCCAATTTATCTTGGCCCGCTTCCTCGAATTCAGGATATGCCATGGATGTAAGCTCGCGAATGCTCTGTCCTAGCTCCTGCAAACTTTCCTTCGGTCTGCGTCGCCTGGTACGCAGTTCTGCCAGGAATACCTCTGAATGCGAAACAGGTCCAAAGCGGTGCTTCAGGCGGTTCACGAGTTCTTGGTACGTCAACTGACGTCCCGTCTGCTGTGCTAGTACTTTGACAGCAGCTCCTTTCAAGCTGGCAGCCAAATATTGAAGAGCTTCCACTTCCGTCCAGCGGTTAACTCCAGCGCAAGCTTCGAAATGGCAAAGATAATCCAGCACAGGTCCTTTGCCATCATATCTGTCTGGTATGACAGCCGGTGTGCTGGTTCCGTTGCCCTGAACATCATAATGACGTCTCTGGTCCCAGAGCTCTGTTCGACGTCGCTGGTTCGGGCTAAACTGGTGTGGCATTACATCTGGTTGTCCACCAAATGTAACAGGCTGGTCACTTGTACGAGATGAATGCGCCTGCTGCATTGGAGTTTGATGCTGCTGAGGTAGTAGCTTTGCCGATGGAAGAGCTGACAACTCCACCTCTCTATTCGCATCTCCAAACAGCTGAGGTGACACCACTGGTGAGGGTGGCAGTGACGACTGGTTAAGGCGTCCTCCAAGTGTCATCGGTGAGCAGCGTGAGTTAGAAACCGAAGTTGGTGCTACTCCAGTTTGCTTGCGTACCGATTCTGACACCTGAGCAATTAAGTCGTCGATTTCGCTAATCTTGCTCTCCAACAAAAGTGACAACTCCAACAATGGCGTTTCACGTGCCATAGTGAAAACACAGTTAACTACGTTTATTCATACAAAAGTTACAAATAGGGATCCCACTCCTGACACCATGTGTGACGAACTCGCCTTCTCGTCGTGAATTAAGAGAGTGTATTTGACTGTTTGTACAAATGTCTCCGCGAGCCGTGTCAGGATGGCCGAGTAGGCGGGGTTCGTTTTGTTGCAGTTTACAACGATCCCTTTAAATCATTAAAACTACCAGTCTGTGTCTACCATGTAATATGTTGTGTCAGAAGCAGCTCACCAACACAAGCGGCACACATACAAAGTTCAGCATCACTTAGATAATGTCACTTCCAAACGTCAGTTGTAGATGGTGTTAAATTGGTACGTCTAGTTTGTTACCAACTTTTACTACCAACTCTTGCTACCAAGTTCTGCTACCAAGTTTTGTTACCAACTCTGCTACCGACTTTTGCTACCAACTCAGTCACGCTAACGTGGAACACCTTTCACAACCATATGGTGGCACAGGTGTCGTTGATGGCACGGGGTAAAGTGCTGGTATCGCACCGTTACCAACTTCCTTAGGCGACGACTGGAACTTGGATTGGGCACGGACTATGCGACAAGTCACATTACCATTATACCCGAAATCCAATGACGACGACTGGAACTTGGATTGGGCACGGACTATGCGACAAGTCACATTACCAATATACCCGAAATCCAATGACTTGCTAGTTGGTCTTCTCAGGAACATGTACCACCACTCTCCAAGCTGTTGTAATGTGGTAGAACTCTCAAGAAGGCACAGTGAAGACAGAATTCAGGAACACATGTAGAGTTTATTATACATAGAAGTGAACATTAACAACACACTTGAAATGTATCATACACGGGCTGCTTGTTGCGGACTATGTCACACAACGGCCACTTTATATGCCTCTCCTCCTATCGCGGAGTGAAGAGGCAATCCCGCACGGCCGTAAGCAACGCGGAAAATACCTGCAGTAGTCATTCAAATTATTTACAATGTTGGGGTGGTTACAAAATTCGTACAATGATTATACGTTTTAACAGTATCTCTTGTACATGGTTACTATAACTCGGCATGTATCATCGGTCTAAACCGGAGTTGGTATTAAAATAATCCAAATTTGCCCATGACAAACAAGTAACCACATATTTAATAATAAATGTTAAAACTCATAATAATGCACTACCACCTTGAAACGTTTGTCCAACGTTTCGATATTGTGCCCCTTACTATGTTATAGACACAATCGATTATGACAAATTATAATCGAAACGGTAAAATCGAATTTCGTTACAATATATATATATATATATATATTTGTATGTATGAAATATATATATATATATTTAAACATTGTATTTTCTCCGCGTATTGGCAATACTAGAAATAGTAATAGTAATCGGTAATAGTAAAGTCATGATCAAAATTGTACATTAGTTTTTAATGCAAACTCACAATTTTCGTTACCCCCCCCCCCCTTCCCCTTCATCAGGGATGAAAAATTGAAATAAATTTCAAATAGAATTTGAATTTCAAGCACTTTCATCCCTGAAAACTGAATTTTGAATAAATGCATTTCTCTATCGTGATATTTCTATAATCATATACATGTATATATATATATATATATATATATATATATATATATATGTATTGTAACGAAATTCGATTTAACCGTTCGATTATAATTTGTCATAATCGATTGTGCCTGTAGTATAGAAATGGGCACACTATCGAAACGTTGGACAAACGTTTCAAGGTGGTAATGCATCATTATGAGTTTAAACATGTATTATCTAATATATGGTTACTTGTTTGTCATGGACAAGTTTGGATTATTTTAATACCAACTCCGGTTTAGACCGATGATACATGCCGAATTATAGTAACCATGTACAAGAGATACTGCTAAAATGTATAATTGTTGTACGAATTTAATAACCACGCCAACATTGTAAATAATTTGAAGGACTACTGCGAGTATTTTGCGCGTCGCTCACGGCCGTGCGGGATTGCCTCCTTACTCCGCGATAGGAGGAGAGGCATATAAAGTGGCCGTTGTGTGACATAGCCCGCAACAAGTAGCCCGTGTATGATACATTTCCAATGTGTTGTTATTGTTTGCTTCTATATGTAATAAACTGTACATGTGTTCCTGTAATGCTGACTTCACTGTGTCTTCTTGAGTGTTCTACCACGATACAACAGCTGGAGAGTAGTGGTACATGTTCCTGAGAAGACCAACTCGCAAGTCATTGGATTTCGGGTATATTGGTAATGTGACTTGTCGCATAGTCCGTGCCCAATCCAAGTTCCAGTCGTCGTCATTGGATTTCGGGTATAATGGTAATGTGACTTGTCGCATAGTCCGTGCCCAATCCAAGTTCCAGTCGTCGCCTGAGGAAGTTGGTAACGGTGCGATACCAGCACTTTACCCCGTGCCATCAACGACACCTGTGCCACCATATGGTTGTGAAAGGTGTTCCACGTTAGCGTGACTGAGTTGGTAGCAAAAGTTGGTAGCAAAAGTTGGTAGCAGAACTTGGTAGCAAGAGTTGGTAGCAAAAGTTGGTAACAAAATAAGTGTTACCAATTTAACATCCTCTACAAGTGACGCTTGGAGTGACATACTTTAAATGATGCTGAACTTGGTATGTGTGCCGCTTGTGTTGGTGAGCTGCTTCTGACACAACATAATACATGGTAGCATAAAGACTAGTAGTTTTAATAATTTAAAGGGATCGTTGTAAACTGCAACAAAACGAACCCCGCCTACTCGGCCATCCTGACACGGCTCGCGGAGACATTTGTACAAACAGTCAAATACACTCACGACGAGAAGGCGAGTTCGTCACACATGGTGTCAGGAGTGGGATCCCTATTTGTATCTATTGTATGAATAAATGTAGTTAACTGTGTTTTCACTATGGCACGCGAAACGCCATTGTTGGAGTTGTCACTTTTGCTGGAGAGCAAGATTAGCGAAATCGACGACTTGATTGCTCAGGTGTCAGAGTCGGTGCGCAAACAAACTGGAGTAGCACCAACTTCGGTTTCGAACTCACACTGCTCACCGATGAGACTTGGAGGGCGCCTTAACCAGTCGTCACGACGAAGCTCGCCAGTGGCCGTGACTCCTCAGCTGTTTGAAGATGCGAATAGAGAGGTGGAGTTGTCAGCTCCACCATCGGCAAAGCTGCTACCTCAGCAGCATCAAACTCCAATGCAGCAGTCGCATTCATCTCGTACAAGTGACCAGCCTTTTACATTTGGAGGACAACCAGATGTAATGCCACACCAGTTTGGCCCGAACCAGCGACGTCGAACAGAGCTCTGGGACCAGAGACGTCACTATGATGTTCAGACCAACAGAAGCAACCAGCCGGCTGTCATACCAGACAGATATGATGGCAAAGGACCTGTGCTGGATTATCTTTGTCATTTCGAAGCTTGCGCTGGAGTTAACCGCTGGACGGAAGTGGAAGCTCTTCAATATTTGGCTGCCAGCTTGAAAGGAGCTGCTGTCAAAGTATTAGCACAGCAGACGGGACGTCAGTTGACGTACCAAGAACTCGTGAACCGCCTGAAGCACCGCTTTGGACCTGTTTCGCATTCAGAAGTATTCCTGGCAGAACTGCGTACCAGGCGACGCAGACCAAATAAAAGTTTGCAGGAGCTAGGACAGAGCATTCGCGAGCTTACATCCATGGCATATCCTGAATTCGAGGAAGCGGGCCAAGATAAATTGGCTCGAGGTCACTTTCTCGATGCAATAGTTGACCGGGATATTCGAATCGGCCTCTTCCGGGCTCAGCCTCGTACGCTCGACGAGGCAATCCAAGCTGCTCTCAACACAGAAGCCTTCCTGCGGATGGAGAGCGACCGTCGGCAGTATAACCGGGTCTTGTTGTCACAGAAGGAAGATAAACGTAGTGGCTGTGAAGGATGAAGACACTGCTGACAAATCCATGGGGGTGTCTGAAAATAACACCACTCTCATGATCGAAGCAGTCAGCGATCTAATAAAGAAGAGGGAGAAGAAGCAGCCAGCACCAGTGCCGAGAAACGACTTGGCATTAAAGACTGAGACACTCCCTAAAAGCGAACAGAACGAGGACAGTCAGCCTTCTAACAAGGACACATCCAAGGAGGGTACGAATCCTCCAGACGACGGGTGCACACCAGCCAGAGAGGCATCCGAACCAGAGATATCTCAACCGCCACTACCTAGTTCCGCAGCTTCACTTCTGTCATCCACGTTCCAGAAAGGATTGTACGTGAATTTGAACGTGAATGGGCAGGAGGTGATGTTTCTGGTAGACAGTGGTGCATCGCAGTCATATGTCTCAGAAGAAATGTACCTGCGAATGAGACCCGAGCGAAAGCCACCACTTGAACCAGTGACAAGCATCGTTCGTCATGCAGATGGATCTCGGCTGAAAACAAAGGGACATGCAACCATGAAACTTCAGCTTGGCTCCTGCTTATGCCATGTTGACTTGGTAGTAGCTGACATAAGAGCTGAGGGCATCCTCGGTCTGGATCTCCTGATTGGTCTGCAAACCGCGCTAGACTTCCAGAACATGCAGCTGCATACTCCATGGGTATCTCTCCCATGTATAAACAATGAGAGACAGAAATGTGCAGCAACGACAGCACCGACGTTGGTAAAAGGGACAGCGCCAGCCAACCTTACCAGCCTTGCTGAGGACGACACAGAGACCACGCCTCTCGACGAAGGTATAACTCAGAATTGTGTGCCGCCACATCTGGTGGACTTCTGTCAATGCAGTTGGACAGAAACTCCCCCAGAAAGCAATTCATCGGCATACCAGCTTCTGAGAGACGACTCAGAGGTGTTCTCTACAGGCCGAGCAGGGACACGTGTCAGCGTCAGCGCGACAGCACCAGTGGTTGCGGGAAAGCTACCTAGTGGACATCGCCGGTGTGACGACTCTTCCTCACCTGCACGCTATTCTCGGTCACCGGGAAGACCACCTGATTATCTACCCCGATCGAGGAGCCGCTCTCCGTTGGGGCACGCCCGTTCCTCTCGTCATACATCGGATTCATTCTGGCACACCATGCCAGGGTGAAATGTGACATTCCTCGTGTCGACCTGTCTGCTGCAAGGGAGCAGCCAGGTCAGGAAAATCAAACGAAGAGACTGTTGAACTCCTAAAAGATGAGATTCTGACGAACAATTAGTCTATATGACAATTGGACAGCTTTGAACTAAAGACTGTAGTTGTCACATAACGTTGTTATGAACTGTAAGAGTTTTGTGACAGAATAAGTGCACAAAACGTTTAGTAGTAAGTGAATTTTGTTTTTGTCACTTTTTCTTTCTTCATGTGTTCGGCTCCAGGGACGAAGCCTGCATGGGGAGGGAAGCCATGTAACGAAATTCGATTTAATCGTTCGATTATAATTTGTCATAATCGATTGTGCCTGTAGTATAGAAATGGGCACACTATCGAAACGTTGGACAAACGTTTCAAGGTGGTAATGCATCATTATGAGTTTAAACATGTATTATCTAATATATGGTTACTTGTTTGTCATGGACAAGTTTGGATTATTTTAATACCAACTCCGGTTTAGACCGATGATACATGCCGAATTATAGTAACCATGTACAAGAGATACTGCTAAAATGTATAATTGTTGTACGAATTTAATAACCACGCCAACATTGTAAATAATTTGAAGGACTACTGCGAGTATTTTGCGCGTCGCTCACGGCCGTGCGGGATTGCCTCCTTACTCCGCGATAGGAGGAGAGGCATATAAAGTGGCCGTTGTGTGACATAGCCCGCAACAAGTAGCCCGTGTATGATACATTTCCAATGTGTTGTTATTGTTTGCTTCTATATGTAATAAACTGTACATGTGTTCCTGTAATGCTGACTTCACTGTGTCTTCTTGAGTGTTCTACCACGATACAACAGCTGGAGAGTAGTGGTACATGTTCCTGAGAAGACCAACTCGCAAGTCATTGGATTTCGGGTATATTGGTAATGTGACTTGTCGCATAGTCCGTGCCCAATCCAAGTTCCAGTCGTCGTCATTGGATTTCGGGTATAATGGTAATGTGACTTGTCGCATAGTCCGTGCCCAATCCAAGTTCCAGTCGTCGCCTGAGGAAGTTGGTAACGGTGCGATACCAGCACTTTACCCCGTGCCATCAACGACACCTGTGCCACCATATGGTTGTGAAAGGTGTTCCACGTTAGCGTGACTGAGTTGGTAGCAAAAGTTGGTAGCAAAAGTTGGTAGCAGAACTTGGTAGCAAGAGTTGGTAGCAAAAGTTGGTAACAAAATAAGTGTTACCAATTTAACATCCTCTACAAGTGACGCTTGGAGTGACATACTTTAAGTGATGCTGAACTTGGTATGTGTGCCGCTTGTGTTGGTGAGCTGCTTCTGACACAACATAATACATGGTAGCATAAAGACTAGTAGTTTTAATAATTTAAAGGGATCGTTGTAAACTGCAACAAAACGAACCCCGCCTACTCGGCCATCCTGACACGGCTCGCGGAGACATTTGTACAAACAGTCAAATACACTCACGACGAGAAGGCGAGTTCGTCACAGTATATATATATATATATATATAGAGAGAGAGAGAGAGAGATTGAAAGAGAAAGAAAGAGAGACAGAAGGCGAGGGAGAGAGAGAGAGAGGGAGGGAGAGTTTCTGTGTTGAATTTAAGAGATTGCATTACCATGGACAATCAATAATATAGACATTGCGTTTGCTATGACAATATAACTAGCAGTCAATATAACAAATCCCATTTGCTTTCCCTCCATCGAATCTGAACAACGAGCGTTGGAACGTTGGAGTCTCTGTCACTGTACCGTTCGGAGTGAAACCTCTTACGCTTCTACCTGTCTTTATTTGACAAGGGCGGATCCAGGAATTACGGAAAGGTGGGGAGCGCAAAATAAAAATAAAGTATAAAGGGGGGCGCACGCGCCCCCTTTCATTTTTTGTTTCTTTTTATTTATTATATCTAGCACAAAATAAAGGGGCGCACCCGGTGCCCCCCCCCCCCCTGATCCGTCACTGTTTGATATCAAAGTTTTATCAGGAGAGGTGACATTAGATCGACTTACATGTCATCTGATAATGACGATCGGTTATCCAAATGCTTAATCCGTCAGCAAACGAGGGTATCTAAAGAAGAGATGATGGGGTTGTTCATTTCGTAGTCAAATATTATAGTCTATATCGTAAGAGAGTTTAATGTAAATAAGGAAACTTTTGAGATTCAAGAGACGACTGAAAGACATGTATCCCTGAATGAACTGAAACTGACGTTTTTAATATACGGGAGGGGGGAAGTAGAATCTATGTTATGTTACGCGAGAACAACAGTCTTCTCGGTCTTTTACTAAGTTAACAACAGAGCTAAAAGTGCAATGATGTAATAATGATTACAATTACAACGATTTTAAGTCCCTACTGGAAAGAACACAACGTCCCATAGAGTAAAACACAGTGTGAAAAACGGTGTGAACATAATTGTTGTGAACATTGTTTGAAATCCCTTCACAATGTTAAATTCGAGCGTTTTAACAGTGTGAACACATTGTGAATCATCAATTCACAGTGTGACACAGAACATTATCATATGAACACTCTGTGAAAACCAAACCACAGTGTGAAATCATCTCCACACTGTTAAATTCGAGTGTTATAACAATGTGCGCACATTGTGAATGATCAATTCACAGTGCGAAACAGAAATTACTATGTGAATTCTCTGTGAAAAACCTCACCACAGTGTGAAATCATCTTCACACTGTTAAATTCGAGCGTTTTCACATAGTCGACTACGTGAACACGTTGCAAACATACTGTGGAACACTGTGTTTTGTGTAGTTTTGATTTCCCGTTCCACAGTCCCTGTCGCTCATCGACTACGCTTCCCTCCGTTCGTTTCGTGAAACATCTGTCGGAATTTCACATCTATATCACTTCTCTCTTATCTCCATGGTTATCCAACCTTCAACCTCTCCCTCTCCTTTATGTTTCCTCTTACTCCTTTCAACGATTTTCGAACCCTTTATCTGATTTTCACTCCACGTATTCTCCTTTACGACTCTTTCTGTCCCCCAGTCCCCCGTTTCCACTATGGTGCAACTTCAACTTCCAGCTCACCGCTGCCCCTCTATTGTCACTATTTGCCTTTACACTCTTCCTTTGTCGCTTCCCTCCACAGCTCTCCTCTTTCCAGCCTCTTCTCCTGCCAAACAACGGTCCCAAGGGCAGCGTACGCATGATGTCACCGCATATCTCTCTTCCTATTCCATATTCACTTTCATAATTTTTTTTTTGGGGTACGATACTGGTATTATATCCACGCAGAACTTTAACAAAATCTGTTTTACCGTGATGAATTAATAGGGATAAACCGCTCGCAGTCAGACAGAATCTTGTGTTGACTTCGTTGTACATCTTGCAAAATTTTCGAGTAATACGACAAAGTTATATGTTGTTGGAAATATCCAAACATCCGCATATACTTTCAGCTGTTGTCTTAGTAACGGAGGCAGCTTTGTTCTGAATTCTGATAGCTTCCTTTGATGTCGTATGTATCGCCGATTAACCTCTTTCTCTTCTTGTTCTGAAACAGCTCATCAGCTGCTGCCGAAACTCGACGAGGCGAAACCAGTAGATTATAGGGTTCCCCACCAGGTTAAGGGCGAGCAGGATGAGACTGGCGCCCACTAGCGGTTGAAAACACATCGAAACAAGATTTGGAGCCAAGAACACGATCAGGAGAACGCAAGGGAAAATTGCCCATGCGACTAATGTCGTCCCGACCAAACACGAGCAGGATTTTCCGGTTCTTCACGTCGGAGGGCAGTCCAACTTGCTGAGACACCTTTTCCACCTGTTGGTAAATCACTACGTAGCATAGGGTCGTAATAAGCAGAAATATGAAAGTCACGGAAGCTACCGGAACAATTCCGGTCGGCGAACACCAAGTCTCCACTGGTCTTTTTGAGTTTTGGCATTGCGATATAACAGAAGAGGACAATGACCAGGAACCAGACGATCACGCAAGCCGCCACAGATCTTGGAGCAGTGGCAATGTTACGATTACCGAATGGATCGAGACGGATGACAACGAAGTGCTGGAAGGCGATGGCGAGAGTGCTGAATATCGACATGATCATCGCCGGAGCCTGCATATCCCCAATGACAGACGTGAACTGTAAAGGGGGGGGGGGGGGGGGGGGGGGATGAAAATACTCATGTCACATAAAGTTTTATTGCACTTCCGAAAACATTGATATTGGCATGAAGGAATATTATTGCAAAGAAATGCGATATTAGTCACGACATTTCTGTAGCACATCGATCAATTCATGAACTTATTTCAGTTCATTTCAGTTCAGTTTTGTGACGTACATATAGTAGCAGGAGCTCCTCTTTTGGTGCTCTGATTTTATGAGGCACTTTATTTAAAGGTCCTGTTTACCTTTGGGAGCAGTGATTTCAAAAATGTTCAAGATATCACATTAAATGTGATATCTTGAACATTTTTGAAATGTATATGTGTAGGTCTGCTGTATCACAAAACATCCTACCATATAAAATTTTCACAATAAAGCCTAAAAAATAAGGAAATATCAGCATTCTTCTCAATAGACCTGCTTATGATAACTGTAGACTTTTTAGTCTGGAAGCATTCTTATTATAACTATTGTTCACATTTTGTATACTTAACAATACTTAACATCGATTGTACGGATTCAAATCTTTACAGCGGTTGTTTCCATCCCTAACTAACATTTTAGAAATATTTTGAAGCACTAATGCTGGTTTTTTGTTTCATCTGCAAGAGGAAAATTATGTCTTTAAGTGCCTTTATCAGGCACCGATATTCATGTGAGGCAATGTATTTATTTGAAACTACCCAGAGGATCTTTCTCTTTTAAGAGTGTCTTTTTAATTACGATTTTTTTTTCTCATTGCTCTGCAGGACGATTTTCGCATTCAAAATCTGCAGATATCATCTTTAATATTAGCGAGTGCAGTAGAGTTTAGTTCACAGCCTAAAACCCAAAAACCCTTTATAGGAATGGTTGATGAGACACATTTTATCTTTTTTTTTGACTATCATTTCATTTCCAATGCAAAACTCGTTTTAAATTTCCTACCTAAAATCTCCTGATAACCAAATTATTTGCATCACAAATGTTTCAGTCATGTCCATTTTAGTTTCATATCATCTTTTTATTTCTTATATACTGCATTGTTTCATACATGTTTGTTTATTGGTTAAAATTGCGGTGCCAGGTCTTCAGATCATTGGCCATATTATAGGAAAGCGATGATCATCGTAAAAAAATACTCTGCATCTCATATTCATATTATTGGCAGTATTACTGAACGAAATGAATTGATCGTTGGAATGAGATAGGTGTCATACGTGCTACATTCCATCATGATACATGCTATACTCAGCCCATGTTTGCTTTTCAAAAACTGAACATTTATGATGTATTTAGTTTCAATTTGCTGTTTCCCTTTTGCAGTATATTTTCTTGTATTTAGATCGAGTCTGCAAAATGTGTAAAGGGCAGTGTATGTGTATACAAGAGCATAACTGATAGAAGAAAATTTCTTTATTTTTATCTTAGTCGAAGAAGCCCGAATTTATAGCCACAAAGAATGGCCTTGTGTGATTGACACAGATAATCCCCCCGCCCCCGCGGGTCTCATCTCCGTCTTTCTACATATATTATGCTTCGAAGAGACGTATAGTGTGCATTCTGATATGATTTTAAACTTTAAAACAAACCTTGGCATTGTTGAATGATTTTTAGATGTGCCTAACCTATGTGTTCCAGGATACAGGAGCAGACTTTCAAAATTTATTTTGACATTATGAGACTACTATTTCAAGTACACAAGGACTAATACAAAGTTCACATTAGCACACATCCGTTCGCAATCACGTACTCGGGATGTTCGAGTATCCTGATTTAACCCTTTGGGTCCTACTTTTATTTCATGTCCATAGACATTCGTGTGAAATTTGTGCACATTGAATTGCCCTTATTGGCACAGAAACGGTTAGTAGCGCCTGAGTTTGGTCTGCACTATTACGGCAGACATCTTTCGATATTTTAAATCAGTACAGAAACTCCGTGAGTACACGCCAAGATTATCTATCGGAATACACATTCACGGGTAAGTGCAGTGAAAAATTATTATCCTACTTCCGTTTGTAATTACTGCATGATTTGTCTAAGCTTTTGCTCACATTGACTCCTATAATAGAGTTTCGTCTGCGTATGGATTTTCTTATGTCTCGGAACCACTACTGACTTATTTTCTGGCATATATACGTGTATACTTGTCTTCTTTTTGCGTTATTTCGAGAGCTTTTCTGGCCACTTTTCAATGCCTAGTGATACCATTACATCTACAGGTCTCTTCTATCTTAGCAGGAGATATGTGATTATATTGCTTTGGGGGGATAATGTAAGATAATGTTGTTATGCCGTGTCTCCTCACCCCCCCCCCCCCCCACACACACACTCTCCGCCCACTCTCATCCTCCCTCTCTTCTTCCTCTCCCTCGGATCCCCCCCCCCCCCTCTCTCCCTCTTTACCCTTTCTCTCTTGTTCTTTTCTTCCTTGATTCCTTTTGCCCTGGGTAAATTTACTGCTGTTTTATACAGAACTACCGATGGGAAAAATAATTAATGCAGATCTATCATTATGTACGTGATTGTCGGACTAATGTTGGCCACAAAACATTGTTTGGTGAAGAAAGTATACCTTAGCCATGTCCATTCAAAATTCATTTGTTGCACGTTTAGTAGAAAGTGATAATCATGTGTAAGGTATAATGAAAATATCATGGTCAAAATGTAGGCCATATACCGAAAGTCAACTTTACAACTCAAGCAGATGTCGTGCCTCTGTCTGTCGCAGTTTTCGTCTCAAACAATGTTTTGTAAGTCTGAATTTAAAACTACAGTGTACATTCATATCACATATCTTATTGATGTCAATACCTGCTAAGTAATCTCGCCAAGCGAGATCTAGCAGTAAAAGCATGAAAAGTGAAGTTTGTGCTTGGGAATGTGAATTTTCCCTTAGGTCATAGTTAGGTGGGGTTTTTTTTTTGCCCTCAGAATTCCTCTACTACGAATCTCGGAACGCGAGATCACACGGAATTTAAGGAGGGGAGGTAAAGGGTTTACCGGTACCACGGTACTTGGTCCTGTACATTTTCCTTATATCATACTTAAGGATATTTGTTTGACTTTTTTTTTCTCAGAATACTTCGCAATGTCTTCATTGGAACAAGCTGTGACGAAAAGTCTGCAATGTCCACTGTGTATCGATCTCTTGAAAACACCAAAACTTTTGTCATGCGGTCACACTTTCTGCAAGGACTGCCTCTGTCTTCTTCAAGCTTCAGGCGGGAATCCCAATCATATTTCCTGTCCACTCTGCAGCCAGAAGATGGAGGTGAAAGACGGGAATGTATCGAACCTTAAGACTAACCTTCAGGTCCAGTCTTTGGTAGACGAGATGGCAGGAGCCATTCAGCCATGCACGATATGTACCTCGGCGGATCGCCCCAACGCGAAGACCTATTGCCAAAATTGTAAGGCTTACATGTGTGATAAATGTCACGTGAAGCACAATGAGTGGCCAGCAAACACTACCCACCAGATCGTCACCATTGAAGACATCAAACAAGGGAGGGCGCACATCAAGAAGAAGGTTTTATGTACTGGTCATGACCAGGACGAAGGAGAGCAGTACTGTTCGGATGTCTGCCTTGATTGCCTGAAGATCATGTGTATGAGGTGTCGAATGCTGGACCACCAGCCGAAGGGTCATGAAGTCTTGGGCAACGCCCAGTACAACAAACAGAGATTACAAGAAATTAATGGACTGAATGAACAAAACAAAGTTTACAAAGATGATTTAGAAACTTTCATCAAGAATGTAAGCCAGAAAAGAACAAACGCCATCGCACACATCGAAGAGAAAAAGAAGGAAATCAATAAGACTTACGACGAATATGTGAGGAAACTGACGATGAGGAAGGAGAAACTGATTCGACAACTTGAGGAAGAGAAGACAGAGGTAGAACAAAAATTCAAGGATATATTGGATGATACTAAGACGCAGATTGGAAGAATCAAAGGTTCCTCGGAGTTGGCAAACAAAAGTTTAAAGGCGCCTCTAGAGGGCGGCACAATTGCGATGCACCAGTCACTTTTCGACGAATTGAAGTGTGCAATTGGGAAAGATAAACCAGATCTAAGTGACGCCAGTTCTCTCGAAGCACGTGTGAAATGTATTCGGTTTCAGTCAAACACAGCAAGCAATGAGCTCCATCTTGGCAAACTTCAGAGGGTAGAGTGGAGAAAGGTCGTGGAGAAAGAGCTTCCTGTGAAGAATTGTATGAACAAAATGGTTGAAACACCGACCGGCCAGATGGCCGTAGGATCTAAGTTCGGTGGGGTTTATTATTACACGCGAAACGGCGAGCTATCACCGAAAAGTGATCATAAGGACACACGAATTAGAACCATGGGGTATCTCTCAGATGGTCGCTGCATCATTGTTGACACGTCAAACAACATGTCACTTTTTGCTGTAAACGGTAAAAAGTGTGAAGTAGAATTTGACACTTTGACAAACAGTGAGGGCGGAGTTTGCGAAATTTCGATTGACGGTGAAGATCGCATTTATGCCAGCTACAGGAAACCTCAGCTGATTAAAGTTTTCATGAAGTCAGGTGGGAAGGCAGTACGTGAGATACCCTGCAAAGACTACACACCTCTACAACACTACGCGTTGAAATCAAACCAGGAGCTTGTCATCCAAACCCATACTAACTCTGTGAAAGTAATCGACGAGTCCGGGACAGTGAAGAGTTATGTCACAAAGGAGGCCGGGGGCATCCATTTCGGTTATCCGGCAGTCTGCAGCGATGGCTCCATCTTGATAGCCTGGGTTAATAAGAAAGAACATCTCCTTAGCATCGATCATTACACCTGTGTCCTGAAGTACAAGGAAACACTTATTGACGGTCAGCGTATTGACATCCCTGAGCGAAAGTGGTTCTACCTGCAGCAATTCAAAAGTTCAGGCGATATTGCTTTCTGCACTACCGACAAACTGTACATCTTTCGCAAATCAATAATGGAAGTGTGAGATACAATACATTTGTCACGCTGACGTTGGTTTTGAATAACACACACACACACACACACACACACACACAATCCTATGTTATAATGTGGGTGTAGTGGTATGGGATTATAGTGCAGTTATGACACTGGATGATAATTAATGGCATTAGACATTTTGAATGTATTTGAGATAGAGCATTCCAGTGAAAGAAGGTGATTCAACAATCATGGGAGGTAAAATACGATTTAACAATTATAGAGATGTAGGCTATAGAGGGAGGCCTATAGGACATTAAGGCTTAGAAAAGTCAATAATACACTTTAGTGATGTGGAATGATATTCAAGAATTGTTAGTGTATCAACAACTACACTGCACTATACCTTAACGCTATTAAAGTCAATGAATTTGAACCGCCACAAGGGACCTCTTTCATATTATCAATGGATATTTGTCTTTAATACTACTTTGTATTTTTACATTGCCGTCGCGGTGATTAACGGTACAGTGTAGCTGTTAGAGTCCCGTTTAAAGAAAGATTTTATATGTCTTTTCATGGATACTTGAATTGTCTTCATCAATGATATTTCCCTTATGCTTAAGAGTAAGAGCGACAGTGAAACGCAAACTTATGTGATAACTCCAGTCTCCAGTCTAATCATGCTAACTCCCTGGTTACACCAATTTACCAACTTTCAACTGGTGGCTATATTATATCAAACAGTCAAAGCAAAGCTTTCATGAACTTGGTAGTTTGATGAACTATCAGGTTTGTTAACTTTGGTAAATCCAACGCGATCATTAGGTTGTTGAGGTGTTCTAGATTTAAATCATTCTTTATAGCCAACGTAATGCTCCAGCGTATAAGCACAACTATTTTATGTATTTTTTTCTTCAAGTCTCCTTTCATGCTCATGTGATCAACTCATTGAAATAATCAGCTACGGTCCTTCCTCGGCCTGAAATAATTAGTAGGTGTAGTACATGTAATATACCTAGACTGTATACAATTAGGCCTACTGTTTATCATTGTCGAGCGCAACACCGCCGGTAGTTATAATACACGTATACTTGAGCCATATCGAATATACTTATTAGATGTCACAATAATGATGTCAGTGTGTAATATATACTATTGTTTGTTACTTATCAATTATGATGTCACTACATAAACTTCTTTGTGTATTATTCATCAATGAAATTAGTAGAGTTGGCAGTATAGGATGGATGATGAGGTCAACAATATATATATATATATATATATATATACATTTTTTTCATTTCGTCATCCCTCCTCAGCCTTTGTGTGAATATTCTAACAGAAAGATTGTATGATAGGTGATTGTTAGTAAAATGCGCTGTATTTTGTGTAGAGTGAAGTAGGGATCGTGTTGTTTTTATATACGTTATATCTATTATGGATGTCCTAGTTAAAACTGTGGAGGGTTCATTTGAATGAAGTTTATGTTGTAATGTTTTTTGTAATTTGCTGTTTGATGTTTTCTACGTTAGTTTTCATTATTTCAGTCTCTTGTGCGCTTTCACAAACAAACAATAACAACAAATATGAATGTTACTGATAATTATGTCCAAGTATGATTTTTATGCATTCTTGCTGGAACTCTCTAATTTTTATCCCCTTAGTACTGGTGTACGAGAATAGAGTCGACAGGGAAATTCAAACCCTGTGGCAAATGTTTGTCTAAATCGGATGGACCAGAGAGACAGAAATCTCTATAGTCTTACTCCATGGTTGAAGCGATTGACCACGGTCAGCTGGAGGCCATATCAAACAGTCATATTGTGCAGAGCAGTTTGGTGGACAGTAAGGTTTGTTGTATTGGGTAAATCCAACTCGATCATGTGGTTGTTTTAGATTTAAGCCATGAATTATAACCGGCTTGATGTTCTAGCCGAAACACACAGAATATGATATAAAATTATGACACATGTTTTTGATCTGTTGAAGTCTTCTATGATGTCATCAATTCGTCGAAATGATACAGGAGGTGTAGTAGTTCATGTAGGCCAAGACTGTATAAAATCAATGTCTTATGATTTATGTCGAGTGCAACAGCGCTGTTTGCACTAATGCAGGTATATTTGAAATATTGGATGTCATATGATAATGATGTCAGTGTATGATACTATTTGTGCATTAGTTATCAATGATGCCATTCAGTGCAATTTACTGTCTGTGTGGTGCATCAATGATACCACTAATGCTGGCAGTTTACTGGATGGTGAGTCAGGCCAGCATTTGTTTTTCCCCCTTCCGGTATCCCTCCTCAGCCCTAGTGTAAATATTTCAAGAGAAAGATTGAACGACGAGTGACTGTTAAATTATATATGTAGTATATTACTCTGTATTGTGAATAGAGATCATGTTATTACATATTTGTTCTGGTATCCTAGTTAACAGTATCCGGGGTTAATTTGAAATTGGTGCATATTGTGATGTTTTGTAATGTGTGGGCTGGTTTCTGTTTTCTCAATGTTTTAATTATTTCATTCTGTAACAAAATGTGAATGCAACTTGAGATTTTGTCATCAGCAAGAATCATAAATGGAGAAACAGGAATCAAATTTCAGGTAGGGGCGACAAAAACTCGATGTTTAGCTAGGTATATAGCCTCAACAGGTTTTTGCTTTCTCAAAGAATATTGGACTCCTGCCCAGAATCTCAACTGAGCATGTTGGTGAAATATCTGTTGTAATGCCCTGGTATTGCACTTAAACCTCGCTTTGAGGAAGAAAGATTTTCACTCCAAGATTACCACAACTATAATAGACATATACAATGGGAGGAAATGACTTGGGGTGGTATTCTGAAATCCTTCCTAGGAAGAAATTTCTTCCTAAGTCAGGATTTTTTCCTAAGTGGTATTCTGGAAATCTTCCTAAGTTTCTTCCTAAGTAGACTTAGGAAGAAACTTAGGAAGGGGGCGGGAATATGCAAATTTCTGACTTAGGAAGAAGTTGGTATTCTAGAATGTCATGTGAACAACAATTACTTGGTTTCACAAGCGATTTACATAGGAACTTGGAAGCAGGACGTCAAACGGATGTTATAGTCATGGATTTTTCAAAAGCTTTTGACAAGGTTGGGCATGAGCGGCTTTTACGTAAACTGGACTACTACGGTATCAGGGGGAAAAATCTGAAATGGATTCAAAGTTTTCTCAATGGAAGAAGTCAGAGGGTCGTTTTGGATGGTATTAAATCTTCTTCAGTAGCGGTAGGATCTGGAATGCCTCAGGGGTCGGTTCTTGGGCCTTGCCTCTTTCTACTTTACATCAATGACTTGCCTGATGGTCTCGCGTCAAAGGTTCGCCTTTTTGCTGATGATGTAATTTCTTACATGACTATCGACAATCAACATCATACGCAAAATCTTCAAGAGGACCTAAACAAAATTGGTGACTGGGCGAAAAAATGGATGATGGATTTGAACACAGATAAATGTAAGGTTTTGACGATATCCAGGAAAAGAAGTAAGGTGCAACACGTGTATCATCTAAATAACGCCCCTCTTGAATCTGTTGAATCCGTGAAGTACTTGGGTGTAACCATCACTTCTGATTTGAAGTGGACCCAACACATCCACAATACTGTCAATAAAGCCAATAACGTGCTTGCATTTCTAAAACGCAATCTTCGCATAAAATCTTCTGATGTTAAAGCCACAGCTTACAAAACATTGGTTCGACCAATTGTTGAGTATGCTTCCACAGTTTGGGACCCATCTACCAAGAACCTAATCCACCAAGTGGAAATGGTCCAGAGAAGAGCTGCGCGATTCACTTTAAATCGCTACCATAACACCTCGAGTGTCACCAAAATGCTACAAGAACTTAATTGGACCACTCTGGAACAGCGCAGAGAAAATGACAGGCTAATTATGATGTACAAAATACACAATAATCTCACTCCTCTTTCAGCACAGGACTATATCATCAAACAGGCTACTCAGTTAACGAGAGCCTCGCAACCACACTCCTATCAGGTACCATATTCGAGAACTGAATCGCATCGCCATTCGTTCTTCCCAAGAACTGTAAGGAACTGGAATTCCCTGTCGTCAGAAATTGTTTCAGCGCCATCTGTGGGATCATTTCGAAACCGTCTAACGGTTGATCACAGTAGCTAGTATTTTCGTCAAATTTTCTATGTGCTTGTAAATATCTGTAAATAAATTGTATTATAATGTAAATAGCACCAGTCTGCAAGAATCTTCAGTCTATTGAAGGAGGCAGACTTAATCAGAAGAAGAAGAAGAATGCACTTAGGAAAGAATTTTAGGAAAATATTTAGGAAAGCTCCACCCCTGTCCTAAGTACGTTGTTAAGAATAGCAAACTGCAAGCATCGTGATAGGTGCGCTTGTCAGTCATTGCGCGCACATGTACTTTGATGCGCGAAATGAGCGTGAGAAAGGGGACATGCCGCGCCCTCGTGTATTTGACCCTACGTCATAGTAATATGCGATTGTCATTGGCATACATCGGTTAGTTCCTTATGATACGGCATTTCGTATTGGCTTAGGAAAGGACGTGGGCGGGAATAAGGATGGCCTAATTTGCATTAAGAAGTGCCTAGGAAGAAATTTCAGAATACCAATTTTGTCTTTCCTAGGCACTTCCTAAGTTTCTGACTTAGGAAGAAACTTAGGAAGAAACTTAGGAAGATTTTCAGTATACCACCCCTGGTCTATAAACTTTAATACCTGTATTGCAACTTTTCCAGACCTTATTTGTATTGTGTTCTTTTCATGTAGTTTGTGCATAAAAAATATCAGAAAGATATATGTGAAAAGTTATCATGATGTACATTGAACTTGAGACAACTTTTGGTTTACAATTTCTGTTGGTTGTTATCTGAGCAGCAGTTGTGAATAATTTGCCGTCTGGTGTGAGATTTGTTGCTGCGATTGGATGCAAACCATGAATATTGAATAAACACACTGATTCATAAATATTCTGGAAAGTTTGAGACAAAAGTTTGAAGTGTAGAGAGCACATTAGCAGAAAGGTAGTCTGGCTTCCAGACCCTCTGCCCATACTCTTTCGCTATTCAGGATATTGACGCCCTCAACGTCGAAAACTAGTATAGTTTAAGTTGATTTTGTCGCCTTCGTCGCGGGGCTGCGACTTCGTCGCCGCGGAGTCCAGTTGGCAAAGGGTCTGGAAAAAAAACTTTATCCTTCAATCGATTTGGGTTGGCAGTCATGCTTTTCGTGTATTGTCTAAGCAAATGGTAAGGGAATAATGTGTAACGATACAATTTACTAGAGAAAGTAAAAATATGTCGGCTTAAAGTTGGTTCACCATCAAAATAAAGCATCGACAAAATCTGACTAATTTGAATGAAAAATTCATGAAATTGTGTGATCAAAAACGAATTTGATCTTCACATTGTGCGATCCGTCAGCGGGAGGGATGAATTTGAATGACAATTGACGATTCTGAATGCTATGTCTTCGAAAATGTTTGACGAAAAACGAATTACAATGAAAATTGATGAAATTGAAGTTAGGATTTTCGTTCCACGTGCTTCTCGGGACGAAATTGAATAATAAATCTTTGAAATTGAATGACAAAAGTGCGAAAATGGATGGGAAAACCTATACTTTCCCCTCGAAAGGCTGATAATGCGTCCAATCCTTCCCTTCAACTATGAGAACAAAATACATTTTGACATTATGAGACTACCATTACAAAAACACAATGACTAATCCAAAGTTGACAGTAGCACACATCCGTTTGCCACAACGTACTCGCGATACTAAAGCATCCTGATTTAACTCTTTATATGCGACGTCTATTTCCTGTCCATAGACATGTGTGTGAAAATATTATGCAAGTTAAATTGACCTTTTTTGGCGCAGAAACGGTTAACTGCGCCTGATTTGGTTTACACAATAACGCCTGACATCTTTGGATATTTCAGTTCAGTACAGAAACTCCGTGAGTATACACGCCAAAGTTATCTATAGGAACACACATTCACGGGTAAGTATAAAGTGAAAAATCGATATCCTATACTTAGTTTGTAATTACTGCAAGATTCGTCTAAGTTTCTGTTCAGATTGACTCCTATAATTATAGAATTTCGTCTGCGTGTAGATATTTTCTTAATCCTGACAACACTATTGACTTATTTTCTGGCTGTATACTTGTCTTCTTTTTGCGTTATTTTTCGAGCTTTTCCAGCCACTTTTCAATGCCGAGTGATACCATTACTCCAAAATTTTTCATATATATTATGATACCTTAGCAGGAGATACATGATTACATTGCTTTTTGGTGATAATGTAAGATAAGGTTATGTCGTGTCTAGTCCCCGACCCTCTCTTTATCTTTCTCTTTCTCCCCCCGTTCTCGTCCTCCTCATCCTCCTCTCTCTCTCTCCCTCCTTCTCCCCTTCCCCCTCTCTTTCCCCTTTCTCACTTGTTTTTGACGAGCTTGATTCCTTTAGTCCCGCGTAAATTCGTTGCCAGATTAGATAACTTCAACCGGGAAAATATTCTAGATTGTTTTATATTGCATTATTATGTATTATTGCCGGAATATAAATTGACTAAAAAAACATAGTTTGGTAAGGGAAGTATACCTCGCAATGTCCATCAAAAGTACAGTATTTTAAGCTTAGTGAAAATAATTAGATGATCATAATCAAGGTCGAAATGTAGGCCATATACCGAAAGTCGACTTCACAACTCGAGCAGATGTCGTGTCTCTGTCTCTCGCAGTTTTTGCGTCAAACAATGTTTTGTAAGTCTGAATTTAAAACTATAATCACATTTCATAGTTAGTTTATGTCAATACCTACTAAGACATCTCTCAAAATGAGGTGTAAGTGTAAAGGTGAAGTTTAAGCTTGGGAATGTAAATTTTTCCTTTTGTCAATATAGTCAGGGATTTCTTTTTTTCTTCAGAATTTATCAAGTAAGAAACTCGCAACGCAAAATTAGACCGAATTAAAAAAGAGTTGAGATAGAGGGTGTACGTGGTCCTTTACATTTTCCTACTGTCATACTAAGGGATTTTTTTTTCGTTTTCTATTTTTTTTTTTATTTCAGAATACTTCGCAATGTCTTCATTGGAACAAGCTGTGACGAAAAGTCTCCAATGTCCACTGTGTATCGATCTCCTGGAAACACCAAAACTTCTGTCATGCGGTCACACTTTCTGCAAGGATTGCCTCTGTCTCCTTCAAGCTTCAGGCGGGAATTCCAATCATATTTCCTGTCCACTCTGCCGCACGAAGACGGAGGTGAAAGACGGGAATGTATCAAACCTTAAGACTAACCTTCACGTCCAGTCTTTGGTAGACGAGATGGCAGGAGCCATCCAGCCATGCACGATATGTGATTTTGAGGAACGCCCCAACGCGAAGACCTACTGCCCAAATTGCAGGGCGTACATGTGTGATAGATGTCACGGTAAGTGGCCTTCACACACTGGCCATCAGCTCGTCACCGTTGAAGACATCAAACAAGGGAGGGCGCACATCAAGAAAAAGGTTTTATGTCCCACTCATGATCAGGACGAAGGAGAGTGTTCGGATGTCTGTATTGATTGCCTGAAGATCATGTGTATGAGGTGTCGAATGCTGGATCACCAGCCGAAGGATCACAAAGTCTTGAGCAACGCCGAGTACAGCAAGAAGAGATTACAAGAAATGAATGAACTTAATAAACAAAGTAAAGTTTATACGGATGTTCTAGAAACTTTCATCAAGAATGTAAGCCAGAAAAAAACAAACGCCATCGCACATATCGAAGATAAAAAGAAGGAAATCAATAAGAATTACGACGAATATGTGAGGAAACTGACGATGAGGAAGGAGGAACTGATTCGGCAACTTGAGGAACAGAAGACGCAGGCAGAACAAAAATTCAAGGATACTTTGGATGATACTAAGACGCGGATTGCAAGTCAAAGGTTCCTCAGAGTTGGCAAATAAGAGTTTGAAGGCGCCGCTAGAGGGCGACACAATTGCTATGCACCAGTCACTTTTCGACGAATTGAAGTGTGCGATTGGCAAAGATAAACCAAATCTATCTGACGCCAGTTCTCTCGAGGCACGTGTAAGATGCATTTGATTTCAGTCAAACACAGCTAGCAACGAACTTAATCTTAGCAAACTTCAGAGGGTAGAGGTTTTGGAGAAGTAACTTCATAACAAGGGTTGGATGAACAAAATGACTGTAACACCTACAGGTCAGATAGCCGTAGGATTTTGCGTAGGTGGGGTGTATTATTACACGCGAAACGGTGAGCTACCACCGACAAGTGATCAAGAAGACATAAGAATTAGACCCTCGGGGTATCTTTCAGATGGCCGGCGCATCATTGTTGACGTGTCAAACAACATATTACTTTTTGCTGTAAATGGTGAAAAGTGTGACGTAGAATTTGACACTCTGAAATACAGTGAGGGCGGAGATTGCGATGTTTCAGTAGACGGTGAAGATCGCATTTATGTCAGCTACAGGAGAGCTCAGCTGAACAAAGTTTTCATGAAGTCAGGTGGGAAGCCAATGCACGAGATACCCTGCAAAGACTACGAACCTTCACATCACTGTCCGTTAAAATCAAACAAGGAGCTTGTCATGCAAACCCATGCCAACTCCGTGACAGTAATCGACGACTCCGGTGAGTTAAAGAGCAATGTCACGAAGGATGGTGACATCTATTATGCTTTTCCGACAGTTTGCAGCGATGTCTCCATCTTGGTAGCCTTGGTCAATAAGAAAGAAAATCTACTTAGCATCGATCATTACACCAGTGACCTGAAGTACAAGGAAACACTCTTTGAAGGTCAGCGTGGTGACATCCCTGAGCGAATGTGGTTCTAAACCTTTAGCAATTCAAAACTACTGGGGACATTGCTTTCTGCACACCCGACAACGTATTGTAACTCCAAGGTTCCACAATTATATTTTTCTCAAGTTACTTTGTGTTGATTATGCAACCCTATGAATTATTCTCTGTATGCCAAAGAAAGTTAAAGGACAAGTTTACCTTCATAAACATAAGGATTGAGAGAATGTAGCAATATTAGTAGAACACATCATTGAAAGTTTGAGGAAAATCAGACAGTCCGTTCAAAAGTTATGAATTTTTGAAGTTTTTGTGCAGCAACCGCTGGATGAGAAGACTACTGCAGTGTATGAAAAACTTTGATGTCACATGCGTACAACAATATAAGGAAAATATAAAGAGAATTTCACAAAATTCCATCTTTTGAAAAAAGTACACATTCCCCTGACTCGTTACCGACAAATGTTATGGGTAATATTATTCCCCCTGCCTTTTGAAAGAGGCAAGTCAAGTGCTCTTTTCTTATGCGAAAAAAGTGAAATATTTTGAATTTTCTTTTACATTTTCTTTATATTGTTGTACGCATATGACTCACAAGCTGTAGTAGTCTTCTCATCCAGCGGTTCCAACACAAAAATTGTAAAAATTCATAACTTTTGCATCGATTGTCCAATTTTCCTCAAACTTTCACTGATGTGTTCTACTAATATTGTTGCATTTTCTAAATCCTTATGTTTATGAAGGTGAACTTGTCCTTTAATGTACATGTTCTTTTCGGAAAATGAAATAAAGTTAGAATTGAATTGAATTGAATTGAATGGAAGTGTGAAATAAAATGCATTTGTCACGCTGGCAATGGTTTTGAATAACACAAACAAACACACACACACACACACACACACACGCACACATAGTCCTATGTTATGTGAGTGTAATGGTATGGGATGTTGATTAATGGCATGTTACATTCAATGTATTTGAAAAAATCACATTCTTATCAAAGAATATGATTCAATAATCATAGGATATATAAGATTATATATAACAATATAGAGATGTAGGCGATAGAGGGAGGCCTATAAGATATTCAACGCTTAGATCCACCTCGAGCCAAAAAAAAAAAGAAGAAAAACTCTTTTCCTGATTTAGAATAATATTCACTGTTTGTCACTGCACTACCTTAATGGAAAATTGCAAATTGACTCTGGTTATTTACAGATCTTTAGTTCAGAAATGCATGTGAAGAGAGAATTATTTTTTCCCTCGTCTATTCCTTCAGTTTAGGTCAACCATCAAATTGTTGCAATATACAATGTCATGTGTTGTCAACAATCTTAAATCCTTGTATTGATAGGATCATTGTGTGATCATTGCTAGGATCAATGTGTTGGTCACTCATTACCCTTTACCGTTTGACTAGTCTTTAACGGCTTCGGTTTTATATTCCTCCTGTACAGAGAGAATACATAGTATATAGGCAATGCCTTTGTATCGTTTTTTTTTTCTAGAATAGTAAGCAAATTTAAACCGAATTGTTTTCTGTCGATATGATTGCTTATTGTTGTGCAAGTAATATATATGTATATATATACATAGACATATATAAATATATATGAATTACAAAACTGGAACAAAATTCATGCTGTATTCACCAATGGTTTATTTCTCGCTCTTTCTCAAGTGTTGATCAATTCCAAATCTTTCTCAGGTTTTTTTTTTTAATCTTGTTATCTTGCCAACACGTAGACATCCTACTCTCCCATTCTCCCTCTCTATGTATATATAAAATATATGTATATGTATATGTGACTCTGCACCTCGAAACAAACAAAAAGTCGCCAGACATGAATTTTTAGTTAAGACCATATTCTGAAAGAGCAGACTTTAAGCTTTAAAATGATGTATAACTCAAATCAAATGGACTCTCCTAACCTATCTAAATATTGGAAAGAAAGTACAAACTCAGGAAAAGTGTGAACTGAGAAAAGAGGCTCTGAAGTACAGTGTCTATTCAAGCGCTTAATCTTTACCAAACCGTGCTGGCTGTGCGATGAATGGGACAAAAAACAGGAAGTAAACCACCAGAGTAACAATAATGAAGGGATTATTAGATTAAACTGAAATCAGATATCCCTTATTAACACATTCTGTCCATAATTAATGCCAACTTTCAAAGCAGTAGCACTATCCTTTCAAAAGTTATTAGAGTTGAAAGTGAAGAGAGTGGACAAGGTTTTTCAGAAATGAAAAAGGGATTCTAAAGACACACCTATAATCACACTATTCTATCAAAAATGTTCAAGATAAACTGCTAAAAAACCACATTTTCCTGCCCGTTTTATGATACCAATTTTTAGCATAATGTAAAAGAAGACCCGCTCTTTCAGAAAATATGAAAAAGTCAAGTTCGGCTATAGGTTGACCCATTTCACTTATTTTCAGTTCTCACGCAAAATCAGTGTGTGCGACTTTATGTTCGTTTTGAGGTGCACGGTCACATATGTAAATATATATACATATATTATATATATATATAGAGAGAGAGAGAGAGAGAGGAGAGGAGGGAGGGAGAGAGAATCAAACACATACTGAACTTGGCTACTTCATTTTGCTCTTACTGTATCCCTGCAATGACCTCCAATATATGTCAAGAGTCCATTCTATTATAACAAAACGGCTTCATATCCATTACAGCTTTAGCTTTTGGCCACCATCCCGTCTCATATTAGCGAACCTCAGATCTGCGACGTAAGACGAAGCTACTTGGCAGTATGCAGTAAGCAGATGTGTAGTATTCTGCACATGCGCCACATGCGCAACACGCATGTAAGTTATTCTAATAGCTATAAACATATCTTTAGCTCGCTATTATCTACCGTGACTAATTCATCTCCAGGGACGTCAGAAGTCAAAAGGAATTAATCACTTTCGTGCGGTGAAACGTGCACTTAAGCAGCACTGTAAGGATCCCATGACACTTCGAAATTTTTGATATATTGAGTGAATATATCTTATAGAAATCCAAAGACAAAATGTGAGTTGAGTGAAAGCAGCAACACTAATAGAACACATCAGTGAAAGTTTGAGGAAAATCAGACAATCAATGCAAAAGTTATGAATCTTGAAAGTTTTCGTGTTGGAACCGCTGGATGAGGAGACAACTTCAGTTAATGGCGTTATGTGTGAACACAATTATAAACAAATTATAAAGAAAATTCAACATGCTTTCACTTTTCTAGCATAATGAAACACCACTTGACTAACCACTTTCAGAAAACAGGGGGAATAATTACTAACCTTAGCACAGTGTCATTTTAATTGATGTAATTTTCACGAAGAATTATGATTTTTTTTTTGTGGAATTCCCTTTATATTTTCTTGATATCATTGTCTACACGTGACGTCATTGGGGTTGGTTTCCTGCTTTAATCTATGACAGCAAACAAGGAAGAACCTAACTTTTCGATAAATACACCATATTATGTTCTGTAGAGTACATTGATTTCATTTGACTTCATCTATTGCTCCCTATATATGAAGAGTTTGTTCGAAAAAACCGATAAGTCCATTTTTGAAGATTTTGAAGTATGGTCTCTGTCATAAAGTACAAAATAATGCATTTTAAATGATATATTGGTCACTACATATAAAGATACATTTTTGAAGTTATGGTCAAAAAGAAGCAAACATTTTCTTATTTTTCTCTTTATTTTTCTTGACCTTTAATGTTGCGACACGGATTGTCGCCTCCTGCTCGATAAACATGATAAACATGAAGGACATAATTATATAAAGAGTTTGTTCGCAAAAACCGATAAGTCCATATTTGCGAAATGGAGATATGTGCGATTAAAGGTCAAGAAAAATAAAGAGAATAATAAAAGAAAATTGTTTGCCTCTTTTGACCATAACTTCAAAAAGGCACCTTTATATGTAGTGACTAATATGTAATTTAAAAGGTATTATTTTGTACTTTATGGCAGACACCGTACTTCAAAATCTATAAAAATGGACTTATCGGTTTTTTGCGAACAACCTATTCATATAAAATGAATTTAACACAGTCTTTTGACTTGCATAAACAACGATATGACAGAAAATTAATGATATAATATACAGTATGCATGTCTACGCAGCAGTGATAAGAATAACATTTGTATTTAAGAAACGATTATGCAGAGGGCCGCCATTTTTTTTTCCTTTTGGGAGTTGTACAACGCTTTTGTAATAGCGCGACATGCACCATATGTTTTAAGCGATAACCGGAATTAGTCTAACAGACAACAAACGAGAAAAGCAATGATTATAAAATCAACCTATTGACAAATATCCCGTGAGCTCCCTGGTCTAGGAAACTGTAAAGCAAACTAATCCCCAAGAAAAATACAATGACCCTAGAAAGTTAAAAGATATTTTGCGATGGTATCATTGCTGCTAAAGATAGGGTAGTATTGTATTATGAAGTCTCTTCTCACACACACACATACAGACACACATAATATACTACATACTTTTATACGACTGTGCATTACTAAAGCAACAAAAAGTTGCATGCACTGATTTGGGGTTAGGACTTAAATTAGGTGGAATGGGTCAACCCAGCCGATCTTGAGTCTTTCATATTTTCTGAAAAAGCAAGACCTAGTTTTCTTTTACATCATACTAAATTTTGGAATCATAAACAGGACTGGAACTTGTGTACCAACTGTTTTGCTCGAACACGTTTTGGTGGATATGTGACTAGGTGTTTCTCAAAGAGTCCCCTAAACTTTACATTCTATTTAAGAAAAAAAAACTGTCCATACTCTTCACTTTCAACTCCCATAACTTTAGAAAGAATAATGCCGCTGCATTGAAAGTTGGCATTAATCATTTGAAGAATGTGTTGACAAAGCATGCTTGATTTCAGTTTGATGTAATAACCCCCACATTGTTCTTGCTCCGGTGTTAACATCCTGTTGTTGCTGTTGTTGCTGTTGTTGTTGTTGTTGTTGTTGTTGTTGTTGTTGTTGTTGTTTTGTTTTGTTCATTTCACACAGCTAGCACAGCTTGGCGAAGACTAAGCCCTCGAATAAGCCTTGTACTTCAGATCTTGCCTTCTCAATTCACACTTTCCAAAGTGTGTTTTCTTTCAAATGTTAGGAGAGGTTATGAGAATCCATGCATCAGCGTAAAGTCTGCTCTTTCAGAATCTGCTCTTGACTAAAAATCAATTTCTGGTGACTTGTTGTTAATCCTTGTGATGCACGGTCATATATCTATGATTATATGATATTGCTTATTATGTAAGTTTTCGAGGTCGATATTTCAATATTGCCAATTGAAGACCTGAATATAAGAACGACCCAAGTCCAATTTTTGGCCAAATTCAGTTTGACATGGGAAATTGTAGCTTATGCATGGACTCATCTTGTGTGTAAATGATAAATCCTAGTTACCCCCGGAAGTGCCTGAAATGAATGAGTTAAATCTTATATCAATGTAAGAATGAAGGACTTGGGTCATTCTTATATTCATATAATAGCGCCCTCTCTCATCCTTCTCTCATCTCTATAGCAGAATATAATGTATATGAATCAAAGAACGACCCAAGTCCATAATTATGAATCAAAGAACGACCCAAGTCCACCACACAAAATGGCCTCTCCACAATTAATGTAAATGTTAATTGTCATAATAATATAATGTTCTAATTTGTATATACAATGCTGCCTTCCCATCACAGTTAAATAGAATATTATTGGACAAATAAAAAAGATATGAAGTTGTTTTTTTTTTTTTTTTAGTTTACTCAAAATGGTCTTCAATGGACTTGGGTCGTTCTTATATTCATACACTCAATTCATTGAGCTTCTTTTAAGAAATCAAATTTTATATATTTGACAAAACAAAAATCTGTAGATACACCAGAATTTTACAAAGAGTCTTTGAACATTTGGCAAAAGGGCATACTTTCAGATACATGCGTCAATCCTCAATACACTGACAGAGCGGTATACTGCATAATATGAAAATTGGTCAGAAGTGTATATCTGAGGGAAACGTCATTTTCGCGTATTTATCAGTTGAAGAATAAAATTTTAGAAAAAAAAAAACATGTGTGTGTGTATGTGCGCAGGATTGATATGTTCATTGTATTTTTCTTCAGGGCTGAACATAATTATCCCACTTTGGTAGGTGTAATGACAAATGTGTAATAAAATTATGCTGGAAAGTTTAGAGCAATTTGTACGTCAAAATCTTAATTATATGACGGATATATACACACGCAAACTCCGTGCATTTTTATGACTATATGCAATGATGGGATTATAAACACTCCGTTCACATTACCTAGACATTTAAAGTTTACATAATGATTATTGGAAGGTTATGTTCAAACCCTTCAGAATGATGAAGCGATGTGACTTTGTCCGATTTCTTTGTAAATATCATTAAGTCAAAGTGTTATGTTTATGTTCATTAAGTAAATGTACCATGATTGATTAATGTTTATTAGTGACTCGCCAAGCAGAAGTAAACGCAAGGCGAACTATACCGTCGCTTATGAAACATATGTAGTAGCATTTACAGTGGAATTAAAGTGTAAAGACATGTTTCTTTTTTACAGTAAACCACTTCACCCCGACTCTTCACATCGACACTTCATCAGCACACCACTCCATCTAGTCTAGCTTCTGGGGGGTGTTTCATAAAGCCGTTCGTAAAGTTACGAACAACTTACAAGCGACTGGTGATCAGTTCTTGTGCTGAATTATGGACATTCTGATAAGTATAGCACATCAGAACTGATCACCAGTCGCTCGTAAGTAGTTCGTAACTTTACGAACAGCTTTATGAAACAGGGCCCTGGACTCTTTTTACTCGTAGCGGTGATTCAGTGTACGCGACAAGCCGTATGAGGGCGTGACAACCGAGTTGCGCCCTCTCTTGGTTTATCGCACCAAGGAAAAGGGGACAGAGCCCAGACTACACTTCATCACGCGTTCGAACCACGACGGGGGATAGAGAATAGTATACAGCGCTTTCATAACAGAGCTTCACGTCATAAAAATGGAACCTTGAGAATTATATCAATCGTTATACATTAGAAGACAAGATGAAATGGTATGATTGTCGACGATTTTTGCAGGACAAACTTTAAGCGCCGAAAATTCATATTGCACTAGCCCTCTGCTCTGCACTGTTGTTAAAAAAAAAAAAAAAAAAAATCATGTGTCAGATGAAAACAGCACAAAGCTGGATATCCTGGCGCAGACAAAGAATGTACGGACATGTTGGAAGAAAACAGATAATTACCCTTATCTAAATTCAAATTCTATTTCTTGTATTTTTTTTTTGCGTACGATTGATTTCTGGTCTTTTTCTTGAAATCATGTCTCATCGATATTTTCTTTGAATTAAAAAAAAAGAAAATAGAGACTCGCATGATATAGAAACGACAATCGATGGCACAGCGTTGGGATTCCATTGTTGTTGCAAAAACAAAAAAGCCTTGAAACCAAAGCAAAAGAAGAAATGACGAAAACCAAACTATTAATAGTGACTTATTCAGTTTAACCTCGCTGTGGATTTTACAAAAAAGGCAGATTACCTGTACGACCCTGGATACAATGGGTGTATTGTTACACTCATTCTATTGTAGGCATTTTGTTTACACCGACTATAATGCTTAAAATATTTGTCTCTCTGTATTCAAGTGTTCATGCGCGTATAGTGCCAATTGGCACTGGAAATACCACGGCCTTTTAAACTTACACCGAAACCTTCTCTCTCTCTCTCTGTCTCTCTCTCTCTCTCTCTCTCTGTCTCTCTCTCTCTCTCTCTCTCTTTCTCTCTCTCTCTCTCTCACACACACATACACACATACATATATATATATATATATATATATATATATATATACATACACATATTATACAAATATTATCACCGGGGCGAAACTGATGTCGTTATGACAAGATGAGATGTCAAAGATAGTCAGGACATTCATTACAAACAGACTTACAAAAAAAAAAGAAAAAAAAAAAAAAAAAAAAAAAAAAAAAAAAAAAAACTATAAACGTTCTTGTTGCTCTACCAAAAAAAAAAAACAAACAAATGATAAATAAATAAAACGCAACTTACGCGTTCATAACTGCAAGAAGAAGAACAACAAAAAGACGCGTAGCAGTCTGTGGCAGTTAGAATGTGAGAAGAAATTGCAAAGGAATTGATCAACAAATAAATAAGGAGCGAAAGAAGCTTGAACTACATACATGTTCATCTATGTGATTAATTTACAAGTATATATCTGAGAACATCTGCATAGAGACAGCATAAATAATGGCAGACTTACAAACTTTAGGAAATGTCCAAGACAGAGGAAAACAAAATATGTCCTTTAGCCGAAATCGTTGTCGTACTTACACAATACGATGAGGGCAGGAAAATCTCACCACGAATTAATATATAGACATAGTTTGCATACTTTCAGAACAAAGACAATATAGTTAGTATAGGAGTCCCATCTAATGAAAAGTTATTGTCCCCGCCGAACGAGTTCGAGCAGGGGACTATGAAACGGGCTCCGTACGTGTGTGTGTCCGTGTGTCCGTGTGTCCGTCCGTCCGTCCGTCCGTCTGTCTGTGTGTGCACCCGTGTGTGATCAAAATGTTCAATTTGCTACTTCTCTGTAATTTATAAGCCAATTTTAATTGTTTGCTTTATATGATAGCACTATATGGGAGCTTTGAAACTTCTACACAGAATTTCAGTTGTGACCTTTGACCTAGACCTTTGACCTATATTGTACATTTTGCTTCAAAATGCTACTCCTTCGCCATTTCTAACCCGATTTCGATTCCGTTTGCTTTATGTGATGGCACTAGGTGAGGGCTTCAAACCTCTACACAGAATTTTGACCTTTGACTTCTTTGACCTTTGACCTTGATTTTTGACCTATATTGTACATTGGCTACAAAATGCTACTCCTTTGCCATTTCTGACCCGATTTCGATTCCGTTTGCTTTATGTGATGGCACTAGGTGAAGGCTTCAAAACTTCTATACAGAATTTTGACCTTTGACCTTGACCTTTTTGACCTATATTGTACATTTTGCTACAAAATGCTACTCCTTTGCCATTTCTAACCCGATTTCGATTCCGTTTGCTTTATGTGATGGCACAAGGTGAGGGCTTCAAAACTTCTACACAGAATTTTGACCTTTGACTTCTTTGACCTTTGACCTTGATTTTTGACCTGTATTGTACATTTTGCTACAAAATGCTACTCCTTCGCCATTTCTAACCCAATTTCGATTCCGTTTGCGTTATCTGATGGCACTAGATGAGGGCTTCAAAACTTCCACACAGAATTTTGACCTTTGAACCCTTTGACCTTTGACTTTGATATTTGACCTGTATTGTACATTTTGCTACAAAATGCTACTCCTTCGCCATTTCTAACCCGATTTCACTTCCGTTTGCTTTATGTGATGGCACTAGGTGAGGACTTCAAAACTTCTACACAGAATTTTGACCTTCGACTTCTTTGACCTTTGACCTTGATTTTTGACCTGTATTGTTTAATGGCTACAAAATGCTACTCCTTCGCCATTTCTGACCCAATTTCAATTCCTTTTCCTTATGTGATGGCACGTGAGGGCTTCAAAACTTCTACACAGAATTTTGACCTTTGACTTCTTTGACATTTGACCTTTAGTTTTTACCTATATTGTACATTTTGCTACTAAATGCTACTTCCGGCGGGGAGATACCCACCGCGTAACTTCTACTTTTCCTTGTTATGATAGCAACTCTGAATCGCTGTAAGGGCAAATATGCATGGATGCGACAGAAGTTCTGCTTCCTGCCTGGTCGAAACGTGCCGTAACGAGATGTTTCCATTTTACCAAGAGTTGCAATCCTAACATCTTTAGGAAATGACACCATGGACTTTTAGAGAGTTTATCAAGTGAGCATTATTGACATGTTACAGTACATAGTCTCCTTTCAAAACGTTGTCTTCAGTAACAAACGGTAAACAAATCCACAACAAAATTATACTATTTTCATAAAAAAATGTTACAATGTACCATTGAGACTGTTTGAAAGATATCAATTTGAAGAAAAATGAAATTAGTTGCATCTTAGTACGAGTCTTATGATAATCATTTTTGAAATCTGCAAACTTCAATAATATGAAAATTTCATTGTGAAAGCTATTCGAATATCGATGACATTCTTTCTTTGTGTGTGTGGTATACAAAAGTTGAAATTAGCGTGAGTGGAACATTCTGTAAGTGCACTTACTACATGCGATGTAGTGAATAGTTATAAACGTAAAGAAGGAAACTTCGTCAAACTTGAAGTGTGGAGATGAGTTTAACTCAAAACGTTTGTCATAACCGAGAAGAACTAATAGTTTATATACATAGTAACATTGATTTTTTAATAATAATGTACACAAGCACACATACGCACGCACATACAGTCATACACAAACACACGCAGACAAAAATGTGCCCAAGGGCATGTGTAGGCATGCTTAGATAATCTCAGAACGGGGGGATCTTAAATCTGTTGAACAATAGTGTTTACTTTTTTTCCATTCAAGATTTCAAGGATGTCTGTTTATCCCTTACCTTCTATCAAAACGGAACAATTTTAGTGGTTCCACCCTTTTTTGAGTTGGAAGCTATCCTCCAACATACAGCAGAAGTTCGCAGAGCAAAAACACCATCTGGCCACCGGGATAGTATGTTATCACATTGCAAATATCTCTGATTTGAAACAATCTTCTCTACAGACTCGATCTGCAGCAGCTCCTCACTCATAAGAAGATATGCCGAACAGGACGACATACAGAACCATGTTTTCCTTGACAAAAGTTGTTTTGATTATCGCTTTCTTCGTGGCGAGACCAGGTGAGAAAACAGATCATTCATACCTCGGTGTCTTGCCCGTACACCTCAGTCTGTGTCTTAATAAGCGTAGGCCTCGACACTTAATATTTTTCAGTTTTGACATGTTATTGGTCCGAATAAAAATACAGTGGCTAGAAAAAAGAAAAGGAGATATGAAATATCCTTCTGAAGATAAGGACCACTAACAGATAACTATTAAGGAATTTTTGTGATCATGCATGGACTACCGGACCTCCGATATATGTCGAGCCATGCATTAATTGATCATAATAGTCTGTTGCACCAACGATATTTTATATATGGGTTTTAACCAACATATTAGTTCATTCATATCTAAGGCTAAGGTGTGTTCCAAATCTCCCGTGCACCTATTTTATGAATAATTACCGCGCACTTCCCAATATGTTCACATCTTTGTGTCAGCACATTACACTGCAAAAGTCCGTTGTTAAATATGAAACACCGAGCTGGTGTTAAATTTCCGGTGCTCATTCATGGTGTGAGATTAACACCTCCGGGTGTCATTTCAAAATGTAAAATTGTTTTTTGAATAGTTTCTTAGTTACTGCACTTCTTGTTAATTTTGAACTTCAACAAAACGATAAAGAATTTTCCGATAAAGTACTTGATTTTTGAAAATATGTGTAAACAAATTTTCACCACAGTAACACCAGTTGGTGTGGTCCCCTATTGAAGCTGGACGCGTGTTAACACCATTGTAATTAACACCACCGATATCAAATCGACACCATGCGGTGTCATTATTGAATTAACTCCAGCGCAGTGTCAAAACTATCACCAGCCACAGTGTCAAATTAACACCACGAAGTGCCAGGCGAACACTTTTTAACACCGTCACAATACATTTTCAACACCTGTAGGTGTGCTCCTCTATTGAAGTTTTAGCAGATTTAGTTAGATTTAGCACCCATGGTGTTAAATCTAACACCGATGTTTTTACCGTGTATATTTGTTCTTAAGTTGCTTTGTGGATCAGGATCTCATCATTAGCGAATTTAGTATCAATGTCTTTTTTTTTCCAGTAGCCGGATACCAATATTAATCATTCCCCATTATATGCAGCTCAAACTTTGTAATCATGCATTTCCGCTCACCTATATAATATAACACGATATCCTGTCTTCAAAATATACCCTGTGTCACTCCTGACGTAGAATAATAATAAGCACCCAAGTTGGGCACACTATGGAGCCGCCGGTGAATATAAATGACAAGGTTTTAATAGGCTACCGACATTGATTTCGATTACTGCTCTCCAAATCAAAACAGCACATTAAACATTGCAAAGATGTTCCCTACTCCTCACCACCATGGGCTACTGCAGGGTGGGCGGGAATGACCCGTGATGTTTCATTATCACCCTTCAAATCATCTTCAAATGCCCTAAATGTCCGTTGGTCCATTTGGAAATATCCGTTGCGCAGTGGGAGGAGGGTAACACTTTACTTTGTTCCCTACCCGGATGTCTTCTCTATATGTACGCAATGATTCCGACACTGATCATTTCTCCTTCAATAAAGTTCAAAATCAAATTTTGAGTAATCAAGTCCACACCAACATAAACATTGAACAACGCATGTTTTCACTGATAAGCCGTATATTAGAATTGAAAGGCATAATTTCACATTCATAAGGCTAGGGTCAAGAACAACGGGCTGGATACGAAATGTGGAAGGTAGCCTTCTATTATATAGCCTACATATTATCGTTACACTATCATATAGCCAAATATATTTGTATTCAAATAATTCAACTGCTATTCTTAATTTCTAATAACCATTTAGTGTTGATTACGAATGTTCATATTCTTTTTGCAGCGCTGAGCGGTCGGGTACTCATCAGAGATAACCAGCGCATACTTACCGCGACTGTACCGAACAATGAGGTCAATATTTTCACGAATATGTTCACTCCCTTAACACCCGCGATGAGCGTAGTTCCAGATTTCATGGACTACAGTGGTACCGACAACAAGATATATTTCGCGGGTGCTTCGACGGGGATTGCGCGAATGACTCTAACGGGGGGAAATGAAGAAATCATTGTGCCTGCGGCAAACGGTAAGTATCAACGACATTATTCACCGTTTGTAGCTATAAGAAAAAAAAACAGCTCTGCTACTTCACAATAGTTCTAAAATCCACGTTAGTGATAGAATCAGCCAATGCTAAAATGTTAAGATATTGTTAGATATGCGAAATATAACCATAATCTATTAAAGATAACCATAATCTATTAAAGAAAACTGTTCCTAGACTTAATCGTCTACAGTTATGGTTTAATCAGAAAAGTAGAGATATCTCTTTAACCAAGTTTATGAGTTTATTGCATTTTCTTTAATGGTAGGATGGTTTGTGATAGAATTGACCTACACATGTGAATCAAATGAGACAAGTCGAACACATTTTGAGTCACTGCTATCAGTGTTGCCAGCGGTACCTTTAATCTTTCTCTTCTAAAAGATGCAATCTTACGATGTTTTATTAGCGGCATGCTATTGAAGAATTCTAGACTGTCTCGATTTTTAGACAATTCCTCGATTTATGATTTATAGCAGTCGATATATGATATGGTATTGTATCAACGGGCAGGGAAAAGATACGGATTTTATGTCTTTTCCTTACATGTCTTCATTCATTTTTCTCAAAGAGCAGTGCTGTGTTTTTTGGAAAGGCTCGGTCACAAATACCTTGTCGAGCTGGTAAGAACGCAATAAGAACAATTTCTTAAGATTTCGTAGACCTTTCTTAAACCTTTCTTAACTTTCTTAAGCTGGTTGATGGTCTTTTCCAAGATTTTTTTTCGAACGTCTTAGAGCAACGCAAAAACAACGCAAATGTGTGTAGAATTCGTAGGGTCGCTACACAATTCTAGAAACCTCACATTCTTGAAATGATCGCAAGAATGCCTTAAGTCGTTTATGGAAGGCTCTTATGGTTTTCGTAAGTAAGACTTATGAATGGAGATTTGTACCGCGTTCATATGAACGACTCATAACGATCAAAAACATTGGCAAGCTGCTCGTAAAATACGCAACTTGTGCAATTGCTGCGTATTAGGGTCGCCCGAAGCCAATCACGCGACATGGTTTCAACGTAGTCTATTTTGCGTATAGCGGGGGTAGGGTTGCGTATATAATACGTAGGTTGGGCGTATACTCCTCCCTGACTGCGTACAGCTGTTGCGTACAGTCGAGTAAAGTTTCGTATCGCGGGCGTACGCACAAGAGTACGAGCTACTCCAGTATAACTCTCTTCTTCTCGTTTCTCTCATAAATTGTCAGCTGTTCGACTACGTAGCAAAAATAATAATGATGGGAAGGTCAAATCCTTTGCTGGTATCTTTATTGTTTCAGTATTACGTAAAACCTACGTGCCAGTGCTCTCCTTTTTTCGTACATCTCGCGTACTTATGCCCCAGTCACACAGTGCTTTGCGATGGGTTACGTCCGCCGCGGATAGATACGGATGACTGAACGCAGCGTGGACGCAGGCATCCGCAGGGACGTATGGAGACGTAACTGTCCGTAACTCATCCGTAAAGAAACGCAAAATGTCGGCTCCAAGCCTGCAAAATTTTGAAATGTTCAAAATTTCGCAGAGGGATTCTACGGATGCAGACTTACGTAAGTAACCGTAACCAAACGTTATTATCCGTAACTGAACGTAGCCTGGACGCAGACCATCAGCAAAAAATTGTACCTCCCGTCCGTTTGCGTGCATTTACGTCCACCGTAAGTATCCGAAAGTACTGTTACTGTTTATCAACACTTTCGTCCGCTTACGGATATTTGCGGACAGTTACGGATGCTACGGCAGATTACGTCCTTCGATGTTTTCCATTTTCCACTCGCATGGGAACACAGAGACTCGTGGGAAGCCACACAACTCGTGTTGCCAAGTTGCAGCGCATTTACCTGAAGGAACGCTACAACACAGTTGGAGCAGTGGAGAGGCAGAACCGCATGGTCAAATTATGACATTTCTACCACAAATGGTCATTTTAGGTGGCACCCATATTACTCATGACATCGGTTGACCCTTTGTGCTGAACTTTTTTTTTCTTACACTCTTTGAATATATATTTTTCGAAAAGGCAATATTTTGATTTTAACAGGGGATGGGGTGACAGCATTTCATTCTGAGTGACTTTTCTGGCCGGGAAACGTGTGTGACAGCGATAACTATATAAAAATTCTCTATGTCAATGATATGTAAAAATTCTCTTTGTAGCGGGTGGGGTGAGAGCATTTCATTCACTTTTCTGGCCGGGAAAGGTGTGTGACAGCGATATCTATAGGCCTATAAAATTCTCTATGTCCATGTCAAAATTCTCTATGTCAATGATATGACAAATTCTTCAAACATCCTCTCTTTCTTATTATTTGCGGATGATGATAATGTGTTTATCTGATTCTGATTCTGATCGATTAACACATTATACTTTAAACTGTGATTTAACGAAGTTACTCCATTGGATAAGAGCGAACAAACTGTGAATAAATTTGCAAAAAAAAAAAAATGCAAAAAAAAAAAAGCATGCTGTTCAGTAATTCGTTGGAAAATCTACCGAGAAATGTTTTCCTGGAAGACACGGTCATAGACGAAATCTCTTCCATCAAATTTCTAGGTTTGATTCTGGACAATAAACTTACCTGGGGTTTGCATATTGATTCTGTATGTCGTGCTATTTCAAGGAATATAGGTATTATAAACAAAGTTAAATTTCATCTTCCCCAAAATGTACGTTTTATGTTATATTCTGCTTTAATACTACCTTACTTAAACTATGGTATACTCGCATGGGGAACACTTTTGCTACTTATACAGAAAGAATACTATTATTACAGGAAAAAAAGCTTTTCGTATCATTTGTCACGAATCGTGGAGAAGTCATACTCATAATCTATTTCACGAAAATAATATTTTGAAAATTTGACCTTTATCCTTTGCAATTAGAACAATTCATGTATAAACTCACCAACTATTCTCTCCCCCTTGTGTTTGATTCCATGTTCTTAAAGAATGAAACTGTTCATGCATATCCAACCCGTCAATCCCATGCATATCATTTGCCTTTGACTAGGACGGTTTTTGCAAAATCTTTATTCTCCTTTTCTGGACCCAAATTCTGGAATTCTCTTGATAATAATGTAACAGAAGCTTTAATCTTTAATACATTTTCTTTCAAGTTAAAGAATTATTTAAAAACTTCGTATGCAACAAAATAATAATAATTTTTTTTTTTTTTACTTTTGAATTTCAAAATCGTTGTTGCGTCGGTAACCTCACTACTCTTTGTTTATCAGCGAGCCTGTGCCTCCAGTGCCCTGGTTATGACCCATCATTTCCCTCTCCTTCCCCCCCCCCCCCCCCCCCCCCGCGGTCCACCTCGGACTTCCTACCTTCCTTACTATCTTTCTATCCTCTCATCAATCTTTCCTTACAAGAGAGCCGCTTTGTGTTTGTTAATGTGAGCTGGTATGTGTGCATGTATGTGTGTATTACTCTGTCTTTTTTTTTACTACCGTTTAGGGAAATTGTTGTTGTTGTTGTTTTTTGCTATTATGTTTTTTTTCTGTATGAGGGGACTGCATTCTACAAGCCCTGCTTTTTAGCAGTCCCCTCCATTTCCAGCAATATTGTTTATGCATTCACCACAGCGACGTAACAGTTATTTGTATCGCTGTTGTTATTTATCTGTATCTCTTATACAATGTTATTCTGTTCATCGCATTGTGGTACTGATTTCCTGGCATCTGTGTATTCGAGTGTTTCATTGTATTTCTGATTATTTTGTTTGATGGAAATGAAATAAATCAACTTGAAAAATGAGAACGATTGAGAAAATGAGAATGGTATTTCTCTATCACATTAATGTCTATAGTCTTTACCCACTTTATGCTCCATGGAATGTGTATCACATTTTTGTATATAAATTGTACTTGGGTGTGGGAGGGGTGTTTGAATGTCTTGATGTTTTTTTTTTTTTTGGAAATTTAATAAGCATTGCTTTATTATAAAAATCTCTTTAATATAACCCAATAAGTCATGAATATCGCTGCACAACGACAGCGTTACCACAGTTTGTCTATTTCATGATTGTAAGTAATAATTTTCTTACTCTAATGTTTAAAGGGTGTGTACAGTTCTGGTTGACGTGAGGATTTAGCTTTTAACGTTTTGCGAGATATTCAGAAACCACTCTATGAGATGTCAAAGAGCATGCAATTCTAAGGGGTATCAAAAGTTATTTGATGAAAATCGGTTTTGAAATGGTTGAGATATCCAAAAACAAGGTGAAACAAAGAGATCCTAATAAAGTTGTGGCATGTCGCCTTTTATTATGAGCATTTTTTTGCATATCTCAACCATTTGAAAACCATTTTCATCAAATAAACGTTGAATCCTTCTTAAAATTACATGCTCTTTCATATTTCATAAGAGGCTTTTGACTATCTCACTTAGGAATGTTCAAAACATGAATCCCCACCTCAACCAGTACTGTACCGTATGTCCCCCCAAAAATTACAACGGGGCCCTACGCAATAATATCTTTAAACATATTGCATCAATCTAAATACAAATTCAGGGTATGAAACTATAACTCATTTCCCACATCTTACAGAAAACCCCATTCGATTTGCTTCAGTGGTCAAAGAGAAATGAGGAATTTTGTAGAGGATGTCGGGAATCTCTTTTGTCCAAGTTCTGTCTATTGTTCACACACAAAATCATCGAAATGCTAAACTTGGAAGAATCAGACTCATGACATGCTTTACTACAATCCCCATTTCTCTGTGACCGCTTAACCAAATCGAATGGGAATTTCTGCAAAATAGAGCTAAGATGTTATATTTTAAGACCCTGAAGTAGCATTGAAAAAAAATAATATGGGATGTTATCAAAGCGAAAATCTTTTTGTAATTTTTGTGGGACATACTGCAGTACGTCCCTCAAAAATTACAATCAAATTTTCGAATTGATGACATCCAAAATGATCGACCTGTCTAAGTGCTGTTTCGGGGCCTTAGAATATAACATCTTAGCTCTATTTTGCAGAAAACCTCATTCAATTTGGTTAAGAAGTCACAGAGAAATGTAGATTGTTGTAGAGCATGTCATGAGTCTAATTTTTCCAATTTTAGCAATTCAATGCTTTAGTGCGTGAATAAAAGACAGAACTTGGACAAAAGAGATTCCCGACATCCTCTACGAAATTCCTCATTTGTCTTTGACCACAGAAGCAAATCGAATGGGGTTTTCTGTAAGATGTGGGCAATGAGTTATAGTTTCATACCCTGAATTTGTATTTAGATCGATTCACTATTTTTTAAGATATCATTGAGGGGGGTCCCGTTGTAATTTTTTTTTTGGGACATACTGTACAGTCCCTTTAAATTATCGATCTATATTGTATTATATTTGTGGTATAATTATGTTATGTATTCTTTACATTTATGAAGTTTATACATATTTGAGTTGCACAAATAAAATTTAAACCTTAAGTTCAAAGTGTCATATTTTATCACTTTTATCACTGTAAAGCAAATTAAAGGATTACAATTTTTTCACAACTTGTACTTAATTCAATTTCAGTTTTCCCCAGTCATGCCAGTGCACAATAACACAGTCCAAAATGTGATAACCTTGCTGTCATAATACACTGACTTAGCAGGGATTGTCACGGAAAACAATACTGTCCATAATTATTTATAACAATCTGTAACTATCCGTAACTATCCGAAAATATCCGCAACTCTCCGCAAGTGTTCAGAACTATCATGTGCCAATTCGTAAGAATATCCGGAAGTGGACGCAAGTATTCGCATCTGGTCGTATTTGTCCGTATCATGCACCCGCACTTTTTCCCGGTATGTTTTGAATAAATTTTCTAGTGACGGCAAAGGATCCGCGGGAGTCCGCAGAAAAAAAAAAATTACTTTTTTTGGACGTAACGCCGGACGCAGAGCGTTATTTGACTGGGGCCTTATTGTGTGTCCCTCGGCGTACTGTTACTTAGAGCTGCGTACTCACAACGTGTATTAGTTGCGTAGTGTTGCGTATAGTCACGCAACACTTTTCGGCCCCGTTGCTAGAAACTTTGCGTTTAAACGCAATTTGAGTTTCTAGCAACGGGGCCCAGAACTCAGTACGCGACACTGCGCAACTTTACGCAAGGCTCGGAGTCAAACATGTTGCTATCAAAGGTGTATAATTGTCCACAGTACCAGTCAGACCGCAGCACCCGATAATTCGCTCGTATATATTCAACTCATAATACTATGCAAGCCCGCTCGAGGCTTGCATACGTAATGGCTGCGGAAGGGGATTTTGTCCTTGAGCTTTCGGCAACGAAAATACACCTTATATTCACAAATTTGGTATCAAATTCAAGGAAGATATGAAGAGTTTGTTCGCAAAAACCGATAAGTCCATATTTGCCAAATGGAGATATTTGCGATTAAAGGTCAAGAAAAACAAAGAGAAAAATAAGAAAAGTTGTACTTCTTTTGACCATAACTTCAAAAATTTACCTTTATATGTAGTGAGCAATATACAATTTAAAAGGTAATATTTTATGCTTTCTGACAGAGACCGTACTTCAAAATCTTCAAAAATGGACTTATCGGTTTTTGCAAACAAACTCTTCATATGTAAGCTATCGTCTCATGTTACTCAGATTATTGTAAATGAAAAATATTATGACGTAATTTGAGCTTGAAAAATGAAAAAAGTAATTCATGTAGTACACGTTCAAGACGCCAATGGAATACAAAATTCACCTTGCGATTCAATGAAAATGCAATATTGGTAGTCCATCTCTTAATATTTGTATCCATGTAAATACCATACAATTTGTTGCTTAATCCGGTCAGGAACCAGTAAAAAATACATCGCTGTCAGCGCTGGTCAGCTTGAAACCGTGCAATCTCAAGAGCGCTTGCATTGCGTCATTACACTGCAAAAAGTCCGGTGTTAAATAGTGAACACCGAGCTGGTGTTAAATTTTCGGTGCTCATTTATGGTGTTAAATTAACACCTCCGGGTGTCATTTCCAAATTTTAAACTGTTTTTTGAAGAGTTTCTTAGTAACTGCACTTCTTGTTGATTTTTAATTTAAACAAGACGACCAAGAATTTTACATTAAAATACTAGATTTTTGAAAAAATGTGAAAATAAATTTACACCAAAGTAACACCAGCTGGTGTGGTCTCTTATTGAAGCTTGACGGGTGTTAAACCATTGATATTAACACCAACAAATATCAAATCAACACCATGTGGTGTCATTTTTGAATTAACACCAGTACAGTGTCAAAATAACACCAGGTACAGTGTCAAATTAACACCACGAAGTGTCAGGTGAACACTTTTCAACACCATGGCAGTGCATTTTTAACACTTGTGGGTGTGGTCCTTTATTGAAGTTTGATCGGTGTTAGATTTAACACCCGTGGTGTTAAATCTAACACCGATGTTTTTACAGTGTACGCTGCTAGTACGGTTTCATGCCACGTGCGTGCATAGCGCATGCTTGCATAGTAGGCCTATAGGTATACTTGTAAATTTCTGTGCTTCGGACAGAAGCTACAAGTGTAGAAGCTAGAAGCTTTGTACAGCGCGCGCTGAATGCAAGTAATGTCCAATGAGAGAGCTCTTTCGCACCACTGTACACTTTGTGTGGAGCATACTTCCGGCTTAGGAGTGAATTTTACGGACATTTCAAAACGTAAAAACTACAGATGTAGTATAGATCATACTTGCGTCTCCTTGACTCCAATATACTCGTGATGAGCATCTAAGTTTCCTTTCTACGAACAAGCCAAAATCAGAAACAACAGTTTCTTAATCCGGTCAGGAACCAAAAACGACTTAATTTTTTAATTTACCCAATTTCAACTGATTATATCGTCAGGATAAGAACCGATATTATACGCGAATTTGGTTTAAAAATAAAGATCAAAGTCTGGTGAACAACTAACTGTGACTTGTAGCCATGATGAATGTACAGATATACAAGTCGCTACAAAGTGAAAAACCATAGCCCTGTCAAACTCTCGCAAAAATCTCGCACGTACGAGACACCTTTCGCGCGTAAAGATCGTCAACGAGAGTGCTGAATAAATCTTGCTGGATTGGCTCATTAGCATACGTGCTGCGGTCTGACTGTGCTGTGACAGGCCAGTTATCTTAGTCGCGAAGAGATGAGATTATTTAAACGCAACCATTTTGGAAGCCGTTTCTAAAGGGCTTTGGAAACGGCTTTTGAAAGCCGTTTAAACAGGGGAAAGTTGATAAACGCAGACTTTGTCACACAGTGGCCACTTTCTTTGCCTCCCCTCATATTGCGGATCGAGAAGGCAATCCCGCACAACCTTGAGCGAAACTGAGAATTCCCACAGAAATTCGTTAACTAATATATTTTCAATATCAGCGTAGTAATTAAATTTGTACAACGACTAAGAATTCTAGCGGTATCGCTTGTACATGATTACTAAAAAATGGCATGTATCATCGGGATAAACCGGAGTTGGTATTAGAATTATCTGAACTTGTCCACGACAAACAAGTAACCACATATCCAATAATAAATGAAGGGGTCGGTGCAATATAGTGATGACTCACACTTTTGTCAAAATTGAGTTACATGCATTTGCATGATCCTTCATTCTAAAAAAGAAAAATCATATTTGAATTCAGCCAATAAGATGGTAAAAAAAAATGCTTAAATTCTTTTTTTTTTTGTTAATGTACAATGCACGAACTTTCCAAACATTCAACAACAATTATCTCAAAATGACCATTGTGTGGGTTAGCACAAGGATATTGCACCGATCCTTTCAGTAATGTTTAAACTCATAATAAGACACTGCTACATAAGACGTTTACCCAACGTTCCGATAGTGCTCCCTGTCTATGTTGCCGGCACAATCGATCATAGCAAATTGCAATCGAACGGTTAAATCGAATCGGTTCCATCGAATTTATTTACAATTTATAATGTACTCTTAAATGAATTCAACAAGAATTGGAACAATCATCCCTCAGTATTCTCACTGATCAGTAACTAGCCATCCCATTAAAGGCGTTCTTACAATCATCGTAAGAATCGTCTCTCGACCTTATAAAATCTTGCGTAGTTCTTAGAATGTTAGTGCAATGTCCGTAGCGCCGCCTCACGAAGAAAGGGTTTCGCACGAATGTAAAAACATAATAATAAAATCTTGGACAAGTCCATCGATCAGGCAACGAACTTACAAATGGTACACTAACGGTCTACGAACGCTGGATTCGTATAAAGCCTCCTTAAGAAGATCTCACGAAATCGTCTAAAAATCGTTCGTACGGCGTTCGTAGCAGTTCTTAATGGCATTTGTATTAAAATGGTTCTCAGATTATTTATCAAACCGTTTTCAATGTACAGTTTTCGGAAATTGTTCCTCACCTTTAACTGCAGTTAATTATGGTGTCCCTCAAGGTTCTATTTTACGTCCTTTGCTGTTTTTGACATGATATTATCGGCCTTAGTGCAACTTGTTTAAAGGAGACATCTCGCCCTTCGCTGCTTACAATAGACGGTGTTAGACTCGTAACAAATAATAGAACATGGAAGAAAGGAGGAGGAGTCGGAGTCTATATGTCACAGATTTTAGACTGTGTCTTTTTGGAAAAACACAGCGTGATGTCAGGAACTATTGAGAGTGCATTTATTGAGGTCAAAACTTCAAATAAATGTAATATTATAATTGGGGAGATTTATCGACCACCAAGCTCAAACCCTGCTGAAATTTCAGAGCTATTATGCAGCCTTATCTCGAGCAGTTATTTTGATAGTAAGACATGCTTTGTCATGGGTGATTTTAACCTCAATCTTCTTAATTACAATGATAACCCTTTATGCGCAGATTTGCTTAACCTTGTGTTGTCGAAATAACTTATTCCCCTTACAAGAAAACCGACTCGAATTACTGGTGATGTATCTACTCTTATTGATAACAATTTTGTAAATAACTCGTTTTCTGACATCACATCAGGCATAATAGTTTCTGACGTCACTGATCATTTTTCAATCTATTCCCTTGTGTCCAATAATGACTGCCAATGTTTTTCACACTCATAACCCTGGTATTGGTGTAATGTCTGAATCCTACTCTCTAAAAAATATCGAGTGAAAATATTCACTCTTAAAAGAGTGAATACAAAAAAGAGTGAATTTCGAGTGAAATTGGAGTGAATTTTGAGTGAAAATGAGCATTTTCACTCAAAATTCACTCCAATTTCACTCGAAATTCACTTTTTTTTTTTGTATTCACTCTTTTTAGAGTGAAAATTTTCACTCGATTTTTTTTAGAGAGTACTTTAATAACCTGAGGGAGAAATTAAGTTCAGAAGGCTGGTCCACCGTATACAGTCAAAGCGATATTGATTTAGCCTTTGACAAATGTTATTAATATTTTGATTACTAACTATGATTCTAGTGTTCCTCTTCAAAGGCCTCACCATTTTAATTACAAAAAAGTACCACGACAACCATAGGTAACAAAATCTCTTCTCAGGTCCATTAACCGCAAGAATAATCTTTTTAATAAATATCGCAAAGATCCATGCCCCTTTAGACAAATTAAGATGTACTCGATATCGGAATATATTGACATCCTTAATTCGTATTGCCAAGCGTAATTATTTTTCGCGACAGTTTGTTAGATATAAATCTGATGTGAAGAGTACGTGGCAGGTGATTAACGAGACACTCAACTAACACAAAACTAACACCGATCCTCCAAAATATATTTCAGCGGACAGCCGGCAGTCACCCGGTTATCATGGCGGAATCTTTTAATGGTTATTTTACAACTCTTGGTCCACATCTTGCCAGTAACATCTCGAAATCCACAAATGAATATTATAGATGCGTAGGTAATACAGCTGTAGGAATCCTCATTAAATTATTTTTTGAACCTGTTGTTGACGAAGAAATTGTTGATGTCGTCAAGCTATTGAATGATTAAAAAAGTTCAGGATATGATGGAATTTCAAATATTCTTGTAAAAATATTTTAAATGAAATCATTTCTACTTTAACATACATTCTTAATCAATCTTCATCTAACGGTAAAGTCCCCAAATAAAGATAAAGTTTTAGAAGAGTGTTCCCTATCTTTAAGAAGGGACAGAAAGATTTGATGAAAAATTACCGACCAATTTCTTTATTGACTTCAATCTCTAAAATCCTGAAAGGTTAGTTTACATGCGATTATTACAATTTCGCACAAATCATAATATTTTATCAGATTCTCAGTTTGGTTTCAGAAAACATCACAACACCACCCATGCCTACTTATCTTTAAAACTAAGGTAGCTCATGCTATATCTAATTTTGAGCATAACAATTGGAGTTTTTCTCGATTTTTCTGAAGATTTCAATACTCAGACCATGAAATTTTATTTTATTAACTGTGTCATTATGGAATGCCCGGAACACCTCACGAATGATTCAAGAGTTGTTTAACAGATAGAAGCAATTTGCTAACATTAACGGCTATGATTCGCAGTTAAAACCTATTTCACGTGGACTCCCACAGGGCTCCCTCTTGGGCCCACTTTTAGCTATACGTATTATACATACACGATCTTCAAAATTCATCGCAAATTTTATCAGTTATTTGTTTTGCCGATGACACAAGCTTGTTTTGTTTTCATCGAGACCCTTAATTGATATGATGAATACTGAGATCAGGTCTGTGCAATCCTTGATTTATGCGAACAAATTATTTCTGGATATAGAAAAAAAACTCGTTATATGCTATTCAGTAATTCTTTGAATCTTAGCCCACATGACATCAAAATAAATGATATATATTTAACACAGGGCACCTGCAGGTTAATAAGTTTTTAGGGCTTTCTATTGACCGAGAATTATCCTGGAAAACTAATATTGATTTTGTAAGCAAAATTTTGTCTAGATATATTGGAATTTCAAATAAGCTTACACATTTGTTCCCTGTTTATTATTTTGCAGAGTTATGTATTCTTCTTTAGTACCTCCACACTTTAATTATGGAATGTTGGCGTGGGGAAATCCAATTAATTTATTATTAGATTCCCTTCTTCGTATTCGAAAGCGTGCAAAAAGAATCATAAACCACGCCGGATATTTTGCTCATATCAACTATCTTTTTTATCTAAGCAGAATTCTGAAAATTTCAGACCTATCTAATTACAATCTCGGAATTTTCATGTATAAACAACTAATGAATTACCATTTGTTTTTATTTACATGTTCAAAAGAAATCGCTCTATTCATTGTTACCTCACTCGTCAGAGCGACGCCTATCACCTTCCCCGTAATCGCACTATTTTTGCAAAGAAAACAATTATGTTTACTGGACCGAGATACTGGAATGATCTCCATCAAAATGTTACTTCTTCCTTATCCCTATTCACCTTCAAACACAAATTAAAACGGCTATTACTTTAATGGATACACACTATCCGGCTTTAAGCAATTTTCTTTTCTTAATACTCCCAGTCTTGTGTCTTAATCCGTAGCTCCCAGTTATTTGATGGTACCGTTATAGAACTTTTTTTTTTGTAAACACGGCGAAATAATTTTATGCCGTATGGTTTTAAGCGATATTGAATTTTATGTGGTTCAATAGTTCGTTCTTAATATTGATTTTGCTCTGGTACAATTTATGTTGGTCGAGATAAACACGTCCGTTCTCCGTAATTGTAATTTCATGCCTATGAATTCGGAAACCGACAGTTTTTACAAGCATCATTGCTTTTATGTAGGCCCCATCATATTTCTGGCATTGACTTGCGATACCCTCAGATGATAATGACTATTTACATTTGTCTTAAATATGTTTGTTTTCATTTCTTCTCCAATCAAAAGATATGGTTGTATAATTTGTACTCTTGTTTTATTGTCAATCATTTTGTTATCCCCTCACTGCGAGAGTGAAAATATGAAACTAAATTTGAACTTGAACTTGAACTTCGGTGATCGCTTGCATTTATCCGTACATTGAATTCTTCCCATAACGACAATAAAAAGTAATGAATAGAGACGGAAGTTACGATAAAGCCACGTGTCATAAAGGGGACACGCTAAAAAAAAAAAATGTATACATTTCTGGGGATTTAGAGGAAAAGTCATACAGTCAGTGGGAATGCACATGTAAAGTGTATCATAATAACAGTAATGTAGAAATAGACGACAATTTGTGGACTAGAACGATGAATTGAATGTAAGCCCTAAGTGAACAAATCATTGAATTCATAATATGTTGCAAAACAATTTGATTTGTATTAATAATTCATCAAAAAATATACCTTGATGATCATTTAGGGAATGATGGATGTGTATTAAAGGGATGGTAAAGTATTGGTGGAGATGAGAATTGGGCTTTTACCTTTTTTGCAAAATACCAAGAAAACACTTATGAAATAGTACAGAGCATACCATTTTAAGAGGAATTCAAAGTTTATTTGATGAAAATCGGGTTTGGAATGACTGAAACATCAAAAACAAAGTAAAACAAAGCGATCGTAATAAAAGGTGGGTCCCACACTTTATTAGAATTTCTCTGTTTTGGATATCACAGCCATTTCAAAACCAATTTTCATCAAATAAACATTGAATTCCTCATGGAATTACATGCTCTTTCATATTTCATAAGAGGTTTCTCATTATCTCACAAAAAAATGTTTGATACCTGAAATTAGGTCTCAACCAAAACTATACGATCCCTTTAAAGTCTCTCATATATCCTTATATGTGTATTTTGAACGTTGTTCAAAAAAGTTAGCAGGAGTATACATTCCATCTGAATATCAGCTCAAGACTGATGTTCCTATTCCCTACGTATTTCTGCGCTAAACAAGCGTTCCAATTCACAGTTGAATTCCAGCGCAAAATAGACGCCTATGTATTTCTGCCCTAAACCAATGCTCTTATTCCTTTGTATTTCTGCGTTTAACTAATGCTCGAATTCACAGCAATTTTCTGCACTGAACTGACGCTCGAGCTCCCTGCGTATTTCTGCGCTCAACTTACGTTCGAATTCGCAGGAGAATTTCAGCGCAAAACCAACGCTCGAATTCCATTTGTATTTCTGCGCTACATTAGAGCTGAATTCACAACGATTTTCTGCACCAAACTAACGCTCGAAATCTCTGTGTATTTCTGCGCTCAACTAACGCTCGAATTTACAGTTGAATTTCAGCGCAAAACTAACGCTACAATTCCCTGTGAATAACTGATATCAATGATTTTATTTGCGATATAACAAAATGGAATTTGTGATTCAGAATTTCGCATTTTTGATATCACAAATAAGAATTCTTGATATCACAAATTCAAATTAGTGATATCACAGATTTACTTCATGATATCAGAATTTCGAATTTGTGATATAAAAAAATCATTTAGTGATACACTGTACCATGAATTACCATTGGTTTTTTTTCTACGTGAAACCTATGTTTGATATCAATAATTCGAATTTCTGATATCTCAAATTCATTCAGTGATTTCACAAATTGAATATGTGATATCAAGAATGGATTGTCTGATATCACACATTCGATTTCTTGATATCACGAATTATGATCATGTACTACACTAAAGGTAATTCGTGATATTACAGATTTCGTTCTCGATATTACAAATTGAATGTTATTCTTAATATCAGAAATTTGATTTTTTTATATCACAAAATGGAATTCGTGATATCAGAAATGAACTCTGAATGTTAAAAAAAAGGCTTGCCCTATGATCGCGGCGTTAATCTCGTATAAAAACTTTTGCTAATGATGTCCTTTCTTTCATGAAATCCTCTGCTACAGTTGGTGGAACCCTGACTGGAATGGTTGTAAACGATGAGCAGAGTTTGGCTTTCTGGATCACTACCGGTCCCGTTAAGGTACAATCTGTAACGACAGGGTCAGGCACGAAAACACCGGTGGAGCGTCTCAATAGCGTGTCTTGCCAATGTTCTCAGATTTTAGCTATACAAACCGACAAAACCAGTTCGTGAGTATTTTTGAGCAACTCTCTATACAATATTTTTTGGACTTCTTTTTTCATTGTTATACAGTGGCGGATGGAATGGTGGGGGGGGGGGCACTACTGAGTGCTCTTCCCTTTATCTTTTCCCCGTTATATACGGAATTCTAAAATTTCCATACACTTAATACACAGGCCACACGGTTCCCGCATGGAACCGGTTAAGATAATATAGTTATTGTAGGCCTCTGCATGAATTTGTCCCCTCCCACTTTGAAAAACGGAGCCAGCAGCCTGGCTCGGGTCTAAATCTCTTGCTTTGCCCCCCTCCCCCCCCCCCCCCTTTACAAAATTCCTGGATCCTCCCATGTAATATTCCACAACACCGAAATTAAATCTGTTTTTATCATTACTTGACACCTCAAGGACCTGTTTATTTAAAGAATTGCTGACAGATGTCATTGCTAGAAATTACGGCTAGTACTATCAAAGTCAAGATAAAAAGGGGAAGACGGAGAGAGAGAGAGAGAGAGAGAGAACGTCACGCATGCATACAACCATACATACAAATGTATAACATGTTAATGTAGTTGTGAACGACCGATTAACTAATTCACTATATACGGGAACCTGATGAGTTGTGTATCAAGTCTATGAGAATTTCAGAATTCAGTATATGTGACCGTGCACCTCAAAACGAACATAAAGTCGCACACACTGATTTTGCGTGAGGACTGAAAATAAGTGAAATGGGTCAACCTAGCCGAACTTGACTTTTTCATATTTTCTGAAAGAGCAGGTCTTCTTATACATTATGCTAAAATTTGGTATCATAAAACGGGCAAGAAACTGTGTTTTTTTGGCGGTTTATCTCGAAGATTTTTGGTAGAATAGTGTGATTACGTGTGTCTTTAGAATCCCTTTTTCATTTCTGAAAAACCTTGTCCACATTCTTCACTTTCAACTCTAATAACTTTCAAAAGGATAGTGCTACTGCTTTGAAAGTTGGCATTAATTATGGACAGAATGTGTTAATGAGGCATGGTTAATTTCGGTTTAATCTGATAATCCCTTCATTGTTGTTACTCTGGTGGTTTACTTCCTGTTTTTTGTCCCATTCATCGCACAGCCAGCACGGTTTGGTAAAGATTAAGCGCTTGAATAGACACTGTACTTCAGAGCCTCTTTTCTCATTTCACACTTTTCCTGAGTTTGTGCTTTCTTTCCAATATTTAGATAGGTTAGGAGAGTCCACTTGATTTGAGTTATACATCATTTTAAAGCTTAAAGTCTGCTCTTTCAGAATATGGCCTTAACTAAAAATTCAAGTCTCGCGACTTTTTGTTTGTTTTGAGGTGCAGGGTCACATATAAGGGTTTAATTGAGTTAAAATTCAGACGGCCATAATAATATCTAGAGTACGAGTGACATAAAAACTTCAGAAATGTCAGAGACTCCCTGAGACCGTCTAAAACGATAATATTAAACCCGTTATTCTCTCACATTTACTGGATATTTTGGGTATGTCTTTTGAAATCTGATCAATGATGCAAGTGTCTTACGAAATATACATTCGAGGTCTGGTATGACAAACAACGTTACGCATTCCAATCTGACTATTAAAAAACAACAACAACAAACAAACCAACAAACAAACAACAAATCAACCAGTTTCCTCTCCGACTTTAATGTGGTAGTCGGGTCCTTTTAAAGATAATAAAAAGTTTTGGTACCTCAAAAGTTTCCTTGAATTTCCTTGTCTTAGTTTGTATTTCAGGTTAAAGTTCCTAACACTGTGAGACTTACTCGCCCCAAAGTGCTCTCATGTCTTAGTAATCATGCAATTAACTGCGACCAGCAGCCCCATACGCATAGCGACCAGCAGTCCCATACGCATAGCGTAATCGGGCTTCGCATTGTAGCATTCAGGATTATGACAGATTTAGTATCGCACGATAAATGTCAACTTAAAATCCCAACAATTCTTCAATTTGAAGACTTACCAATTAAAGTGAAGTATTGAAAACAGGCTTCGGGCAACGTTTGGTTCTGCCTATAGTCCCTTTCTGTTCGAATTGATGACTGAATGTGACTCGGTCGAGAGGACCTTGGGAGAGCTACATACACTGAATACTAGTACTACAGCCAGTGCATGCGAACACAGTCATCACATGCGCACAAATTTCAAATCCATGAACGGATAAGATGTTTGTGTGCGCATGTGCTGGCCGTAGTAGTCAGTGTATGTAGCTTTCCCAAGGTGCTCTCGACCGAGTCACATTCAGTCATCAATTCGAAAAGAAAGGGACTATTGGCAGAACCAAACGTTGTTCGAAGCCTGCTTTCAATACTTCAACTTAATTGGTAAGTCTTCAAATCGAAGAAATTTTTGGATTTTAAGTTGACATATACCCGCGATACTAATTCTGTCATGATCCTGAATGCTACAATGCGAAGCCCCATTACGCTATGCGTATGGGGCTGCTGGTCGCAGTTAGCTATGCGTACAATGGGCTGCACGCTGCTGGTCGCAGTCAGCGGTTTCGTACAATATTTATCGACGCTGTACGGCGACGGCTCTGGTACGAAACCATTATTGCATGATTACTAAGACATGAGAGCACTTTGGGGCGAGTCATTCTCACAGACAACGTACTTTAACGTGAAACACAAACCAAGACAAGGAAATTCAGGGAAACTTTTGAGGTGCCGAAACTTTTTTATTATCTTTAATCTTTGCAGTAATTGTTTAAATAAAATGGCCATTCGGCAGTTCGGCACAAATACAAATGCTGTGTTTTGCTAGAAACTAGAAGGACAAATTGTAAGAGTTTTTTTTTAATTCAAGAACGGGAGATGCAAAAAGAGGAAAAGGAAAATGCATGCAACGTTTGTGGTAACCGAAGCACTTCGGATGAATTCGGTTTCATTCGGCGAAGGCTTTGCAGACGTCAACCCTTGGAGTACCTTATGGGGAGAGGGCCTTTTTTTTTTGCCGCACCAACTAAATGGAATTCTCTGAAAAACACAACTGAGAAGTCAGATGCCAATAGACGATTTCAAACAAAAACTCAAAATTTATCGATACAAAGTAGCATATGATTGTTGAATTTGAACTCATTAATGTAGTTATGTCAGCTGTATGTACCCCTTATGCATGTATGTATCAAAGAAATAGTTATTGTAGAGTTGTTTATTGTGTTTGGTAAATTGCATTTGTTGTTTTCATATTTCATATTATGGTATAATTTGTTTGTAAAGCACATCGAATTTCTTTTCAAGTCTGAAATGCGCTATATAGAAATTAGTTATTATTATTATTATTATTATTATTATTATTATTATCATTATTGTTACTAGTAGTGGTAGTATTATTGCCGTTGTTTGTTTTTATTATTATTATCATTATTATCATTATTATCTTATTCACTCTGCACTGGTAAGGCATTTATCCCGACTAAATCCCAATGCCCACTGTGTATGCCCCTGAGCCTGCGAGCTGGCGCGAGCTGGAGCGATCTCCTTCGAGAAGCTCGCAACATATCGCAGCAGCACGCCACCGCAAAGAGGAGGTCTGTGGAGACGGGAAATGTACAAACGCCGGGAAAGGTGCAAATGTTCAATTTTGCCGGGAAATGTGCAAAAGCCGCCGTGATATGTGAAAACCGTTCATTTCACCTATATCATGCACAGATGGTAGAGAAACTCTCAATCAAACCTGCGGATGAATCATTGCTACCAGTAGCCCCCACCTGTCTACAGTCTATATAGTCTATAGTGACCCTTTGTCTTTTTTAACATTGTCAACATTTTCTTTTAAACCCCAAAACGGATTTTCACCAGATTTGGCAGATAGCATCTTAATAGATGTGTACCGATGTGTTGGCTCAGTGAGTAGAGCGGTTGCCCTCACAATCGGGAGGTCGTGGGTTCAAACCCCGGCCGCGTCATACCAAAAGACGTTAAAAGATGGGAGTTGCTGCTGACCTGTTTGCCGTTCAACATGGAATGTATTAACACAAGCAATGAATGTATCAAATGAAAAGTCTGGCATATCGAAAATAAGATATAATTATGAAATTATTGATAATTCTGTGGATATAGTAAATATTTTTAACACATATTTTACAACAATTGGAGAAAACATTGCTCAAGAAATTCCTGATACTAATAAACATTTTTCTGATTTTTTAAATAACTATAATATACATTCAATTTTTTTTACTCCTACCACTAGATATGAGGTTATTGATAGTGTATCTGGTTTGAAAAACAAAAAAAGTTCAGGTTATGATGACATAAGCAATATGATTTTGAAAGGTGTTATATCTTCTGTTGCGGATCCTCTGGCACATATCTTTAATTTGTCAATGTCAACTGGTGTGTTTCCAGAACAAATGAAAGTAGCTAAAGTTATTCCTATATATAAGAATGGAGATAAGTTAGAGATAAGTAATTATAGACCTATTTCTTTATTATCTTGTTTGTCCAAGATTTTAGAGAAAATTATACAAAAGAACGTTGAATTTTTTGAATATGTATGGTGTTTTTACGAATTCGCAGTTTGGGTTCCGAGAAAAGCATAGCACCTGTCACGCTTTGTTAAATTTTGTTGATAAAGTAGCACGTGCTTTAGATAATCACTCTCATATGATTGGTATCTTCCTGGACTTCTCCAAGGCCTTCGACACTATAAATCATGATATCTTACTATACAAATTGTCTCATTATGGTATACGTGGGAAGGCCTTGGAGTGGTTCAGGAGTTATTTAACTGATCGCAAACAATATGTTTTTTTGAATAATCATAACTCTGATATGAGAGAATTTAAGCGTGGCGTCCCACAAGGTAGTTTGTTGGGCCCGCTGTTGTTTATTGTTTACATTAATGATTTTTGTGTTTCTTCCGATGTCTTATCTTTCATAATTTTTGCCGACGATTCAAATGTATTTTATTCGCATGAAGACCCAAACACCCTTGTGCAGACAGTTAATTCTGAGTTAAAAAAAAGTATGTGAGTGGATACGAGCAAATAAGTTGTCTTTAAATATCCAAAAAACTAAATATATGTTTTTCAGTAATACTTTAGATAATTTGAATATGCATATTTGTTTTGGTGAGGCTGTTTTAGAAAGTGTTTCCCATATTAAGTTTCTCGGAATTACAGTCGATAATAAACTCTCCTGGAAATTTCATATTGAAAATGTCTGTAAGAAAATTTCACGTAACATAGGTGTTATTAATAGACTAAAATTTTCTATTCCTCAACATTCGTTGTTTACATTGTATTCATCTTTGATATTACCCTATTTAAATTCTGGAATTTTGGTATGGGGAAACACTCATCAAATATTATTGGATAGGATTTTACTGCTACAAAAGAAGGCTCTTCGCATTATTTGTAACACCGTTCCATATTCTCCTACAGATCCTTTGTTTTTTCATAATAAGATTCTGAAAATTAAAGATTTGTTTTTGTTTCAACCCGGGCAATTTATGTATACTTATAATAATAACTGTCTTCCGTCTATTTTTAACTCCATGTTCATGCGCAACCGGACATATCATGGATATCCAACCAGACATTCAAATGAATTTCATTTACCTTTATTAAGAACCGTGCTTGCTCAACAGACTTTCATTTATGTAGGTCCAAGATTCTGGAACTCCCTTCCCATGGACATAAAAAATGCACCATCATTGTTTTCTTTTAAAAAGAGATTGAAGAGTTTCTTTTGAAGTCGTATAATGCAACCGAATAAATATAATTCTGTAATGTATCTTCTTTCACTATAGGCAGCGTTCTCTTTAGGCATCGACCATTTTTAACCGCGTTTAGTATTTTTGTATTCCCCACGTGCCCTCGCGGTTACAGTCTGTTCCGCTGGAAAGCAGCTCAACACTGTTTCACTCTCGAAAACGCGTGGCTATTTGCCTCTGTGGGCTTCGCCCCGTGGTGTATGCATAAAAATAAGTTAGGTTTTCTCTCTCTCTTTCTCTCTCTCTTCCTCTTCTCCCCATTTTCTGTTCCCTATTTTCACACTTTTGCTTTCTTGTTCTTCTTTCTTTCTTTCTTTCTTTTTATTCCCGTCTTTCCCAGTTTCCCGCACTCTTTGTAGTTGTAAGTTTTTCACCCCCTTTACTTCCCCTCTTTCCCCCTTTTCCCTCAGAGGTACCCACATGTTACAAGCATAGTCTTTTGAGTGGGTACCTCCACTTTTTTTTCACAGAGTGTATAAATGTTTCTTTTTGTACTAAACATAAAGACATGAACATGTTGTTATCCCTGTATGATTATGTATATCATCAAAGACTCGCATGCCAAATGTATCTTATTGATTTTTGTACATTCTGTTGGAAAAAGAGTGAAAATAAAGTTTGAATTTGAATTTGAATTTGAACAGTTGAAAAGGTTAGAGCAACGTCGATCTGGCGCTGCTCAGTGGCTGCCGGGCCCACGATCAATTCTCGCTATCGCCAATGACGTAAAAAGTACCCGGATGTTGATTTAAGCGTCATTTACGGTGCATTATGGGATAGTCCGGTAGCAAAGTCACTTCCGTTCGTACGCGCGTGATACGTGACTAATGCTATTTACACACACAGCCGACTGTATTCTACGTGTACTTCCGGTTTTCTCGACTTGAATAACAGCTTTAATATGATTTGAAATTTCTCCATTCTTAAGAAATTGCTGTTAATACGACTATTGGTTGTTGCTGCGAAGCTGCCATGTGTTGTTCGCACGACAATAAATGAAAAAAATCTGCAGAAATAGGACCCTTACTGGCATGCGAGACGTGACGTGGCCGCGTGGGTGAAGTTTGCGGGTGACTCCACAGCGCAGTACGTGCACGCGCGACTTACTAGTAGTGGTAGTATTATAGTAGCACTAGGTACTATACTTAGGCCTAGTGCCTACGTACATTGTACGTACTTACTTGGAAGAAATTGCTTCGGAGACAGGATAAGTTCGAGATCACTGTTCGTTCCCGATTGTGTTCGCGACATTTCGACAGAGAACAAATGAAGGAAAAAAAGATGGGCATTCCATGACGATATACTGCATATCCAGGTGGGTGAATATTTTCCAGCATATTTTCAGCGTATGCAGAGATGACTGATCTGTGATGTGCACATCGATCGCATGATCAAGCAGTACGCCGTACCGGTATGTGTTATGTAATTAGCTTATGCGCTGCGTGCAGTGGTGCATGTTGACCGAAATATCGGTCTGCTGTCCGTCGGGGAATGTTCCGCGGAGACTGCGTCTGGCTTCACCGATCCCCTCCGTCTACGGAGGACAGCGTTAATGGCAAAATATAAAAGAGCTAGTCCTCCGGACAGACGGATCTTTCTGTCTATGGTGCATGCTAATGCAAGGCCGGCCGCCGGCGGGGACTACAGTGTACGAGTATCACACAGCGTTGCCAGGTCCCAACAGGGCAAAATCACCAAAAGGCTTGTAAAAAATCACCAAAAGCCATCAAAAATCACCAAATTTGGAAAAGCGTAGGTAAAGCTTCAATTTCAAGACAAAATTATATCAATAAACCTTTATCAAACACTGCGCCAGTCTCGGTGCAATTTTCGGCGCACCGTAGTCACACACACTAAGTGCAAAATGTGTACGATGTGTATGGATATATGACTATGAGTGTTTGTGTGTGTCGCTGTGACCAAAAAAAAAGGGGGGCACATGTTATGTTTCTGCAGGAAATAAGGGGAAAACTTTGGGCAAAATGCATTTTCGTTTTCAATTTAATAGTGTGATTATTTTTCATGGGTCTAAAAATCACCAAAAAGTTACCAAAAATCACCAAATTTTGATTTGGTTACCAGGCTAAAATTTTGTCACCAAACAACTTCAAAAATCACCAAATTTCACCCTTTTTGGTTCCCGAAATCACCATCTGGCAACACTGGTATCACAGGCCTGGCGGCCACACGCGCCACTCGCTGGCATGGCTCGGGCGGTACACAAGGGCGCCGGGCCTACTGTACTAGTATCCGTGGTCGGCGCTGCGCTATAGGTAAGGTACACGTACGCGCACGCTAGCGTTGTGCAAATTAAGCCCCGCGTCGGAAGTGCCCTTGCTACCAAGTGCACTAAATCTTGACGAAAAAGCCACATCCGGGTACTTTTTACGTCATTGGCGATAGCGAGAATTGGGCAAAATGAATTTCCATTCTTGGACAATAAAATTTGGAGTTTATATCCAAACAGTTATTATTATTATTATTATTATTATTATTATTATACTGATGTGGTCGTAATGTGTTAAAATGAGTCCCCCCCCCCCCCCCCCCACCACCACGGGGGGTGAAGCCTTAGAGTACCTCCCTGAACTATGGATTTTTTTTCTCTCTTGTTCTGCCGAACCGAAAAAAAAAAGATAGAACAAAGTTAGTGCTTTGAATACATTAATGACTGAAATTTCATTTATGATTACATCGGATCCAGGGATGCCATGATTTTTTTTTTTATTTTTTTTTTTTTGGGGG
>NW_027271017.1:815000-1007500 GCF_040938485.1 Diadema antillarum | reverse complement strand
TCTCTGATCGTCTTCTTCATTTTTGTGCTAAAACTGGCATCTCGTCACAGTAGAGAGTATGTAGTCCTGTGTCGAACGTTTAACCACCCGTGCAAGAAATGCCACATCCTACCTTGAACAATTAAACCAGCGGTTTCAGCTTTTTTTTTTCCAATTGTACAAATGAAATTATTATGACAAATCAACAACGTCCACATCTTTTTCCCTTTCCTCTGTAGGGTGTGAATGTCCAGAGCCACCCGAACCTAACCACGGCGCTGTCATAGGTGTTGGCCGCCATTTTGGTGATGTCATTGAGTTTGTTTGCGACACCAAGTACGTTCTCTCGGACCACCCTGCTCTTCAGACATGTCAAGAGGATGGAACGTGGTCGGGACAAACTCCTGCATGCCTCCGTGAGTCTCCCTATAGGAAATCTACTCTGTCTTTTGATATCTAAACATTAGAATGGTTGCCATAGCATTTTTATGACGTTCTCTGATCTTTTTTCTCATAAAATAAGGTTTTTCTCTTGACGTTTCTGGAACTGCTACTTGCGTTTTTGCCCAAATTGCGATGGCACTGCGAAAATCTTCCTATTCATAAGGTTGAAATGAAAACGGTGTTGTGACAGTGTACCTTAAAAGAAACACTTTCAATTGGTCATCAGTAGCGATATGGTCAGACCCCGGGGGGTAATACTTAGCCATGGAACATGAGATGGAAACAAGTAAAGGCCAGTTTAATCAGGGAGTAATTAATGCAAGATTTTTTGTTCTTTAAACCTTGTGTTCTTATAAATGACATGTAAATAAAGCGAATCAGGAATATTTCTTTGTGGAGGTATCTCTTGTATTGTGAGTCTAGTTATATCATCATTAGGTCATGCACACGGAGCTGGCATACAGAGTTAACCCTCTGTAAATGTAAGGACAGGTGGAACATCTGTGCGGAGGTTTTTGTGAGCTTGTTGGTCTCTTTTACCTTTAAGTTTCTTCTGGATTTGTCACTTAACATTTAATTAACTAATTTATATTTATTTCGATAAATCGTATATGCTTAGCCGATCTGAACGACGCAGACGTGTGCCCATCAGGTAGCTGGAGGTATGCCAACGAGACCTGTTTTAAGGCCCACCCTGCTGCCGTTACTTGGTCTGTTGCTAGGGATACCTGCGCGTCCGACGTTCCTATTGGTCAGCTCGCTAAGGTAACTGACAGCGAGATACAGGACTTCTTGCAGGACCACCTCTCCGGGACTACCGATTCCTACTGGATCGGCGCTTCGTTTGGATACGAGTGGGTGTGGTCTAACAGTAAGTTATTTTGTTGTGTTCTCGCGGACACTTACTTGTCTACTCAACTTGAAAAACTCCTCGATTTAATCCTCTCTTTCTTCGCTATAATAAAATACAAAATGCAAAAAAAAAATGCAAAATACAAAAATGCATCGTTATCAAGTTCTTCTTTGTCTTCTTCGTCTTCTTTTTTTAGTTCACCTGAGCCGAAGGCTCAAGTGAGCTATTGCGATTGCTCTTCGTCCGTCGTTCCTCGTCCGTCGTGCGTCGCGCGTCGTGCGTCGTGCGTAAACTTTTTACATCTTCATCTTCTTCTTGATAACCCTGTGACCAATTTTCACCAAACTTGGCAGGTAGCATCCCTAGGGGGAATAGGATCTCAATTTGTTCAAATGGGCACCATGCCCCACCTGGGGGCCCCAGGACTGTTGTTTCAAGTTTGTTCATGGCAGAATCAGGGGTGCCTCCCCCCCCCCCCCCTTGTAACCCAAGAGAGTATGGTGGGATGGGTCCAAATGGTGATGTAAATTGTACATGGTCAAAATCATAAATAAAATGGTCATAATCGTTGAATACCCTCTGATAAATATTCACCAAACTTGACATGTAGCATGCCCGGGGGTTAAGATCTAATTTGTTCCACAGGGTACCATGCTACCCTTGGGGGACCCGCCCCACCCCAACATTAAGGAATATTCACAATTATATTCTTCTCTAGAACCAGAAGTGATAAAGCAAAGTTACTTTGAGTTTGTCTATTGATGACTACAATTCCAAATGCAGACCTAAATTTTCATCTTCTTGCTGAAAGCAACATAATGGATTTTCACCAAACTTGGCATGTAGCATTCCTAGGGGGATAGGATCTCAATGTCTTTGAATAGGCACCGTGCTTTCCTTGGGGGCCCCAGAGGGTCCAAACCTCCTAAATTAAGGAATAGTCAATCATATTGTTCTCTAGAATATAAAGTGATAGGACTTTAAGTCTTTTTGTTTTCCAAACTGCGTAGTCCAACATTCTATAAAGCACAGTGTACTTGGCAGGTATTTTTACCAGTGTGTTGGAATATGCAAATGGACACCATGCCCCAGCTCTCAAAGCTAAGAGGGTCCAAACCTCCTAAATTAAGGAATAGTCAATCATATTGTTCTCTAGAATATAAAGTGATAGGACTTTAAGTCTTTTTGTTTTCCAAACTGCGTAGTCCAACATTCTATAAAGCACAGTGTACTTGGCAGGTATTTTTACCAGTGTGTTGGAATATGCAAATGGACACCATGCCCCCAGCTCTCAAAGCTAAGAGGGTCCAAACCTCCTAAATTAAGGAATAGTCAATCATATTGTTCTCTAGAATATAAAGTGATAGGACTTTAAGTCTTTTTGTTTTCCAAACTGCGTAGTCCAACATTCTATAAAGCACAGTGTACTTGGCAGGTATTTTTACCAGTGTGTTGGAATATGCAAATGGACACCATGCCCCCAGCTCTCAAAGCTAACCCCCACCACAAGTTTCCAATGTTCTCAGGTAAGAGTCTGCTGAAATGCATGGAAGGTGAACTTGCGATACTCAGGTGAGCGCGAGACCGGCCGGGTCTCTTGTTTCTTCTTCTTCTTCTTCTTCTTCTTCTTCTTCTTCTTCTTCATCTCCTGCGTCATTGCTGTTGTATGCGTCATTGTTCTTATCTATCCTTACAACATGATACTTTCGTGCTGTCCAAACCAACTTGCAGGCGGAGCTCCCATACAGTATTTTTCGTGGGCCTACGAGGAACCCAGTAGTCCCACAAACATCGAACTGTGCGCATACCTGAGCGGACTGTCCACTCCAAGCAGCGGGAAGTCTCATGATTACAACTGGAACGATGAGATATGCAGTAATTTCTATACTAACGTGCATCCGAATTACTTCATCTGTGAATTCGGTGAGTCCTCCAAATTGTGCTTATAGTATAAAGGGTAACCATTGCTATTTCAAGTGATCAAAAGGTTCGTCAAGTCTGTTGTTATTAGTATTTTGTCTTTAATTTTCACTTCATTTATTTGAATAAAATACACAGCACGACCTACTGGTAGCTGTAAGAGATAAGAACCAGCACTGGCTGGTAGTCTAGTGGATACAACGCTTGTATAGTGATCAGGAAATCGTTTGGTCGAGTCCAACCAGAGTGCATAATGCCTATGCATGACATTTTTGTTTTAATCATGGCTACTGCTAAAACACTGAATAATCGGTGCTCACTGTATTTACGGCGATGAAGGGCAAATGTCAGTCAGTTGGCTAAAAAAAGAACAAGTCGATGCAAGAATAAACTAAGTTATAATTCGTAGTTTGCTATCTGTTTTTACAACTATATTTGATATATTCAACGTGACATCGATTATAATATTTTGTGCTACGAAACACGTAAAAGTGTCAAAACATTGCTCGATAATGTCAAAGAACAAGCGTGCTTACTGTTTTCCGAATGGATCATTACACTCTCCTAAATAAGAAATCGGTTGAATTGCAGACGGAACTTTCCAAGTGAATATGACTTCAGCGGCCAAGACATAAACCAAATGAGATGCCTGGTTATAATATGAACAGAATTATCATCCTCTGGTACACAACATGCGAATAGTTCTTGATACGTTTTCATTCTGGGAGTAGTTTTTATGTGGTGTACAACTATTTTCTTACAGGTACTCCATGCACAGCCATCTCTGACCCAACGTTGAATGGCTATATGCAGGATGAGTACGACTCACAGTGTATGATATTTGTAACCATATCAACTTCGTGGTATGATGCGGAATTGTTCTGCACATCGAATGGCGGTTGGTTGGTGGAGATTGAGAACGAGGTAAAGCAGCAGAGACTGGTGTCCACCGCGAATGCTACCACCATCGTCCCCCGACCGAACTGGTGGATAGGTGCCAAGCGTGACGTAGGATCACCCGCCGAGCTAAAGTGGTCGTGGACAGACGGTAGGTCGGATAGTTTTTATGCTATACCTAACTCAAGTACCGGTAACTCAGAGAAAGGTAAAAGGAACATTAAAGAGTACATGTTCACCAAAAAAAATCTGTCCAGATTAACCAAAATCGCCCAGCATCATATAGAAAGATAAATGTAATTCGCTTCGCGATATACGTTAGAGTCATAGTGTGATGTGATCTGACACCCTTCAACAGTTCAGTTGTTCCCATGAAGACACGATACCCTCACACAACTCTGTAGACGTTTAATGCATTTCCTCTCAGTTATTATTTTTTTTTTTGATCTATCAAGCTAAATGGTATGGCGACGCCCGTAGTGCACCTCGTCGGTTGGAAAATAAGAAGTCAAAGAATGCACGTGCCTACAGTAAAATGTGTTTTTATTACCTGAAGTCTTTCTGCTGTCAGCTATCATCCTTCATAAGAACGACAGAATGAGATTAATAAGCAACACGTATGCACAAACACACACATATACACTTTTTGAATAATTTCATTTTTCATTCGAATTTTGTTCAGTATCACAATCTTTTTCATAATGACATGAATACAAACAGACGAACAAACATAAGACTACAAAAATCTACAAATATATGTTGAACAGTGTTACAATACATAATTGGATTTGTAAAAGTCTTACGTTCAAAAAGTTCAAGAATTTCAATAGCACACACACATACAGGACAAACAACAATATACACTATACCTGATATCTCCTTTCCTAGTAACATCCTTTTTATTTCTTATATCCCATATAATACACACACGCGCACACACACACACACACACACACACACACGCACAAACACAAAGAACCACTAAAAAGTAAACTGTGATTTTACTCTTCAAGGAACCGAAGTGATTGCAACTTTCTGGGGTCCCCTGGAGCCCTCTGGCGGGGAGAGCTGTTTGAACCTCTTAACATCGCTCGGACACCTGTGGAACGATGACAACTGCAATGACCCTTACGGATACATTTGTCAGTACAGTAAGTGAATGGGATGCGAACGTGTCGACTTCTACACGACTCAAGGGGTGTAAATAATGGGATTGTGGAACGCACAGGGCATTTTTTTTCTGAGCACATAATTGTTAATGTTCCATTTCGATAAAATCGTATTTCAAGTGTGAGCCGCGTTCAGTTGCCTGCAGGATATGTGAAACAGGTAGCCCGAGAATTGATGATTTGCATGTTCCTTTTATGGTGCTTCAGGTTGTGCCCAAATTAAAGCGTTCCTTTCTGAAATCATGATTGACGAATACAATCGTGTCACATTACTGTTACTGTCAAAGTTATTACTGTCGAATACTTTTACTGCAGACGCGATGGTAAGCCCAACACTACCTTAAATCTGACAATGGATTCAGAAGACAGAATAAAATATCTTTTCTTTTCTTCCATATGTACAGCGGGAGACAAAACTCCTCAAAGATGTTTCGATCCAGGAGCCATCTCACATGGAACTTACACCCCCTCGAACGCCAATTGGCTCTACGGATCACACGTAACTTATGCATGTGATCCCGGATATCAACTACTGGGGGCAGAAGAAATCTACTGCAACATAAACGGAACATATGACTCTCCCGTGCCTTCATGCGCCCGTAAGAAAATCATTAAATATTTCACGGTTATCAGTCATTCTTTTGTTTGAATGTAAGCTATTTTTTCTTTTTTTTCTAGTTATACTCAGTGAAGTGAAATAATATGATTTCTTTCTTTCTTTTTTTTTTTCTCGTTGTAGCCAGAAGTATGTCGGACCAAATGCAGGGTTAAGATCTCAGCCACCTGTCTAAATCATATCTGGAGAGGGGGGAAAGAATTTCTTAGATGTTCCTTGATGCTATCAGCTATCACATCATCTTTGCTTCAATGATTGTAACAAACTTTAACGTAGTCGGCGACCTTGCTAGTAGATCCTTTAACTGTAATTTTGTTTGACCTAGCTGAGGTCGATAATCTACGCTATGAACGGTTTATAAGCGATGGGGCAATTATGATGTCATTCGTCCGTTAATGTATTCACTCTGTTCTATATATGTAGCGATTTCCTGCAACACGTCGTATGGCATGGTAGCAAATGCCACACCCATGCCGCAGGGGTTTTATTACCGGAACGTGATCATCTTCGTTTGCCATGCCGGCTTCCGACCTATTGGTGACGTCACCTCGATCTGCCAGGCCAACGCTACATGGAGCACTGCCACAGGATCTTGTGCAGGTTTGCCTCACCTCAACACAACAACTACAATTGCAGCCACATTGCAGCAATATCAGCAAATTCAATGTTTGCGCAAGAGTGATGTAATAGTTGGTGTATGAATAAGAAAACATTAGAACATTAGTTAAGAAGATTATTCTCGTCTCGTGAAGGTGGTGGTTTGTTGTGTCATGTTTTGACATTAGTGCTACTCTTCCGTGCAAGGAACATGATCGGCGAGCCAAACTGACATTTCTATGGCCCTCTCTCATCAGAGCAATATGTAATAATAGAATCGTTTCTTTTTTAATGGTATTTTATAGATGCGTTGTCTTGTAATAATTGAGACGGATAGATAAAAATCCATAAAGGCCTAGTTAAGAGTCTTGCGTATCAGTAGCAAGTTTTGCTTTCTCACTTCATTTTGTATCAAGATATAAACGAATGTGAGAGTGATCCATGTTACAATGGCGCCACGTGTACTGACGGTATGGATCATTACAACTGTACCTGCTCACCGGGATTCGATGGAGTAAACTGTGAAATAGGTAGGAAGACAATGTTGAATGGAATTTCAGAACAATGAAAATTTTGAAGTTCTCGTTACGCATTTTTTTTTAACACCACATGTGGTTATATACAATTTGATGCCTTCAAATTTCATATGCAAAATTGCAATACATTTGACGACTTGACAGGCATATATCTATCTGGCAATTACTCTAACACTAAATATAAATCTGATTCTATTGTAACGAAGTAATCATAATCATAACTCGATCGTTTGAAACTTATTTCATTCTTTCATTTAACAATTTTGGTATTCCCGTATACATTATTTATACTGGCTCGTTACCCGACGTTCATTTAATGGGTTTGTATTTCCCCGACAGAAATAAACGAATGTGCTAGTGACCCGTGCCTTAATGGAGGGACGTGCACAGATGCAATCAATTCTTACGGCTGCTCCTGTACGCCTGGCTTCCAAGGAATGAACTGCGAAAGTGGTATGTAGACACTTTATTTCAGAAAAAATAATATAACTAGATATGTTAGCTAAATAAAAGAAAATGAAATAAAAAAGATATTTTCTTGATGACAGTTTGTGCTGGTTCATATGCGTGTAAATATAACAAAAACTGATGACATCGTGTTCGCGCATTATCAGTATTTGAAGGAGATATACTGACATTTTTACAGCAGGAAAACACATTGTAAAACAAAATAATATGAAGTAAGCATTAGACCTCAAGAATATTAGGAATATCAATTTTGTGCTTTCAGTGTTTATATTCAAACATTACAAGATACTCTACAGTCGTATATATTTTACAGTCGTATTTAATTTGTGAATCTCATTGTTACGATGATACGATCATCACAACTCGATTGTTCGAATCTTCTTTGATTCGTTCATTTCAGAGTATTTTCGGTAATCTTTAGCGAACAACCCATACAGTGGCTCGTGTCCAGATCTATAGAATTCGTGGATGTCGCATTTGCTTTAAAGAGAGAGAGAGAGAGAGAGAGAGAGAGAGAGAGAGACCGTCCATTTCTGCTATAATGTTGTGCCTGATATTCAGATATAGAAATGGTACACTGTCACACTCGACTCAATGAATGTCGTACATTTCAAGAGTTTGTAACTTCCCCACAGAAATCAACGAATGTGCCAGCGACCCGTGCCTTAATGGAGGAACGTGTACAGATGAAATCAATTCTTATGTCTGCTCCTGTACGCCTGGCTTCCAAGGAATGAACTGCGAAAGTGGTATGTAGACACTTTGTTTCCAACCAGTTGTTACTCGATCTGTTTGACTTGTAAAATGCAAGTCAAGCGGCATGATATTTACTTTGTGAAATTTTTGCTGGTCCATATTCACATAAATGAAAAGGGCGGATACTATGTTTACTCCTTTATTCTGCTTTACTGACGTTCCTTCAACAGGAAAGAATCAAGTCTCCGTGACAAGTTATAAGAGAACAGCACGATTATCTTTGTGTTTTATACTTCTCCTTCTGTTTATGTGAAGATGTGAACGAATGTGCGAGTAATCCTTGCTCCAATGGCGCTACATGTATTGATGGCATCGATCACTACAACTGCACCTGCTCTCCAGGGTTTGATGGAGGAAACTGCGATATAGGTAGGAAGACAGTTTAACCTTACTTCCAACCAACTTGGCCGTATATCTCTCTGTATGGACGAATTACATTTTATACAAACTTTATCGTTCAACGGACACATATGGTGCTGCCTGAGTAGCTTTTTACATCAAAGGTATACGTCAACATACACGGATATTAATAGGCAATGAAAGTTTGAAAGTTATGATTAACAGAATGGTTGCATCTTCAAACAATGTGACCCGCTACAACAAAAGGATCCTAAAGTCGCTGACGGGCGAGCCAATCGTGACCCAGAAAAATGCTATTTTCAGGCCTTTCCTTTGATCATTTAGCTTCGAAATTTCTATTCGGCAGATGATAGAAGATACATTAGACTACAAAATTATGTAAAAACAGACATCCGAACGTTTTGACAGATTTTGGTGATCTGACTTCAAACTCGATTTTCTCGGCTCACCCGTCAGCGACTTTAGGATCCTTTTGTTGTAGCGAGTCACCAATGGTTAACTCTGTAGATGACCAAATTCTCACAACATGCTGCCAGCTTGATGAAAAGTTTATCGGCATGCTGTATAAACATAGCTCTGAAATGTAATAAAAAGAGTATAGATACCTATGATATTCGAATAATAGACTTTGCAATATCAAGAGCTATAGGCGTTATTTTACAGAAATCAACGAATGTGCTAGCGACCCGTGCCTAAATGGAGGAACGTGCAGCGACGCAATCAATTCTTATGGCTGCGTGTGTATTCTTGGCTTCGAAGGGGTAAATTGCGAAAACGGTAAGGAGACAGTTTCTAGAGGGAAGTAATAATAAAGAAATGTTTCAAATCGTAAGATAAATATGAGCAATTGGAGAGGGCAATTTTTAAACTCGAATAGAGAATGACAAACGGAACTTTACTGTCGACAAACAAGTCGAGAAAGAAAGAAAGGTTGTTACTTTATTTAGTCTGTATTGGTCGATTTTATTTGTGCAGTTGTTGAGCGCTTTATATCACGTATAATATTATGTCGTGCTTCATGAAGATATAATCTCCATGTGATGTGTAGGAAAAAAACTTGATCACGAGGTTATATCAAGTACGTTAAGATAAGATGAGAACTATTGTGAAATTGCGCATGAAGTGTATAGATCGATACAGTTTTCGGGAAATGAATGACGAAATAGAATAGATGTAGAACGCGGATGAGGAATGTTGCAAACTTGTCATGTCGTTGTTCCGGTTTCCAGATCATTTTGAGGTACATGTATATAATCCCAAGTGATAACTGGTATTCCAAAGTAAACATTGTCTTCACTCTCTTGTCTCATTTCATGTGAAGATGTAAATGAATGTCAGAGTAATCCTTGTTACAATGGCGCCACGTGTATTGACGGCATCGATCACTACAACTGTACCTGCTCACCGGGATTCGATGGAGTAAACTGTGAAATAGGTAGGAAGCAAGATACTCCTGTGCCTCCTAGGCTGGGCGTGTACTCCTGTAAATGAAAATGCGACTGTGAAAAGAAAGTACACATGTTTTTAATACCGTTGCGTTTACTGAGAGATATGTTTGTTTGTATTTGTTTTAGCGACTACAATAATAGCATTTCTACCATCATGATAAGTTATGCAGGTATGAATATTGAACACGTGACAATTGCATGATATTTTGCAAGTGCTTGTAATAATCTTCGCATCACGTCACGAGATATTGTTCACATTTTTTAGCACTTGGGAACCTACAAAATAGACATAATCTATTTTTTTTACAGATATCAACGAATGTGACAGCCAACCTTGTATTAATGGAGGAACGTGCACAGACGCAATCAATTCTTATAGTTGTTCTTGTACCAATGGCTTCTATGGTATCAACTGCGAAAGTGGTATGTATGTAACATGTCATGGAAATCTGCAACCCTGATGGTTTGCTTCTAAAGATATCAAGATAAATCAAGATTACCAATCATGAAATGCTTCTTTTTTATTGGTGTTGAGGAGTAAATGTGAGTGCTTGGCCATACTAATAGAAATGAAGTGGCAAGTTAGCTGTTGGCGAACTTTGTACACCAGGTCCGTGAGAAATGAAAACTAATTCCGATCTGTCGTAAATGACGTTTGTGAACCAACATAAAGCTTGCTACTGCAACACTGAAGATTTGATAAAATATGTAATTCAATCGATCGTGTTTTAAATCTGTTCCATACGGTTGTGCTTGTTAATGAAAAAAAAAATTGTTTGATCTCCACTTTGATGACTGCAATGAGTATCACAATGTTCGCATGTGTATTTCGATTGACACGGAGATTGTGTTTAATGTCGCTCTTCTCTTTCGCATATTCGAGATGTAAACGAATGTGCGAGTAATCCCTGCAACAATGGCGCCACGTGTATTGACGGCATTGATCACTACAATTGCACATGCTCTCCAGGATTCGATGGAGTAAACTGTGAAATAGGTAGGAATACAATTTAACTTCTGATGATAAAAGCTATGTACAGATGTATTTATTAGTGCTCAACGCACTCATTACGTGATAATGAAGCTTACAGCAAACACTCTAGTGTATGCTTAATCGTTTTGAATATTTTGAAGGTCACTCGCAGACATTTTTTTTTTGGCTAAAATCGAAATAGACAATGGATGGTCTTCATAATATGATAGCGAAAGATAAATCGCTGAAAAATTGTCGAATGCGGCTGCATTGTATCATGTTTTTATGCCTCCGCCACGAAGTGGTGCCGGAGGCATTATGTTTTCGGGTTGTCCGTCCGTCCGTCCGTCCGTCCGTCCTTCCGTCCGTAATGAATTTTGTGGACAGCGTAACTAAAAAACCTTTTGAGGTATCCTAATGAAACTTGGCATGTATGTGTATTAGGGGGTGAAGTTGTGCCTATCAACTTTTGGTGCACATGCTCAAGGTCAAAGGTCAAAAGGTCAAGGTCAAATAAGTAAAATTTCACTATTTCCACCATAACTATGCAATGCTTGAAGATATTTTCTTGAAACTTAGTGTATACATGTATTACCCAATTAAGATTCTCTGGTGAAAGTTTGGGGTCATGAGATCATAGTTCAAAGGTCAAAATGTCAAGTAAAAATATTAAAACTTTGCTTTTTTCTCTGTATCTTGGAAATTGTTCAAGGTATCTTCATGGAACATAGTATATAATATACATGTACAACCTGTACTGACTGGCAGTGATTATCTAGAGAATTTAGGGTTCATGGGTCAAAGGTCAGGGGTCAAAGGTCAAGGGCAACACTTTGAAATTTTACTGTTTCCCTCATATTTATGCACTGCCAGCAGGATTATTTTTTTTTTACACTTGGTGTATGCATGTATAACCCAATAGAGATTCTCTGGAAACTTTCTTTTTTCGTCTTTTTTTTTGTTTGCCTCAAAGGTCAAAAGGTCAAAGATCAAGTGAAAGTGCTGAACTAACTTTTTCCTCCATATCTCATAAGTGGCTCAAGTTATCTTGAAACTTACTACATATTTATGCATGTTGTGCCTGACAGTGATTATCCCATGAATTTTAGGGTCAAAGGCCAGATGAAAATGGTAACAATGAACTTTTCAATACAGAAATTGCTCTTTTTCTGCACACCTTGAAAATTACTCAATGCATTATAAACTTATGAATGGGTCAAAGTCAAGTTAAAGTCCTTAAATCCCCAAATACATGGTCTCCTATTCATCCAATTAAACCTACAAATGTAGGTCAAGGAAGGTGAACATTCAACACATACTGTGACAAACTTGTCATTTTAATATTTTGCCAATTTTGTGAAAATGTAATCATACGTTGTCTACATGTACTATAGACCTATTAGAATCATGCATTATGGCGGAGGCATACCAGTCGCCTTAGCGACATTTCTAGTTACATATGTTCTCTGCCGTCCTCCTTCGCCTGAGTTTCAGAAAGCTGATATAGAGTGGGATGAGATGAACCAAGAGAGTCTTGTATCTATACCCACCAGATTCTTAATACGGGACTCTTATGTCATTTAGTCAAACTCTGCACATATCCAACACCACGTCTTATTTTGTAGAAATAAACGAATGTGCCAGCGACCCGTGCCTGAATGGAGGAACATGCGTAGACGCTATCGGTTCTTATGGCTGTGTTTGTACCCCTGGCTTCGAAGGAATGAACTGCGAAAGTGGTATGTACAATGGTTGTAAAGAAATGTAAGGAAAATGATTGCGATGTGCTTGTGTAAAACATCATGAAGAATCAGGGGTCCGTCACCGGAGTCATTTTAGGGAAGTGTTTGTAGCAATTTATTCAGCAAGTGTTGTCCCTAATTGTAATAGCTCCTGGAATCATTACTCAGACTGTAGCTCTGTCTCACACCATAACAGTCCATGTGTGGTTCGTAGCCATTTACAGGATTGTCACGAACACATAGTGACGTAGTTTGCACCGACACTTCGTATATTTACAGCTGTGATCCATGATAACTTTGTTGTGCACTCTTTTCGTTTCATTGAACTTCCAGATGTGAACGAGTGTGATAGCGATCCTTGTTACAATGGCGCTACGTGTATTGACGGCATTAACCACTACAACTGCACCTGTTCTCCAGGATTCTACGGAGAAAGTTGTGCAATAGGTATGAAGATATTTGAGCCTTATTTCTCTTTTAGCTGGATGAGTAATAATGAACGGAAAAACGCGTCTCTTAAAAAAGTCAATTGTGTATACAAACTTACTTTGGGATGTAAACTGTTTGATATTGAATATTCATTTTTGCAATACATTTTGTATTTTAAATATGCCGACTGTTCACCACAGGTACATCTTGCCAGACAAAAGATGCTTATACTGATAGTAGATTAATACTTCGCAGTCATGATGATCATGACGTATCTGCAATAACAATGATGTCTAAAATTTGACATCCAGTCATAGAAACGTTATTCAGTTTTACAAATACGCAATACTCTGTCAGCTGATATCCAGAATTCGGGAGCAGTGATTTAGGCCCTTCACAGCGAGCTAGGTACTACGCAAGAAAGTCTTTGTTTAATTTTGATACGGGCATAACTCGTCATAAAGGAGTGGATATAATATTTTACAGAATTCGACGAATGCATCAGCGACCCTTGCCTTAATGGAGGAACCTGCATAGATGCAATCAATACCTATGCCTGCGACTGTGCGTCTGGCTTCGAAGGCGTCAACTGTGAAAGTGGTAAATATTAATTTTGGTATCTCCAATGATCGGTAGCATCATTCAAAAAAAAAAAGCTGTAATAAATCACAAATTCTGATAACGAATCACATTTCTCATGTATAGACTATCCCAATTCTGTTTATAATTATATTCATGGAGGCATCATTATGTGCATCATGTTTGTTTGTTTGTGTGTTCGTTTGTTTGTTCGTTGTGTGTTTTTACTTTGGAGGTCATATTAGTCCAACACGTGTATTATTCATTTTCAAACTTAACCAAAATGCATATTATGAAGTCATTATTTGTCTTTACGTTGTCTTCACAGACATCGATAAATGTGCCAGTAATCCGTGCGATAACGGAGCGACTTGCAGCGAGTACGTTGACTTTTACAATTGCAGCTGCACACCTGGTTTCGAAGGGACGCATTGCGAATATGGTAAGACACCCCGCCGAAAAAAAAGTTTTATATCGAATATTAGATGTATCAATGTGGATTATATCGAAATAAGCAACTTAATGAATATCTTGTTATCATTCCTGAAATGGGCAATGATAATTCGCACGAACTCGAATAGCAAGGCGAGTGGAACAAAAACCCCGTATGGTGTAGTTTTAAATTTTCTACTAAAACATGCATGAGCGCAAACGATGAATGCTGCTGATAATAAATAATATTGATCAAAATGAAAATGTACTAAGTTTTGAAAAATGTTTGTGTGTATTTTGTACATGTTTGTAGATTTCAGGGGAAAAAATCCCCAGAGATGCCAGATTTGAAAGTTTTAAAATTTTTTCTGCACATTACCAGAGAGATACAATAGAGAGACAAAAGGGAAGGGGGAAATTATGGTTACTTTCAAAATGGAGGTTCGATCTTTGATTTCGCATTGAAGGTTGCTGTATCATCCTATACGCTGTGATTTACTTGGTACACACTATGTTTTTCTTTTGTTTCGTTTTGTTTTTCTTATTGATGATCAAACTGTATTTCCTTGCTGAATGAAAAGAAAAAAATAAGACTTAAAAAAAAGAGACAAAAAAGATCAAATCCAAGTTTGTTTTTCCATCAGATATTGATGAATGTGCGAGTAATCCATGTCAGAATGGTGCAACGTGCGTCGAGTTTATAGCTTCTTATAACTGCACTTGCCAACCTGGTTTTGACGGAACAAATTGTGAACACGGTAAGTTAACATTTTACATGCCTTACGAAAATAAAGCCACATGCCATGATTACATCCCGTTCCATTCCTGTAGCTGCGTGGTTGTCTACAGTGGGACAGATTGCGAAAGGGACAACATTGTAATAAATGAAATATAATGTACTAAAATCTAGATGGTGGTTTTCCACACACATCGGCTGCTGTGATACAGTCTAGGTGTACTTTACAGGAAATCGGAATGCACAAAACATGGCAAAGGACAAATTGTGCTCTATTGAAGATATTATGCTGAAAAAGAAAGAAATTATGGCTTTAGTGTCACCACTGAATAGGTATGATACAAATGAACAGGAACTTACATAACTAGAATTGATATTTTGACTTATCAGAGCGTATGGTTTCCTACACAGTTGACTATTAACAGACATCCCTGTATATTTCACGTTGAAACCAAAAGAACATGGAACAGTAACATCAAACGTGATAGAAATGAGCTCAGAAATCATGATTCATTCGCTAAAGAGTATTTCTTCTTATTTTTCTTTCTTAAAAAAAAATTCTTAGAAATCAACGAATGTGCGAGCATCCCCTGTCATCATGGAGCTACCTGTAACGATTATATTGGCTACTACAATTGCACTTGTCCATTTGGATACAAAGGGGTACATTGCGAAATTGGTAAGAAGGGGGTATGAGATCTCAGGACGGAAAATATCCATCTTATAATGCACGATATAACTAATGATATATTCTAAACAACAACCCCATAACAAAACGCTGGAGTGACAGAGACCCTTCACGTTCTAATACAAATGACCACGTGGATGCATTTTGCTTTTTGGTTCAAATACAAAGGCATCTAACTGTTCACATTTATTTTCGATTTCATTGATAGAAACTCATCATAGGAAGAATAATTATCTGATTTTGATTTTTGACGACTTTAGAATGGACGACAGTTTTTAAATGCACACCAAAATTAATGTATGAAAAGACAGCGAGATATCTAAAAAGATTCTTTTGAAGATGATACAAATGGTCTACATCCAGTGGTGTTTGCAGGTGCATATGATTTCAATAGTTTTGCCCTGAAATAACTTTGTTTGTCTTAAGTCACTCCTGAGATACATAGTGACATGCAGCTTAGATATTGTTATTAGAGCAAACGTTATATGACCTTACACTAGTTTTACTACATGTGTGCCTTTCTTGATTTTGGAGATATTGTTATTAGAGCAAACGTTATGTGACCTTACACTAGTTTTACTACATGTGTGTCTTTCTTGATTTTTCAGATATTATTGAATGTGTGAGCAACCCTTGTCAAAATGGAGGTACCTGTGGTGAACTCATCAGCGGCTATCAGTGTATCTGCTCAGATGGTTATGAAGGAACGAACTGTGAAAACGGTGAGATTCGACTCCATGACATAATTTATATAACATTTTGGTAAAATGCACCGAATCACCTGTTTCAGTAGAGTACATACTCAAATTTCTCGAAAAAACCCCTTTGATGATGTTGTCTTGTTTGTGTATGTGTATGTGTGTGTGTGTGTGTGTGTGTGTGTGTTTATAAACAACTATTGTTGGATGTGCACCTTCCTGACCCTCATAGAAACAAATGCAAAAACAGAGAAACTGAAGCGGTGTTATTTCATATTTGACAATGGCTAAGACCCGACGTGATCCTTGAAGAGGCTTGTGCAATATTGTACCTTTAAGTTGAAACCTGTTACAATATCTATAAACTACCACAATAAATCAAGAGAAGATAGAGTCAGTGTCACACAATTTAAGACAGGAAGCAGGAAGTATCAATCCTGTTGCATTACATTCTCCGATCTTTTTTTTTTAACTCAGTTTCGAAGGATTGTATCGTAAATTAGGTAACATTAAGGAACACATTGTATGATAAGTGTCTCCCAACTGAAATGAAAACTCTCTTTTTAATTACTCTGTTGTGCATTGTGAGTAAGAAAATGTAAATGAAACGTAAAACTCCCCCCCCCCCCCCTCACCTTTTTCAGAGATTGACGAATGTTTTAGCAATCCGTGTCAAAACGACGGGACCTGTGCAGAAGGCATAAACTATTACACCTGTGGGTGTCTCGTGGGATATCAAGGAATCAATTGCGAGTTCGGTAAGAATATCAAAGTACCCAGTGCATGAATCTGCAGAAAGAACGTAATTGGGATTTCATCCTTTCTTGGTTGTATAATGAACTTAGATCTGTAAGAATGAACACGTAAGACAATGCAATTTTTATGTCCTGTTAAAAAAAAAGGCAGATATGATAGTTTTTCCTCATGCAACCATGTAAGCGGGGAACATGTAATGATTACATAGACTCTTACATCTGCGCATTTTCACCAGGCTTCAGGGGGGACGAAATCATGGATAAAAGATCAAGATTAGGACTAAAATTGGGCTTGATGTGACCATTTCTGAAACTGTCAAGGATACCATGCACAACCATGATAAGGGAGATGAATGGAAAAAGCAACATCATATACGGTGTTGAGTACAGAATATAAAGTTGCATTTTCAAAAACTTCAACTTTAAACTAATTAGCCAGAATTTGTCTAGACTTCCCATTTGGGAGCACCAGCACAGTGGCATGTTGGACAGATCCTTGGACTCTTAGATAAATTGAGGTTCTAGGTCGCGACACGACGGGTGCGTGCGTGTTACGATAACCACATATTACCTACCTTGTTCCGTTTTGCTCCAAGTTTAACCCTCTGAAAACTAGTCCCTAGCATACTTGGGCTAGTGTCTAAGGGAAGTGCGTGTTACAGGAAAATCTGCTCGTCTTCAAGGGATTAAGAATTGGTACCTGGCAATGATGTGTGAAACGTTCTCTTAAAGAGCAATAATCACACCGAAGACTCTATTTAGAATTATAATTGGCGCTTATATTATGGATAGTTTTGTTCGTACATTTCAACCTATGATAGAATTTCCCTTTATTTCTCAGAAATCAACGAATGTGCCAGTAACCCTTGTAAAAACAATGGAACCTGTTCAGACAGCATTGATTTCTTCAACTGCACCTGCCTACCAGGTTTTCAAGGAGTTGAGTGTGAAGAGGGTAGGTGTATTGATGATGCATCGCTGGGCAATTGTATAGTAGTACTGTTCCAAACTGAGAATCTATGATGTACATTTCGGTATGTCTTTCACTCTTTTCCAAGTCAGTTAATATTTTCAGGAAATGAAGGTTGAAATAATAATGCGCATAAGAATGACATGTCTCCTTCTAGACAAGTGATATCAATTCTCGTATGCATGATTATGCCAGAAAAGAGTCAACATTGACACTTTGTAACCAGGGTTTTTTTGTACTTATTTTCACATCCTGTCTGTTTACATTGGCTTTCTCGTCGATTGCAACGAGGAGCTAGACGAGGTGACGCTGCCCATTAAGTGGGCTGCGTGTTGTCTGTATATCAAAAGTATTGACAAACTTTCCACACATTGTTGAATTTTAGACAAAAGTGAAAATTTCGACAAAAGCCAAAATTTCGATGATTAAGTATCGGGATGATAATGAAATTACAAACATTGACATGTATTTCAATGTGCATGATGGAAAGCATTTTTGGAACTAACTGACATGTCGATTGCTATTAGTGAAAAGATATTGTGAGACAATGTTGTTGTTGTGTTGTTGTTTTTTGTCCTACGGTGATATTGACCGTCCTTTCACGTTGCTATCTTTGTTGATAATCATGTTCGTTTATCTATTTTTGTCCACGGATCAGAGATTGATGAATGTGATAGCAGTCCGTGCCATAATGGAGGAACGTGTCACGATGGAGTCGCCGAATACACATGTCTCTGCCTGGAGGGGTATAGGGGCCGTCACTGTACTGAAACTGAAAGTAAGGCATGCCTTCGAGGTCTGTAGTTTGTTTGAAATTATGCAACGCTTTGTAATATATTGAATCAAGTTTCTGTTTATTGAACTGAACCAACCACATTAAGCGAAATCGAGACCTAACGTAAGTAGTTCAGATATGAGTAAGATGAAATTATCATAAGCTACAGCAAAATGACAGAAACCAGTATTTACTTACCACAACAAAATGAAAGGAAAATATGAAACAAAACATTTCAGATTCGTTTTGCGTCACTGCCATATAAAGCATTGCGCCTTACTATAAACATGACGGAAGGAATTGCAGTCGCTTGATTATTACAAAGCCGTCAAATTTCTCTGTAGACTGAGATGACATACAGAATACATGTACAGACTATGTCAAAAGTGCAAAATGTTCAAAAGTAATGGGAATGAAATGACTTGCAATCATAACGTGTCACTTTATTTCAGATCATGTCATGTACAGTTAGTCAAAGTATTTGTTATTTCGGGTCATTGTTTTCCCGAATATATCAAACATTTTTTATTCTTCATTTTTGTTTTCAGATGTGGCAACAAATAATACAGGTAAGCAGAAAGATTAAGTTCGCGTTTAATGTCCTCTTCTTGAAAGCGCACTGAAATGTGATTTAGCGAAGCAAGATATCGCAATGAAAAACAGTTCAACATGCCCAATAAAACTTATCAATGACTGCTATTTTAGAAATTATCGATATTACTATCCTCGATAATGAACATGCCAATGTTGGTTTGCTTCCACCAGACCTTCTAATTTCTGTTTCTGTCCTTCTTCCTCTCATTTCAGTTAGTTTGTTTGTATCTCTTTTCAGTAATTCAGACCATCAAAAATGTCTTTACTTTGTCATTGGTAAAACCTTACTTTATCTGTATAATCTCACTTATCATCACTTTTCCTCTTTTATAAGAATATCAATCAGTCGGCTTCAATATTCCATGACGAATATAACAGCAGGTATGATCTACTTAATGTATGGAAGGGGTCCCTGCTTTCATGCATTACCAAAGTTAAAGAGCTACTCCTTATTCATATTATTGTACTGTATTTATGCACATCTATTCTACAGTATAGTTGTGCGCCAGAGCAAATGTTTTACGAAGCTAGAAAAGAAAAAAAAAAGAGGTGTGTTACGCAAGTGAAACAGTAATAGGGGACAGTAATGACCGCAAAGTATGTTAAGAAATTACTGAAATAGGAATATTGTTAATTTCGTGTCTGGTCATCCACTAATAATTAAAGCTTCGGGGAAAACAAGGGAACTGATACATTTTCTTAATTTATTTTCGATACTCATGAAACTTAGACAACTTTCACTTTGTTTGCTTTAGTTTAGTCTGTCACTATCATCTTTTTCATTGTGAATCCAGTATTCTGTTCTCTCTTTGTCTTCGGTTACCCGCTCGTCACCGCTCGTTACTCTTAATATGTTTTATCAATAAATGGTGTTCTCTTTCGTCACAGTGGTGTTAGCAGCAAGTCTCTCGGCCCTGTTTTTGATCATCCTGCTTATAATATCAGCCGTCATCATAAGTCAGTAAGTAGTGCTTTTATTTCAATATAAGTTGTATTCCACGATACCACACGATACGAGGATTACTCGGACACTAAAATATCATTCTCTTGCACCAGTATTGGTCACTTTGTTCGTAGTTGCCCGGTAGCCCAGAGTATGCATGAATAATACGTTCCAGAACGTCTTGGTATTTTTTTTTTGCTTTGTTTTTGTTTTTGTTTTTCGCGAAGGTGTGCATGTATATCTACAGTTAATGTATCAAAAGACAATTATTACATACATAAATTTGTTGATGAATGAATAAGTGAACGCTGACTAGATGAACTAATATGTACTGTTTTTGTTATCAAAGTGAAAATGACGTTATGGTCAGGAGATGAAGAGAGAGCATCAAATCATTATTTAAACGAGGAATGAGTAATGTTGACTTCTCGTTCTGCAGTCGTATGTTGTTGTGTTTGTTTTTTTACGAACTTACCGGAATTTCATATTTCGCTTTGTTTTACAATGTATTATAATTTTCATTTCATTGCTTAACTTTATAGTCACGGGAAGAAAGGCAACGAAGTGGCGCCCTCTACGCCAGTAAATTTACATTCCAACGCCGATTTACATCTCATGTGTGATAATGAGGCGAAACTTGGGTGGATCGAGGACGACGGTAACGCCCATTCGAGCAAGGATTCATGGGATATTGGAGATGCGACGACTTCCGCCTGGGGGTCAGAGAATGACTCGGGATATATCATTGACCCGGAATTATTCGTCGATGACCAATTGTGACCTTCTCTTCGCCAAACAAAGCTTGTAAACACACAAGACAAGAGAGCCTCGGACATGTTAAAGATGATAAGGTGCGTCTTTGCACATGTGTGTGTGAGAGAGGGAGTTAGAGAGAGAGAGAGTGAGGGAGAGATGGAGAGGGAGGGAGAGAGGAGAATATGAATATATCTTATTGGTATAACAAATTGGTGCTGTTGTTGTTTTGTTCCAGTATTCCACGTCTTACAAGCTTGGCTTTTTAGTGGAACACTGTTTTCCATCGTTATGATTATTTACAATTTTTGTTGCCATGCCAAAGTGCATTGTTTCTTTTTTATGACAACATTTGTGCATAAGATTATACTTTATATCGTATTTGAAAAAAAAAAAATGTCCTTATCAGACGAATGAAAGACAAATCGACAACTTGTACCGCTTTGAATCATGTTCTCTTTTTTCTTTTTTGATTATGGAAATAAATAAACTATTGAATTGAATTGAATTGAATTGAATTGAGTTGAATAATGATAATAAAAGAGAGAAGGAAGAGCCTAACATAGAGACAGATCTTGTAGTCGGTCTATCACGCCTCTCAGATCCTTCGGAGTCGAGCTGTTCAGTGGAAACGTCAGACTCAATCGTTATTTATCGTTGCTGGTTTTTCATTGCTGCCGTAAATGCAACATCCTGCCTTATAAGATACAGAAAGAAGTTGTTATACTAGTAGCCTGATAAAGTACAATGTACGATGTACCCTAGGCTTGCATACTGAATGATGAGAAACAGAGAGAAGGGCGCCCTCTGCGATCTTCTTTGGGCAGCTGACTTTACGGACGCTGATATCTCCAATAATGTGCCCATGTGTCGTGTTGTTGTCAATCTGATTTCGAAAGAAAAAGAAAAAACTGTGTGGGAGACGAACCAGGTAGCGATATATATTTATGTATATATATATCGTCGCTAGGGCTACAAGACCTCATATCTGCAAAATGTCAGATGTTCAGGAGAGCCAAAAAACATGGCGGCCAAAGCACTATTAGCAGATAGGAAAGCCTTTCCTTTGACATGCTGTGGTGGCTTCATTTTTGAAGTAAGACACTTGAGATTTGGACAGGACATCACTTATCCCATTATTTGATCATTGATTCTAAAAAGTCATCTTCACCAAAATTGCAGATACAAGGTCTTGTCACCCCAGCGACGATATATATATATATATATATATATATATATATATATATATATCAATCAATATATCCGTTGGGTATATATCCGTCGGAAATATATAGTTTGTTGAGGATTGAAAAGTGCTCAATGCTGTAAAGCAGAGCGTAATTATAAGATCGCGACTGCGTGAAACCGCCGGTAGCAGACAAGGCATCAAAACACTGGTACGCCCTCTCTCTCTCTCTCTCTCTCTCTCTCTCTCTCTCTCTCTATATATATATATATATATATATATATATATATGTATATACATATATATATAATGTGTGTATATATACCACATATATACATATCAGGATTATCATGGCGCTTACTTTGTGAGTGCCAGGTGAAATATCTGAATAATGTTATTGAGATTAAGATACTTCTTAAAGGGATCGTATAGTTTTGGTTGAGACCTAATTTCAGGTTTCTGACGTTTTTTTGGTGAGATAATAAGAAACCTCTTATGAAATATGAAAGAACATGTAGTTCTATGAGGAATTCAACATTTAATTGATGAAAATTGGTTTTGAAATGGCTGAAATATCGAAACAGCGCGATTCTAATAAAGTGTGGGACCCACACTTTTATTACGATCGCTTTATTTTACTTTGTTTTTGGATGTTTCAGTCATTCCAAACCCGATTTTTAACAAATAAACTTTGAATTCCTCTTAAAACGGTATGCTCTGTACTATTTCATAAGTGTTTTCTTGGTATCTTGCAAAAACTTAAAAGCCCAATTTTCATCTCCACCAATACTGTACTATCCCTTTAAGCAATGGGTTTCTGTGTATATTTTCTGCGTTTTGTTCAAGGAAAACTAAACAGACTTTCTCCGGATTAAAATCAAAGGCTCAGTAGAGATTTTGGGTAGTTTTCCACAACAGAAGAGAAATTGTTTTGTATCTTGTTCGCAGTGTTGATTTGTATGCATCATCTAATGCCAGAGGATGCCACGAGCTACTCCGTTTAAGACACGAAGAGATGGTAGCGAAAAAAAAAATCGGATCGGCTCATAAGGCGGACACTGCTGCGTCATTCGTTTCTGTTCCATATTTGTGACGTCAGAACAAGATAGTGGCGATGTGAATTCGTCGACTCCCAGGACTACCACCAATAGATAGCATGTTATTATGTACGCATGTTCATTCGAATGTGCAAAGTTTTGTATGTGCGCATGTGTGTGTATGTGTGTGTGTGTGTTTTCACGTAGTGCTTCTCAGCGGTATTAAAGAGAAAGTCCACCCTACGGGTTTTGCGTGAATAGACGCAGAAGAATAAGCGGATTAGAACGGAGTGATGGTTTGAGCACATTCTGATCAAAGGGGGGGGGGGGGGGGGAGATATAATTCTTAGTTATGATCAATCATAAACCCCATGATATAGCGTGAGAGCTCACCATCTATTAGCCCTGTGCATAAAATTCGACAAAATCTGTTTGTTTTGGTTTTTTTCTTCTTCCTTATGGATGTCGGGATATTCTTTTGCATGCAGGGGTTGTGAAGAAAATACTTCCAATGATTAAACTAAGGGTGCATGTTTGATTAGACATTTACTTGATTGGAAAATAAAAATAATTTCATATCACGAATCAAATTCTCAGTGTGGGATGAGCTCGCATGTGAAACCACAGAATTGCCAATTTGTGTTTAAGGGATCACAACTGCAAGAAATCATATCTTTCCCAATAATCATCAGAATTTGATCAAATTATATCCTCCTGTTTCTTTAATTTCTCTACACGACTTCTCTTCTATGGAAAGCTGGCATACGCTAAATCAGCGAAACACTGAATCTTTAACAATCCAACATCGACCTCGTCAGGTTGAGCCCCAAAACTCTCGCCTTAATTAGACTCTTCGAACATAAAAAGCTAAAAACTTCCATGTAGACATAAATATTATGTTCCATGTTGGTCTCTTTATTTGACATATCTCTCCGCAGATAGGTTTCAAATCATATAAATCTACAGAAAAGTGTAAATAACCGTACAGACTAGATCGGTTCTGTTTGACACAACGCATGATACGAAACAAGCTCACTTTATGAAACAAAATACCTTTCTTTCTTTCTTTTCCCCCGGAAATATTCAATTCAAGTGTGAATGATAAGATACAATAAACAAATGCAAGGTAAAGAACATCAGTTTCTTTCAGAAATTTATGGTTTAAGTTTAAGATAACAGTCCATGACACTTTAAAGTAGACAGGTGAAAAAAAAAGGAAAAGAAATCTGTATGAAAGCGCAATTGGAATAACGGAACACAGACTAAAATACATTTCACTGATTCCTTCAGGCCTACATTAGCGTAGGCTCCAAGGTATCAGCGAAATGATGACGTCACAATTCTACTTCAGATGAGAATACTGATTAGGTGGATGTCTAAGTCTTCGCAAATGACAACAGACTTTTGATAGGTCTGTAGGTTGCTACTTAAAAATAAGAAAAGGATAGAAAGCACGAAATATTTCCGAAAGCGCACATCTTCGAGGATTATTGTGTTTGAAAAAAAAAACAACAGCAACAACGAAAAAGAAGGAATTTCACAATAGCTGTATGATCTAGCCAATTATGTCCGTTGTGTCTCTACTGCAGTACGTGTTATTCATATTAAAAATAGATACGTATTACCATGGTGACGTGCTGTACCATGGAGGAATATAGCGTCCTCGTCGGGTCTGTGAGCATATTTTTTTTCTGTTTTAATTCGAAACTTGTTACCCAACAATATCAAGTAACCATGGTAACCATGGCAAAGACTGCAAATGATCTGAAAGCGTCAATAACACAATGAAATACAAGCGGAGCTAGGTGTTTGACCTTCAAATAACCCGTTTTCTTTATTTGCACTTACTTGAAGGAAACTTAAACGTTGCTTTCTTTTGTACAAAACATCGGATTGTCTCACCCTTTTTCTAACATCTGAATACTGCAAAACACAAAACACTTGGCACAAGTCGCTCTTAAAAACTTATCAATACACAATATCTCGAAAACGTAAACACAGTCTGAATCGATTAGAGTTGTCCAAATGAACATGGAAATTTGATTCCCACTATACAAATGATTGCTACAGTGCTTTTCATGATTGTCCAACTTGTACGATATAAAATTTGTGATATATCAAACATTCATTAACACAAGGTATACTAGTCACCACGGCTTCTCCTCAAGGCGCTTTAACCGAATGGCGTTACTTGTACAGAAAAACTTATTTATATCACGTAGGTAACTTCGCATTTCTCAGTTCGTGTGACCGAACAGTATATGAACCCATTCCGACGGTATTACGATGTTATCATTACTGAGCACACAATTTAAATATCTTTTCGAAATCGTTTCACAAACGAAAGAAAACGAAAAGAGAGAAATGGGTGAAAACGTCTCTGATTCACCCAAAAACGTTGTAAAATATGGAACTGAATGACATGCGGAACACCATTTCAATAAACTACACGTAAAACATTCTCTCTGCTACACATCGCTTTCCTACGGTACAAAATCTGCGAAATAGTTTCTTCTAAAAGTCCACAATTCGTAAAGAACATATTCACTGTACATTTTGTCAATTGAGAAGACAAGCAACCAAGAACATCCATACGCCTACTCATCATGTTCTTACCCTATAGGCTAGAGCTTGAAGAGCAATACTATGTTTTGGGGACGAACTATTACGGTTTGTTTCGTAACAAAGAATCACATCAAATGTAATAAGAAAAGAACGTACAGCAAAGATGCCTACTCATAAATTTGTGTCACTAACAACACAGAAAAGTGTTGGGGTATCCCATCCGATGGGTATAAGCTGAGTGGCACACAACGGTCAGATTGACAGAGGGTAAGATGATGGACATCTTTAGAAGAAAGCGAGGAAAAAAAAAGCTGATTGGGAATTGATGACTTGTCTTTCATATAAATATGTTGATTTCTTGGCTTTGTCATGATTCAGCTACTGTAGCTCAAGGTTCGATAGGACTAATAGGCGTACGATTGTTCGTGATTGCTCGCAAATATACCCTGCATGGCGTTAACAAACATCATGATACAAAAATAAATAACATGAAGACTACATGAGTGTTGAGAGCTTGCAAGTGAAATTTGATGTTTTGATTAATCATTACGTGGCACTCGCAAGGTAGGTGGGATCGTATCACGTGCATGTTCGCACCATTGGGTAAGTTTAGGCAGACTTCCAACTTGTAATTGTGTCCGTGTTACCCAGTAAGCATGACAATCATTCCATAATGTTAAAAAAAAAATCTATACAATTCTCTCCATCAAAAGTTGTGACATAATATCGTCCAGTATTGAAACATGAACGCCGGACAAGATAAAAGCACAGAACATAACAAAGACCACAAGAACAAAACAAACAACAAACATCGTTTATTTTCCAATACAAAAATAGGCCTAAAAGTAATTGCCAATTGTCATTTTAGTGAGAAAGGCAAGCATGTTTTTGATTTTCCTCAGGTGGACATTGTGCACGACTGAAAATTCTAACATTTTTCATGTGCAATATAGTGACTAGAATTATTCTTCCGTTCACTTCTTTTAAAACAAAAATGCCTTGCATGACTAATTTCACATCTCAAAGACAGTGCTTTGGTATTTTCATTTCAAACTTAACAGGGATACCAAAATAGCCATATTTTTACGACAATTGGCAAATCATCATTCATCATTGAATTGGTTGGTAAGGGAGAAACTGCGGGTGCCATGACTATTTCAGCAATTTTCGATATTGTAAGTTATCAATGTAGAGTAAGTATGAGAGATACAGAATGAAGGAAAGACATACAGAATGAACTAGAGATTGACAGAATGAAGGATAGAAAGAGGGAGGGATATAGATAACAGAAAGGTAGAAAGAAAGGGGGAGGGGAAGTCGATGTTAAACTCATATGTACGATTCGGAAGGTATTTCCTGACCAGACACAGGTGTCCCTCTGGGTCTGTAACTAATATGAGTTTGCTAGGTACATTAAACATGGTTTCGATGTCGAGTTAACTTCTGAACACCACTAAATATCAGTCACTTAAACTTCAGTTTCATCCCGAAGGTAGAATGAATGCTGAGTGGAGAATGACTTCATTTTTCAGTACCCTGCCAGACTCTATCAAAATCCATCAGTTAACGATTCCTTCCCAAGTGACGTATTTGGCTGATGTTTTTTGCAAGACAGATTTGTGCTGCTGCGGTGCTGTGGGTGATGTGTATTACTTCTGTCAAGTCTCGCTCAACAAGCTGCAGTGACCGACATGAACAGATAGAGCGCCCTCTGGTGGTTAATGATTCAAGATCTTCAAGGATTGAAGGTTCGGTTCTTACTCATGACCCTTCACATAAATTCATCCTAGTATTACTTACACATGCCCTGTGCGAAATAGGAAGTTGCAACAAATCAAGAAGAATTTCATACTTCGTCATTAGATGGAGTCGTCTGCAAAGATGGCAAGGGCTAGATTAATGCCGAAAGGGACATCGCTAATGGAGTAGTATTCACAAGTGAGCACTTGTCAAACCTGTTGAAATTAAGCAAGGTCTCAACAACATACAAGAAAAACATTCATGCTCTAGGCTGTGGTATTCTTGGCAGAGGTAATTGCCTTCAAAGTGCCGTCATTGGAAAATGTTGCAGAAGAAGGGTTATCAAAAAAGTCAACAAAATATAAATCAATTTGGTCGCATTTACCGGCTCTTTAAGAGCCTCTACAAAGGTGCTTAAGTTATTGAATGCTACTTTCACGTTCGTTTAGGCATGTCTGCATATTTGGTCACGAATATGTCTCGTTATCGAAAACACTTCTGTTAAAAAGAAAAACAAACAAAATCTCACGCTTTGCACAATCGTTACGTTATGGAAAAAAATCACACTGTTAATATTATTTCAAACAAATTAAGCTTAACACTCTCCGAGTGCTTTGATATTCTCTGTTTTATTTACATTTCTACACAAACGGAAATTGAAGACGAGGTTTTTCTTTGGATTCTGCCTGTTTGGAGAAAAATAAGAAGCTCGTTTTTATTTGATTCCCCGTCTACATTTTCGACAGGAATGGACGTAATTTCATTGGGCACATATTCATCCATGCCCATCCCTGATCAGTATTTATTATAAAAAAGGATAATAAGAAAATCAACAAGTTGTTTCAATCTCGAAAAAGACGGAAGTATATACCCACATGGACTCTTAAATAACTTCCCTTGTACTCCTATCTTGGCACATTTTATGAAATAGCAAAAAACTCACAGAAAAATATGGTACACATCTATCTAAACATATTGATCGATTTGCACGAAGCAAATAGCACTCTGTTCGGTGGGTCGGTTCTGCTCATATTCACTTATAAGCACAATAAAAATACAGCATCATACAGACTGCACCTCGAAGTGATTGATTGTCCATTGTGTCTGTCCAGGTTCCAGGACTGAGTTGCTTGATTCTAATGTTGCTGTTGTTTGCTGTTGTTTTAAGATCACCACACCCTTTGCTCCACCTCCTTTTCGTAGCTTTTCACATTAGAGTAGAAAAAGCCAAGCGTATGAGAAGTGAGTGGCGTAGAGAGTATGGGGAACTTTTAAATCTCTGCGTGCAGTTTGGGGGCAGCAGTCTCTGTGGAATAGTGCACGAATTTATCACATGCAAAATATAATGTTGAAGTCTTAATCCATAGAAAAAGTTGCACTTGTCCGTGATTGTCATACAACTGTTTTATTTCTGTTTTATGTTTTCGAAGAGTTCTCCACAGGTGAGCGCAGTGGCGGCCACCGTAGGAATGAGTTCTATGTACATGATACCATCAAATAATTTGTACAGAATCGCAGGGCAACCATCGAGATGAGATCGTCAGATCTTGCTTCGCTCTCTCCCAACAAGATCTGCAGTCTTTTCATACACTATATATATAAACACGTCTGTTTCTTCTTATTCTGTATGTAAAATGTGATCAACCCTGCCTCCGAAATAAGAAAAAAAAATCAAAATCACTCAGCCTAGTTGCCAGAAAAGGTCAGTCCGTTTAACTCTAGCAGCACCAGCAAATAAAATATGCATCTCTCGATATCGTGCAAGAACTTGGTCACTGGTCATGAAAGTCTTAATATTGTCCATGTCAGGGGACTCTTTTTGGCGTGCAGTGGTAAGGCTCACTCCACGGAGAATGAAAACGAGCAGCGTCGCCTCATACAATGTCCTTTGCGCGGTTTTCGTTCTTGTCGTCCCCTTTCGACGGGCTACCGTCCATCTTGTTCACGACGTTGCCGCCAGAGCTGGGCGTGGTGGGGTGCGGTGGGATGCTGTTCGGAAACGCCTTCTCGATGTACTTCAGCATTTCCGTCAGGCAGTTCTGCAGCGTGGCGAAAGCCGCCGAGAGGGCCGGGGTGCCGAAGCCGTGGCTGATTAGGCTGAAGTGCGTCAGACACCGCTGAATGGACGGTTCGAGGATGGGCTGGGGTCGAGTGTTGCCGATCGGGGACCGATCCTGACACAGGACGTCTTGTAGCTCCTTGGTGATTTGTCTGCAAGGATTAAGTGTTAGAAGAAAGGCGCAATTAGAGCACTGTGACTATGTGGGACGATCGAAATGCAGTACGCTCTGTCATGTGATGGACAATTGGGACTAATATCTGTATTCCGAGGGTTACAGAATGAGATTCTTATCCTCCTATTGGCTTCTAAATGTCGTATAAATTAGACGTGCAGTACGATGATGGAAGACTTGAATGTATATAGGGACACAGAGGACTCTGTTTCTTTATATTCTGTCAACGGCAAATGAACGTGAATAATATCAAACTGTATCCTTTTTCTATCAGCCAAGTCATGTTTGCTTTAAAAAAAAAATCTACAACCCCAGCCTCCCCCCGAAAAAATAAATAAATAAAAAAATAAATAAAAAATGAAAAGATATCTTTGTTATTTGAAAGGCACGGGAACAGGACATCCCAATGCATGCGAATGTTCTTTCCTCCCCAAAACACGTTCTAAGTATCAATGTTGCCCAGACGGGTGCTTACATCCGTGGACAATGTCTTTTACCTCTTATTATTACATTATCATCTTTTCAACAAGGCGTGTGGCTGGGTATTTAGCAATGTCATGTTGATAGGAATAGCAGGACCAAAGGGAAGAAAATATTCCTACATAAGAGGACTCTGGTTACTGTTATTATAGAAGACCGTAATGTCGATAAGACCGTAACACACAATGGTTAATAATCTTGACTCTTGAAGAATCATCCCCTAATGCATCTCACTCTGAATGTTATACTGGGATGGAATGCATGATTATGTAATCATTAGCTAACAGGTACAAGAGATTATGTGCCACATAGTTCGGCAAACTCGAAAGTAGTGTCAGTAATTTATTTTTTATATATATAGTTCTGCTTGTTTTGACAAAATGTGGAATACGTTCCTATTGTGCATGTTAAATGTATTGGATATTGCTCAACCTATTAATTTGTGTAATTACGATATTATTATTCTCTCACTCATTTAATATATCATACGTGTAAATGCTTTATTTTGTATTGTCTGAAGGTTTGAATTTGTCTGTACACTGGTATATTATAGTATTAGAAATGCTATATGCAATTTAGCCCCCTGGGCTACGAGATATGATATGAATAAATAAACCTTTCTATATTATAGCTTGTATTCTCTGTCAAATCGGTAGTGGACTTACTTGGCGGCTAGCACCATTTGTCTCCGCGTTTGGATCTCCGAGGGGTCTGTGTGCTGCCTCGTGAGATACTCCGAGAGCTGGCGAGCCGGAAACTCCGTTTCGCACACGTACCCAAAGTCTCGAGCTAAATGAATCGCCTCGCCTGCAGAGATTAAACAGACAAGAGAAAAATAGGAAAGATGTTTACAAAATGTTGTCACCTTGAACTGTGAAATAAGCCTATATTGCAATTTCGAACTCGTTTCAATGCAGGTAAGGTTATATGCATGCCATGTGGAATTTTTCTTTGCTGTAATCACCGTCACTCGGTAAACATTTATATAATATTGACTGGCCCTGAGGGAGGTACCAGAAAATATTGCCCAAACTGAAAGCATATTGCCCGAGTCGAAGACGAGGGCAATATGTTTTCAGTGCGGGCAATATTTATGTGGTACCTCCCGAAAGAAAGGCCAGTCAATATCATAATTATTACCTATCCCCCTAGGTAAATTAAGAAAATATGTAAATACGGCTATACACTATATATGATACAGATCAAGCCACATTTGACTACCTGTAAACCATCAACATGTTGAATAATTGCAGAATTGTTCATCAGTGTATATCATTCAACTCCCACTTCAAAGATACATGTAGTTGTAACAGGCAAACTTCAAACTTCTGAAAGTTCTTACACTTTATTTTTACTTCTCTGTCTAAAGTTTGAGAGTTGTAAAACTGATGGTCACTGTGCAATTACTGATCACAAATGGACTAGTCATTGCCTAGTGCTTCTGTAAGTGGTCGACCTTGTATGAGTTGATTTATCAGCGTTCTTCTGCGGTGCGTGTAACTGACACCTGGACGTCCTGGAATGTTTTCTTTTCGTGGTCGATCGGAATGTAACTACGTTTAGAGCAGGCAGGTGGGGAGAGAGATTTCACTCTTTCTCCTCCCACCTCCCCAAACCGGAAGATTGCACTGTTTGCTCATACTATTATTGTTACGCAGCGACGTGGCGAAAAGCATATTGACTGCTGACCTTTAACCCTGCAAAATAACAACTCCTGACCTTTAACCCTGCAAAATAACAACCGGAATTGCCTCGCAAAACTCCCTTGTATAGGTAATAATCAATTATATTCAACTGCTGTTAAGCAAGATTAATTTCATTTTAATCTTCATCTCGCTTTCCAAGGGATCCTGCTAAATGATGTAACACAATGGAGAAATTCTTGTTCTGTAGCATCACCTACTTTAACTCGCGAGCTTTAAATCTAGGACGCTAATCCTACGACGTGGATATAAAACGAAAATGCTCTTCTGCACATGCGCGAGGAAGCTATTTGTCTAACCCAGATGTAGAGCTCGCTAGTCACAGCTTTCGTGATAAATTTCATTTGCACAACATCAATACTTAATCATTTATCTTCCTTCCACCTCTCTCTCTATGTCCATTTATCAAATATTGTCATATAATATGATAAAGAGAGATAATACAGATGTAGCTCTCTCTCACACACACACACACATAACACGCACAAAGACACACTGTCATATCAATTGAGCACGAAATTCTCCGGATCGGACTATATGTGATAAGATCGAAAGTGCTGGCACCGAGTGAATGAATGGTATGAATAATTCAAACAAATATCGCTTTTTTTTTTATTTACATGATAACTTTCAGTAATCTCTTGACTCTTACAAAATATATAATCATTGGAGAGGGCTAAAGGATTAAAACTCCATCCAACTTATCCAACTTCAAAAATATAATCCTTTTTCGATCTCATATCTTAGATGTCTTGTGCTATGAAGCTTTTAGAAAGGAGGTGGTGAGTCGTATGGTGGACAACTTCGGCTATCACTGAATACCAAGACACGACTTTCGCTCGTTAGTTTGACTCCTGCAGACGGCGTAGGCCGGTATATAAGCGGCATCATGCAAATGAGATGTGTAAGTTGACTGTTATCACACTCATCATCTCTGCTCACATCTCAAATGGGCGGAGTCACCAGCTATCTCGATTGTTCAGGGGATACTAGAGCGCCATTCATGCGATGATATGCATCGCCTTCATTCATACTTCAACTCCCTGCTCACTGTTTTACGCAGAGCACTCTTAAAGCTGCGCAGCGCTTTTCTGTGAAACCACAAGGCGGTGGGCAACTCTAACAATCTGACACTGTGTGAGTCTGATCGTCATTAAAGAGTCATTAAAACCGCAAAATGCAAACGAGAAAGAGGTAGTGTATGCGTGAGACCAAATGTATTTCAGTTCTACCGTCTCCTACATGAAAATTATCATTACACTGATTTCCATCGTATTAAAATACAGATGGCAGATTCAAATCACAATTTTGCTATCACGCTTCTGTAATATCGACGATTGTTAGCGTCATCAAAATGAGAGGAGGCGTCATACAGTGAGTAGCCCTCTACGTCCATTCGGCGAACATGGTAATACAAACACTGCCAGCCGGCTACGTCCCCCGAGTAGGATACCCTATTCATTTCGGTTTCTTGTGAGTTAGATGTCAATGACAGAGGCTGAGACGTGGATGGATAATTCATGGTGTCCTAATGGACAGAAATCCGATTATGACCAGCCATGGACACAGAGAGATGGATTTAGTACTGGACCAGTCTTCTTTCCATATTCAACAGATTAAACTGCCATAGTTCATCGACATAAAAGTACAACAATCTTCTGTTTTTGTTTCCTGACTTTGCTCTTCATGGTACCTTTCGTTTCATTGGGTCTTTATCATCATCATCATCATCATCATCACCACTACCACTATTTTCTTCTTCTCCGTTTGCTTTCCCTTCTCATCCTCCTTTTGTTCTTCTTTTGAAGGTGAGGCAATTTGCACATTTTTTCTTTGTTGTACCGATGTGTTGGCTCAGTGAGTAGAGCGGCTGCCCTCACAATCGGGAGGTCGTGGGTTCAAACCCCGGCCGCGTCATACCAAAAGACGTTAAAAGATGTGAGTTGCTGCTGCCTTGTTTGCCGTTCAACAGTTGAAAAGGTTAGAGCAACGTCGATCTGGCGCTGCTCAGTGGCTGCCGGGCCCACGATCAATTGGGCAAAATGAATTTCCATTCTTGGACAATAAAATTTGGAGTTTATATCCAAAACAATTATTATTAATGTCAAAGCGGACACGATTAAATCAAAATCATGAATGACCTGATTTTTTTTTTCGCTTTAAGCGAGATTCATGGTAAAAAAAAGAGAAGACAATCATGAGTCGAATTCAAAATACGCCTGATAAATTATCATCATCATTATTATCATCATTATTGCTATCATTATGATTGTAATTACAATCTTATCATGGTAATGATAATTATCATTATTATTATCATCATCATAATTATCATTAGTATTAGTATAGTAGTAGTAGAATCATTATCATTATTATCATAATCACTGTTATCATCATTATCATTAATAGTAATATTATCATCATGAAACGTCTTTTGTGCTTATACATATCATATTGCATGGCTAGGAAGCAAACCAGGTATAATAAGGTCTCCAAACAAACAAGGTCTAATAAGACATTGTGAAACATCACGAAAAGTTTCTGTCGCAATATTGTAACAGTGAAGATTCATTATAATTAGGAGATTTTTCATTTTCTATTGACAACGTTGTGAACTAACTGATATTGTCGGAAAATTCTGAAGATGAGCAGTGAAGAGGATGAAATAAACTATATTAGTTAGTAAGACAATTACATCGTTAGTCTATTCTTCATAAATTATGCAAAAGCTGAAAGTGGAAGCACATTTGTCAGTTTGTAATCATGCAAAGTAAGAAAGTTATGGAATTATGCATTTTCGATATGAAGAGTTTTATTGCAAAATGAGCTAAGCGTCATTTTTAAACATTTAAAAGTAAGTCCATCATCAGATAGGGCAAAATCAAACCTTTCCAGTTATACCTCACTTGTGACTTAGCAAGGAACATTCTAGAAGTTATTATTACAAATATACTGTATTTTCTTATTATTATTTATTTGTGTTTTTTTCGCAGCTTTAATCTCAAATATCTCAACTTAACAAGAATGGACTTAGCTCGTTTTGCGATAAAACTCTTCATATTTTTATGAAACAAACTAAAGAGCAAATTGTGTGTGGCGACCATGATATTGCCTCAAATTATTCCCTTTGCTTCGAATATAAGTTAAAAAAGGTAAAGGTACAGTTGCGAACAATTCAGTAACGACAACAATCACTGCAACAAATAAACACATCATCACTAAATCCTGGACTATAAATGTTTCTTTTTCCTCCTTTCTGTGTAGTGGACTTGTGAAGCGCAGCGAAGAGATGACACAAACGTTGTAATTTGCGTACGCGATTGTGATGTGTATTACTTTTTCGTGAAAACATAATACTATTGGACTGCATTAATTTCCACACTATTAGAAAAAAAGTCCAATAAGAATTCTAATCAGCGCATTATCTCTTTCTAATTTTTGAGTGACATGTACTGATGATTAGTTGCTAAAAATATTAATAATGATATTTCTATTCGAAAACAGTTGTGTAGGTTGCAGGTTAGGCTACTACTTCTACATCGTGTCAGGTACGACTGGCTCCCAGTCCCACACGTATACAATCACGTTCAAGCTTCTTTTTTCCTCCACCCTTTTCAGTATACGCACAAACAGCTAAGGCGTGAGTCACAATCAAAAAAGCGCGCAAAGGAAAATTCCAAACTCAAAACCGTTGTATGATTGTGTCCTGTGGTTTGAGTGTGTGTTGTTCCTCTGGCTTCCCTTGTTCGTTTGCACAAAAAAAAAAGGGCAAATATTTCTTGCAAATGATATCCTCCAGCAAAGATGGCAGACGGAGATAAAGGCTTGCCATGCCGCTTTTCTACGTTGTTGCTGCGTTCGTTGAATCATCACACAGTCCACATGTCAGACGGAACTATCATTGTGTGAAGAACATCGGAGTGAGAGTCACACTCCGATGGGAAATGATGACTGGCAATTTTATACAAAGTTGACCTGAATGTTATCGCAACAAAATGGACGACACTCCCGTACGAAAGATAGATTCATTTGGCTGCAATGAGATCGTGAACTTGACGTGAAGTGACCAGTGCCATTGCTTTCTAATATCATTCTTCGACAGGACGTTCAAAATCTTTAAATGTCACATTAGTAAACGTTTGACAATTCTTATCCTACCAAAAGCTACTGCTTATAGTCTTTGCTGCTTTCTAAAACAATTCGTTGCTGTTTACAACGGGGCTAAGGAAATTTGTCACCCCGTATACATGTTTCATACGTTTTAAGATCATCTTGCCACTTAGTATGTCTCTCTAAAGAAGTACCTCGAATAATATGCCTAATGACAAACCGTTTTTACATGACGCATATCACAAACAGCAAATTAAACCTGCACATGAAAGGAGAAAAATGTTAGAAATCGAGGAAAGTAGACACGAGAGAGGAGAGGAGACTATAGGTGAGATGAAAAGTGATTAAAACTTTGGCATACAGCGCAAAGCCTATATAGTTCATTGACAAGTTTAAAAAAATACAAAGTTCAGTTGTGTCCGTCGTTGCAAGAATGTGTTTGTCTGGTATTTGAAATTATCACAACAATATTTGCTTTGCCTTAAGTGGTATCACTCTGCTAATACATTATAATAATTCACAGTAGAATGAGATTGAATTAAGTAAATGTCATTATTCATTCATCCGTGTGTGCTATAGACGACTGTGTTATGACAGAATAGAGACGTGTGACATTGGACACTCTAATACTTTTAAAGGTGCAAAACTTGTTTTAAAATTTTTAGACCGAAGTCATCGACAGTCTTTGTTCTCAAAACAAAATTACTTCTCCCTCCATTCACGAAAGATGTACAGACACTGCTACTATAAAACTATAGACGGATAAAACAAATGTAACAACTGGAGATGTACGTGACAGACATTGTAGCATACATACACGTCATATGCTGTGTAAAATGGGACGAAAGATGACGGGCAGACGTTTGGGAAGACTGACACCATAAAGGTTGGTGTTTGATGAAGCGCGTACAAGAAAGAGTTGGAGCGTACAGTCGTGTCTGGTATAAGAAGCCCCTAAGGTGCTCTATGAATATGGACTGATGAGAACTTCCCAAGGGAATGGCGGGACATTTTTTTTTCTTGACTTGATAATCATTGAAGAAAGGAGAGGTGGAGTGTATTTTTTCTCTATGTATTTTCATTTCTTCATTCCCTCATCGTCTGAGGAGAAGTAGCCTACATTGCCATGCCTCGCATCAGTAGCGGGAACAACTGTTCGTGCACCGATTTTTACTCGACGCGGAGTGACAATACTTCAGGGTTAATCACCGACGAAGCAGGTCAACCGGAGGGGTGTCAGGCCTTGTTAGCGCGCCAAAGACATCAGGTATGCCTCGGGCAATGGACAAGAAAGAGCCTTCTCCACCAACTCCATCATAAATGGCTTGGGTAAGCCGCTTGACGAGGCGAATGAAGGATGAATTGGGGAATAATTTGTACACGAAGATGATCCTCGACTTTCTCATTCATCAATGATTTTTGCATCTCTCTTCATTCTCTCTCTGTGCCACCCTCTTATCCCCCATCCTACCCCATCTCCCTTTTCTCCCTAGTCAATCCGGTCTCCGCTTCTTCTTCATCTTCTTCTTCTCCTCATCTTCGTCCCTTTTAATAGTCTATACTTCTCTAATCCCAACCAGAGCTCCGACATGGAAATCTGTGAAACAAAACGCCAAAATTTTGATTTCAAAATGGCAGTGGGATTGGGCACTCGGGCTAAGGGTGGGATGGGCAATTTTGCCGCCGGCGATAAACGAGAAAAAAAAAAACTAGCGATGGGCTTTCTGCGATCTCCTCCCTTTGCATAGGGTCTAAGCTGCTCACAAGCCGATGCGAAACGCCACTGCAATGGCGCAGGCAGACTCTAGCGCTCAAGCTCACGACCGCACCCCACACCTGTGCCCGGTGGGCAATTGCTAAGCTACAGAAATCGGGAAACCAAGATTCCTTGCCCGGCCTCTCAGGGTCAGATGATCACTGGGCAAGGGAAAGGAAAGAAAGATAAAGGGGGAGAGGATGAGATAGAGATGGGGGGGGGGAGCTGGGAGAGAAATAGAGGGGGAGGGGTAGTCAAAATGGGGGAAAAGGAGTGAAAGTCTGAGTTCCTTTACCGGTGAACTATATCAAATGATCTCGCATCACTTTTCCAGCCATGGTTGAGGAGGAGGAGGACGCGTGTAAAGGGGCTAAATGACGGGGAGACTTGCGGGGAGGGGTGATGAGGGCTTAGAGAGTAAGAGACGAAATACTATGTCCAACAAAGTATCACTTTGAAAAGAGCAAAACACGAATGGATCTGTACTTGTGTCATATCCCTTCTCAGTGAAAGAAATATTATGCTAAAGTAGTATGGCGCCGGAACATTCTGTGATGTGCATTTTCATATGGCTATGTTTTGTTTTTGCTTATTTGAAATAATTATTAATTTAATGTAACCCTAGTTCATTAAGAACAAAATCACTTTGATCGTGGCACCCACAGTCATGTACGCGCAGACTCTCCCCCTCTCTCCTCTCTTTCCTCGGATTGTATAGTTTCTTCTCTAAACGAGGGTATAGCATCGATCGTGACGCGTAGCCCCGGTGATAACATTGAAACCTTACCCCAGACCCGAGCCCATCCACTGCCATTGCGCCCCTTTGTGCTGTCTACGGCGCGGGGAGCGGCCGCGAGGCGCTCTGTATACCCGATACCATGCGAGTTTTCTCCCAACTGGAGGTAATGTTAATCACAATCAGACCAGCGTAACAACATCACCGAGAAAAAAAAACAGACCGAGAAAAAAAGAAAACAAGGACAAAGGAAAATAAGAGAAGGGCAGGTTAAAAAAGGAAATGGTTGGTGAAGGAGAACAGGGAAAAACAGAGAGGGAGAGGGGAAAAATCTGAAGAGGAAATTCGAAGAGGAAATGCTAAATAAATCAGGAAAGATTGCCATCACATACATCACGTGAAAATAGAAAATGAGAAATGGGGATAAAGAAAACAAGATGGATTGAGTTTGTTCTCATTTTTAACACCAAGGAGGGGAGGGGGAGATAGTAAGAATGGAGAGAGACGGAGAAAGGGAAGGAGGGAGAAATAGAATCAGAGGGGGAGGGGAAGTTCTGATAAAAGTGTATGATGAACATTAAAATTGCGCACAAAATAACACAAGAACCATGTTGACGAAAATCAGTAAAGATCCTGAAATATCTATTCAAACCTAACATCCTCTATGTTAATAGCTCCTATCAGCTCCCTAGATGGCTATGTCCCAAACGCGGGACCAACTCATGTCTCCCGTGTTGTCCAGTGTTTTGCTTGACGCTCCCTATCATCCCAATTCGTGTCGCTACCAGCCCCCCTTTTTTCGCCTCGTACCCACCACCTTCTCCCCGCTATATCGGTAGTTCACTTTATCCTCAACCTCTAACACGTTCTCGCGTCCAGCATCCTTCTACCAGTTCTTCATCTCGCTTCTTACATCCAGGACCACGCCGGAGGCTGGGAAAACTTTAGCGAGATCGAGTGATCAGCGAGGGAAACAGAGACTCGAGTTGGGAATTTGCCGCATTCTCGAATTACGCAATTTGCCTGAAGAGAATACGGTGCGATATGTTCATACTCGGTTCAGAAAAATCTTAGTCTTCATTCATTTTTTTTCTTCTCTCTTTTTCCTCACCTACTCAGGCTTCTCCCCCCCCCCCCTACAACACACACACACACACACACACACACACACACACACACACACACACACACACACACGCCCACACACACGCTCCCCTCCATATCTGCACCTTACAGGGAAATATTGGCTAGCGCGGGAGAAAGGATGACGGCTTGACAGAGAACAAGGTGGGGGATGCATAGAGTAAGAATCCTACTTCCTGTCACCAGCAAGCACAAACACACTCCTCTCGAAACGTAACCATGACAACGTTATTCGCTGTGACATATGCATCAGTCAATTTGCTTAATTGCGCAATATTTCGATAACGCAAGAGGCTACTAGTACTAATATCATTTCGACCCATTCATATACAATATATGTCGATACATTCATACAGATATTTTGACATATATCGTGGTCATAAGAGTGATGATAATAATGATCTTCTTCTTCTTCTTCTTCTTTTCTTCTAAATATCATCATTATTATCATTATTATTATTATCATTATTATTATTATTACTGTTACTATTACTATTACTATTACTGCTATTACTACTACTGCCACTACTACTGTTATTATTATCATTATCATTATTGTAATTAGGATTGTGATAGAATGATATATAACAATGATGATAAAGAGTAATAATTTCATCAACGATAACCACTATGATGACTATTTGAATCAATACTAAATAGGTACTCGAGAGTAATACTAAATAGACACAACAATGAAAAATGTGTGACAAAATGTATCTCTGTTGTTGATAGCAACCATGGCGACAATGATGATGATGTTCGTCATCATCATCTTCATCATCATCACCATCATCATCATCATCATCACGATCATCATCACCATCATAACCATCATCATCATCATCATCATCATCATCATCATCATCATCATCATCATCGCTATCATCGTCGTCGATTTTATCTGCATATCTGAGCATGGCACCTATGCTAGGCACTCCCCTTGCGATTTACTGAAAAACAAGCCGAGATAATATGACAACGGACCTCTCAAAGACCATCAAAAGCATCAAAGCTTTTTGACGCGATTCCCATGGACAAGAAGGAGTCCAACTTAAGGAGAAAAAGCACAAAACAACAACAACAACAACAACAAGATAAGAATGGGTGAGCATCGGACCAGGGATTTCGTTGAGAGGCAACAGTTTTCGGAAGTGGCCATGTCGGCTCGTCGAGTGGCCGAGGGAAGTCTGGGTTATGTTGTTTTGGACGACCCCAAAGTCTTCCCCTCGCGAAAAGAAACCTCGCTGTCTCGAGGGACCCTCTCGGAAGTTTCCTGCGAGAGTCGAGGAGCTGTGCCCCGGGCGCCGCTCCGGGCCGGACATGGCTTTTGCGTTTGAGTCAAGGAGAGACATTGTTTAGAGGTTGTTGGATAGTGGAGGAAAAAGCAGTGACGGATGACTGAGGGGCGTAGGCGGGGGGGGGGGGGGGGGGGGGGGGTGAGTCAGATGCTGAATTCTTGATAGAGAGTGGACATAATACAATCCAGCATCGACCATGCTGTGAAGATGTCCATCAGTATGATTTTCAAGATGGAACGAATGACTAGGTGGTGTGCAAGGAAAATCTCGCAACCCTTTGTTCGGTAAGACCTTTCGAGGTTACACCGGACACGGAAGTACTTCTTAGGTCATACAATACGCATAATAGGCTTTGATTACGCGCTGAATACTTATCTTATTAAACTTTTAAGAATAGTGTTATGAACTTATTTACAAAGTTTCAATACCCATCAACAAAATTTTGCGCGCTAATCCTATGTTTCTGAAGCATCGTCTGTAGCGGACTAAATTGTACTTTTGCAATTCAAATAAATGCTTACTTGTGGTTAAAAGAGTCACACAATAGGCCTGATATGCTTTGATTTATAGAGATTGCATACTTTATCCATTCAACTTTGAAAACTAGTGTTAGGAAATATTATTAACAAAGTAATAGTACTCATCAACAAAACTTTGTACGCTTATTTTCTGCTTTTGAGCAGACTTACGCATCATCTGTAGGGGAATATTATTGTATTTCTACGATTCAAATCAATCTTTACTTGTGGTTTGAACGGTATATATGATATTTTGTGCGAAATCGATTCCGACATTAAAGAAAGTATGTAGGCGATCCCAACGAGACTAGAACAGTGTCATCTGCTCAGACCCCAGAGAAAATATATGCATATGTTACTGATCTTTGTTTCACTTGGTATTGCCGATTTGATGCTGGCATCACTAAATTGACAGTGTCATGAGGAAGGGGTATATCATCAATTTCTACCGTAGCAAGTCAGCTCATACATAGTAAAATCTAGAATGTGAACATTTATTCATTATCTCAATTCATTCAGTCCATTCTTCACTCTAGAGACAGACTGCGAACGTCGAAAAGATTCAGATGAGTCCGGTGACTGGCGTTTAGGTTTAAAGGCAAAATCCTCCCCAATACCTTAAAAAACCTTGAGATCTTACAGGATACTTAACCAGACAACTGATAAGCAGACTATAACTGTTTGGAAGGATGAATTCTTCCATAAACTCCGCGATTTCTAGTAAGCCTAGTATTTCTATTTTACGTGGAGCTCTCGCACTGGACCGAGTGAACTTGTCGAGTGATTGGATGATATTCTTATTAAGATCATAATGGTACTCGTCGTTTTATCGTCAATTTGATGTTATATACATGCTATTATAATCAATTATGTGTATAATCGTCATAGAGGTATGATCATCATAGAGAACCCAACAGTATTTGCAGAAGCATTAGGCCTACCTTTCGTGAATTTTGATGGGCTTCAACGTTGTTTCATCTTTAACGCTCATTTTACAATAAACCCATTCTGAATTCAGCTTTTATAAAAAGCTACAACTAAAAGAAAAACACACGCTGGCTGTACAATACATGCAGAAACTGAAATTCAAACCACGAGTATCAACGTATGCTTGAAAGCTTATATGAATATTCATGTATATAAAAATGTGAGTACATTTGGCTGGAAATTAAACGTGCATACAAGCACTTACCAATCAAATGTTTATTGAATGAACAACGGAAAGTTTTCCACAAATACGAATTGTAAATATGGAAAAGCAAATTTTGAAGTGAAAAGGAAAAAACAAATCACGAGCTAGAGGCAACATAATAATATGGAATCTCAAAAAAACGTCTCTTCATGGAAATGTATTTACACTGGACCTAGTTGCTGTCTGCATTATTAGACTATTTTGAAATCGTATTTTTAGACATATATGCACAGGAAAATGATTAATGAGCAAATATATATGAATGCAGAAAGGGAGGAAGAGTGAGAAAGATGGCTTTCTATCTATCTATCTATCTATCTATCTATCTATCTATCTATCTATCTATCTATTTATCTGTCTATCTATCTATCTATCTATCTATTTTTGTGTTTATAGACATGATGTAAATTATAAAGAAGTGTGTGAGAGAGAGAGAACCGAAGTGATACTGATACACTGAAAAAAAAAGTTTGTATCATATAAAGTCATTGATATCGATTTAATAGGTTAAACAAGAAAGATGTGAAAGTATGTACCGTTGTGTGTGTTTGATATTTTGTATTCTATGCGTGTATGTGTTCCTCATTGTGATTTCAGTTATGCGTGTGCGCATGAGTGAAGACACAGGGGGGGCATTTGGGAACAGCAACTCAAGACCAGTTTTGTGTGTTCTGAACATGAAAACAAAGCTCTACGTGATGGAGACGGAGCTGGCGACGGTCATTAGCGAAAAGCGGTGCTCAGTCGTCTGCCAAACTTGCAACCTCTTATCCCCTACCCGCCCTTTTGGCGTAGCAACCGTCGTCTACGGGAGACGGGTTGCAAGCTGTTCGGCGGTTGAACGGCTTCAGGTGTGAGGGGCGCACGCTGCGACGCTGCATCGTCCCTACAGGTGATACGGCGCGCACACCGCGCCGAATCGATTGATCAACTACTGTCACTCATCCACCATTGCGACTAGCTTTGCTTCAAGACGCCTACAATCTAATTTTGATGTTTCTGACATTATATAGCACGTACATTCATGGTCAATAATTCCACTGGAACAACAAGGTACATACGACCTTTATCTCTCACAGCAAAGTTGAACTTGATAGATTTTTGAGCTAAACAAACACTGTATAGTCATCATATCAGTAAACGTCGTCAGAATAATTATTATAAACATTATTTTTACATATGAATCACAACGCAGAGTAACTGCTTTGTAACATGTTTCTAACTTGGTTTTGCTGTTCTTCTTTAGCCACATTCATGGAACATGAATATATCTCTTTTGAACACACTGTAATTAAGGAAGTTATGCCCGTTTAAGAATGTCGCAAACTCCAGTACCACAGTCTACAATGGACACCACTAAAAAGATGTCTCAATAGTCACGTGATTTCGACGTCACGTCACGATGCGCACTGTTTTGTCTCACTCCTCACATAACAAGAAACAGGTTTTCCGCGACTCTGCCTTGCATTCACAAACATTCTGATCTGCTCTATTAATGATTTACATTCTGGTTAAGGTCATCGTTACTCAGGTCGTCTTACCTTCGACTAATGAGGTAAATAAGGTGACATTTGCAGCTTTTCGTCTTCCAGCCGGCAGATTTAGTCCGATCTTCTCGAGTCTCTCTCGAAGATATCTGCCGCCATTCTTCGACTTTGCTCTGTAAGGAAGGAAATAGACGAGATTTAGAGGATGAAATATGAAGTGAAGATGCGAACGTCTCTTTTTTTAATGTGATAGCGGAAATATACTTCGAATAAATATGAACAATGTCTACAGCTTGTTTTTTTTTGCATACAGATGAATGTGGAGTAAACTATATCCTCAAATACTTCGGTGTGCTGTTAACGAACTTGTCTGAAGTACTGACTACTGCTCACATGATGTGTATAATATTGTACTCTAAAAGCTACGATTATCAGTACGAACAAAGAAGAATAGAACTACACATTTTGAAAGATTTTGCTTCTTTTTTTGTTTACTAAGGTGTTTTCAAATGTTAACAATATTTTTCAACGGTTACTTTTTCTCGTCTTTTTATGGGATTTCATCTTTCTGTAACCTTTATCTTCTTTTGTGATTAACACTTTAAAAAAAAGGAAAAATCATTCTTTGAGACAGCATGACATTGTGTGTATTGACAACACAATTCGGTTCTAATTTGGTGAAGTTGTGAATGAACAAAACTTATTTACTTGACTCTGGAGATACGAGCACATAATTTGAAGCCCTAATGATTGCTCGTAAAGCAGATTTCAAGCTCGCCTGTAGTAAACAAAATACAGTGTGGTCACAACGCTGTACATATTATGTATACAAAAGAGTCACAAGCAATTATCCATATTGACCAACGTTATTCAAGGAGATAAGGCAATACAGTAGCTAGATGTCTTTGTGAAGTCTATCCTTCAGAAGTGGTGATGCTACCAACTCTTTGTGAAGTCCCAAAAGTGTTTTTTCACCCCGCTGTGGTAACTGTTTCGTTTCCTGATCATTCCGCTCAGCAGATTACCCATGTATTCACCACGGGAGAGCATCGCCTCGCTGTAGACCACGATTATCCCTTTTTCTGCCCCGGGGATAAAGCGCAGAAAAGACAGTCCGCACTCTATGACTATCAAACCAAACTAAATCAAACGGGACGAAACAATAAAGACCGCCAAAATCGTCGTCAATTTTCCGCTCATTAAACTACATTGAAAAAAGACAGAGCCCACATTTTATTTGAAAGAAAGAGAGAGAAAAAATACTCTTCAATTTGAAAAACGTTCTTTACCTACTAGTTAATTGTTGTGTCATCCATTTCCTAAAGTGAAAGGACGAGCCTGACACCAGAAGGGTTGTGTGTGCTCTCAGGGAAAAGTTGTCATACATTGTCTTGGTCCTATTCATCGGCTGAATTACGTCAATTAGCCGATTCGTATTCAGATTACGTATTTTGTATCTCCACGAAACTGACAAGGAGCAAGCATCACAAAGTGAATAATTACACATTCTAGATGTAAACAACTCATTTGAGTCGGTCTTGGTGAAAGAATAGTAAACTTTGGCTAGTAGTTAACAAGCATATTGGGACAACTACTGGAGAGAGAGAGAGGGGGGGGGGGGGGGGGGAGAGACATCTGATTTAAAACCCGACGCCAGCTGCTTGTCTTTAAATCAGGATTGTTCGATGAACATATGCAAAACCAAACGAGTGTGCTTTTCAGAAGATTCAACAGGTGAGAAACTCTGATTGTTCGATACCACCTGTTTCTTGAATTTTCCGACCGTTTACATTCCGTACCATTGTCTCTGTACAACTCTAGGAGTGGCCAAAAAAATTAAACACGCATTAATTCATTTTAGTGACCGCTCTCATCCCCTGTAGGAATTTGTACCAAGAATACAATTTTGATCATTTGAGTATTATCACTATCCATAACAAGGCTGATCCATAATACAAGAGGTACAAAACGAATTCATGGTATAATTCCCTAATTTTGCTTTACTCGATGGGACCGGCGATCGAGACACGGCTGAGAGAAGGGCTGGCTGGCCTGCTTTTCAAAAAGAAGGGACAAAAAAGAGCAGAGAAGAGAAGCATCGTGGATAAATAAGCTGTTTGCTTGTAATATTCCTTCGTTTTGCTCTGTTTCTTAAGAATTACACGTACTTGACATTAGTATATTTGTGAATGAGACGGTTTCCTCAGTAATTAGGATCATCAAGAAATACTATATTCCCCCTTGTGTATTTTCGCTAACTGCTACGGGAATGTTTGGAGTTGCAGCAACGCACGTGCGATCTTAGATTTGTATGAAAAATGAAGCTTCCAAATCCATTTTCTCTTCGGGAACCATCAAACGATCATAATGTTCTTCTCTGGACATTCACGCATGATACGACTTGTGTGTGTACACCGCCTTTCTGTGCCCGTGTGTTGTGGTGATGCTCACAATATCTTGGATTCTTGTGCGCAGGCTGATTGGATACGAGGCGTTGAGGTATAGTGCGATGTCAATGTTGACGCCATTATCATCATTGGATGATTTTGAGGCTGCGTAAAGTGTGAAACAAATTTGTATCAGCCCACAATGAGAAAAACAAACACACAAACACACACCACCTCCCTGCACACACACACAAATCACAAACACACAATACTGCGTTTTCCTGCCCTCTGCTTTTTCCCCATTTCTTGCAACTTTCCTTCTTCTCTTTCTTCTTTTCTTATTTATTTGTCCCCTGAGCTGATGGCTTCTGCTTACCAACAAGGTCAAAGCAGCCATATTTTCTCGTTATTGTGATTTTTCTTTCTATATGCTCCGTAGGTGATATCTTCTTCCTCCATGGCTCTCAATTCTATTCTTACTCTAAGCTTCACGATGATATCATATCGTTTTCGTTGGAAGGGCGCGTATCCGTGTCCAATCTACATCATTACAAAACATACTCTCGTATTTCATTTTAAAGTTGGGCTACTAAGACCTTTCATATCCAGAAGAATAAATGTATTGGATGGAGAAGAAATATACGGCTTGGGGGAGTGATATGCGGAGGTAAAACTCACAAATTGGATTTTTTTTTCTTCATTTCTTTCATTTGAAACACTGGCCGAAGAATAACGGTTAGGAAGGGCAAAGTAGGATTGGAAGCTGTGTGCATAGAGATGGAGATTGGAAGAGAACCCGACGGAGATACTATTCGGACGAACCCGCGAAGCTTTCCACGCGTCTCAGATTCTGTGAAAATTCAATACAATTTATCAGTATAGCTATGGTGTCTGAATCAGGCTCGCTTCTTATTATCATTACCGTAAAAAGCAATTTATCCCGACACCGATCCACGCTGGTCACCCCAGACAAACTCTATTTAGGTCAATGAAGTTGTTATCTTATCCCGGAGAACGTGGACGCTTATTAAGTGTCACCAGACTGAGATCGCCGGGATAGCATCCCGGGTCCGCAGTCCTGGAGGATGCGTCCCCTTCTCCTCTCTGAGCAAAAGAAGGGGTGGGGAAGAAAGAGTGTAAGATGGATGGAGAGAGAAATGGAAGGAGAGAGGGAGAGAGAGAAGGAGGGAGAAGGAGGGATGGAGGTAGAATAAGTATGGAAGAGGAGGAGGAGGGAGGAGGAGAGAGAATGAAAAGCAGCATAACCAGTGTATGCGCGGTGTCTGTGACCCGTGCGGCTGGGAGGGAATCGGAGCTGGTGAGTTGAAGGCTCCCATCGCCCAGGTGCGCGGAGTTGCCCGCTTTCCAGTAACCCTACACCGGGGCCGTGGATGACCCTGCGTGGAACCTAGCTGTTAATTTGGGTCGAGAGTTTCCTTCCGCCCACCTCCTTACTAGCCTTTCTTGAAAAAAAAAAATCACAAACACAAAAACATAATCCTCATCCCTCCCTTCTTTTTAGCATAGACTTGACGAAAATAAATCGTCGGCGTTTTCACGAACCGACGCTATTTCGTTTTTGAGCGAAAATGCAATTCTGAGAAAATCGCGTTTAAAGATCTCACAAGTTTTAGACAACGTTTTCAATGACTTTTCCTGTCTTGTGTGTGAAAATTTTGACAGGGTGATGAGAGTGGAAGTTGTTCTTCCTATCCATAGTGTAATTTTAGTGTGAATTCAAAAAATTTACGATATTTCTGTCTTCAAACTCACTGCGTCGGTTCGTAAATCCATCGTTTCTTGCGCGCACCATAGGTTATGTACTTAAGCGCGGGTCTCACGAACCGACGTAAGTTGTATTACGCCGGTTTGTGAGACCCGCGCTGTAGGGCCTGTACAATAGGTAACGTGCAATACGCGTGTATTTACGAACCGTCGCTATTTCATTTTCGTATGTGTTTACATACAAATACTATTAGGGCTATACCTGCTTATCAACAATAACCTTATTAATTGAAATTAATTGTCATGTAATGATTGTTGTGATGATTACAATACATTTAGTGATAATTAAGATGATAATACAAGCCAGTTTCTCTTAATTGTTCTAAAAAGAGTGTTGTCATTGTTTTCATCTTCATTTAGTACACGCATGTATTGTTATTATAGCTGTGGTTGATCGTTCCAAAGATTTCTTTGCCCCCCCCCCCTTTTTGTGGATATATTATTATTTAACACTTTTGCATTTGGACATCTATCATTTGGTAATACATGTACTCGGTATACTGTGTTTCATATTTTTTACTTTTTACTGTTTTTTTTTTTTACTTAATTAACTTACTTTTTCATTTTTTCACATTATTTTTAATTAAAATTCAGTTCACTTCTTTCATAATAATTATGAATGTTTGTTCTAAGATGAAGGATACCGCTAAATCTTGGGAAAAAGACGTGCCAGTCAGTAATAATTACTCGTATTTACTCATCTTTCATACTCATGCATGCACTCTGTTATTTCTTTCTCTGAAATAATATATTAATTTCTTTATTTCTTATTATTCCACATATTTGTGACATTTACTTTGTCACAATTTTTATCAGTGTCATTATTGTCATTTGGCTCGCATGCGAATTCACTCATAATTCCTCATTTTCCATCTTTCTCTTTCCTGCTCAACAGATTCTATGATAGCTGCACCTGATCATATAAAAACATAAAATTCATCCTGCATGCACTCTTCGAAACTGATAAACTCCTAAAAATACATAAATATCAACACTATCAGAATTTCAAGCTTCACTTTAAATATATAATAATGGTCATGTTTTATTATGCCTTTTGCAGCAATATATTGAAGAGGTACATTATGTAATCGAAGAAACATAGGTCCTCAATAAAATATCAAATTTGAATTATTCAGAGAGTAATGACAATGGGAAGGATAACAATTGTGGAAGAGCTCCATAAATCAATACATATCTAATGGCAAATGGAGATGGAATCAAGATTCAAGAATATGTGTAATTCAAGTTCATTATTATATCAGTTCTTGTGTGTTCACAAAAAGAGGAACACAGTTCGAACATGCACACCAAATCTTACATCGTACATTTACATCTATAGAGTGCGGACGGAACATATACAAGAGAAAGAATAACATTCTCAAATTAATATATCAAGCATAACTATGTATATGACCACACAAAGATGTTGCTGCATATGCATGAAGCTTGAGAGTTATGCTGCAACACCCATATGCTCAGATAAAAACTTGATGTATATCATACAAAAGAGAAGAGGTACTGCATGTACATGTAGTTACACTATTCACAGGACAGTAGAGAAAAAGCACGAGAGAGAGAGGGAAATGGGTGTCTAAAATAGGTCGATGTAAGGAGTGCCAAGCCAATTAAGTCTCTAATAGAAGTCATACACATATTATAAGGAAACAAATTAATCACAACATAAATGATCATGCTCATGTTAACCAATAATTAGCATCTAAAAATGTGTGTAGAAAGCCCATAATATCAGCCTTTCGCCCCGAAGGCTTGTTACATATGAGAAAAGAGAAATTTTGGCTGACCCCCCCTCCCTGTGAATCCTTAATCCACCAGTACTATAAACACATTCTGAGAATGTGTTTTAGTACATGTACTAGCAAATTCACAAGAGGGGTGGGGAAATTCAGCCAAAATTGTGTGTGGCTAAAATAATTAAAAAGAAAGGTCATCAGCAAAACTACGGGGTGGATGCAGACGAATTTTCATGTAATGACTAAAAAAAATGCAGCTAAAGGAAAAAAAAAAGACGGCGGAGAGGGACCAAGGCTAATTTGACTCCCCTCCCCCCCCCCCCACCAAAAAACAAACAAACAAACAAACACCACTGTTTTACAGGACCTTTAAAGGACTCTTAATTTTTTGTTTGTTAAAAACAAACGTCTCGAAGTAAAGAATTCCATATTGTAGGCAAAATGTAGACCGATACAGTGTATAAAGTGTACATCCCAAGCTATTAAAGAAAAAAAAAACAGATTATGAATATCATTCAAAGTAAGAATTTCAGTGTGTTTAATCATCTTTAGTTGAGTTGCAAATGACATGTACATATCTAATAAGAGCAGTAAACTTCGAAGCACCCCCAAGCCCTTCTATACTTAATTATTCATGTGTAAAGGTAGCGCCAGGGCACTCCGGTGGTCTAGTGGTTATGACGCTGGTCTAGTAATCCAGAGGTCGTGGGTTCGAATCCTGCTTGGGCTGCCTGTGATTTTTTTTTTTTCACAGCAGCCTACAAACTGCACACTGCAGTTGCGTGCGTTACTACGGATGGAGACAAATGAATAATCTATTATTTTAATATACAATGTTTGACATCCTTATTGCAATCACTTTCTTTAATTGTAAATTTAGAGACATAATGAATTATTATTAAAAGAAATCAAATTTCTGTATTTTGTTGTGAGTTTGTATGGGAACATACATGTATCATAATTTACAATTTTAGTTAGATAAAGAACATCTTATAACAGAACTGTCTAGTGATGGTTGAATAATTATGTCAATTTGTTATAAGTCCTATCAGTTACATGGAGTGCATGTTCCCATGTTTATAAGAATCATACGTGACACATTCAAAGTGGGTTGAAGACAACAAAATAATAAATAAAAGAATAAAGGAGAATAGAACTTAATCTGATTACAGCATCATCTAAATATTGCCAATGTGCACTTAGAAATCTATCAAGATTTATCACAAGGTTATGAATACCACACAAAACCTTCAAGATTTATTATCATGAAATACATACCAATGAACACTTTAAAAAAAATCTAACATTCCATATCCACATGAAGCTTTCCTTGATATAAATGTTTCTCTGTAGTGTTATTAAAGTGTAGCAAAATTGTAATTACGACATCGCAGAATGGAATGCATTGTTTTCACCTTCAATCTTAGGATCTTCTTTCATGTTTCCACTTTACAATCACATTTCACTGTAGATATACCATCCTTATGTTGTCGCCCTTCATCCCAATTTCTCCCTTCTATCCTATCTGTAGATTGTCTTCTTTCCTAAGCCATTGTATTCACATTCCTTGATGATCAGCACGATGCTGTACTTTTTTCTTCTTCTCTGAAACAGTCCAGCTCTTCGCTACTGCATGGCATCAGTCATCTGAAAGAAAAGACAGAAATTAAGAACTTTCAATCAAAATCAAACATCATGATACAAGATACAACTTTCATTTTGAGAAAAAGAAATCAGCCAACTAAACTGTAGTTGAAATTATTTTGCTCTATTTATATTAAACATAAAACAAAACGGTATACAGGAGCAAAGAATGTCAAAAAAATACTGCTGTTTTTGATGCATATTCAAATTGTCTCGCCTTTTACATATTTTAATGATGCAAGATCTTATGTCTAGCACTTAGTAAGTCTCATGTAGAATTTAAATCATTATTCACATGAATAGATCTGCATGTCCTTGTAAACAAGGCATTGCTTTGAAAAAGCTGAATATTACTAATTGCATTTGGGAAAGAGTCTACGACAATCAAACTTGTTTATTATCAGAGACTTTAACATCTTAATTAGACCTACACTCTACATTACCATTGTATTCACATCCGTTGGTGATGTACACGACCCTGTACTTTTCCTTTTCTTTTCTGAGACAGTCCAGTTCTTTGCTACTACGTGGCACCAGTCATCTGAAAGAAAAGAAAGAAATTAAGAACTTTTGATTAAAATCAAACATCATGGCACAAGATACAACTTTAATTTTGAGAAGAAAAAAAAAATCAGCCAACAAAACTGAAGTTGAAATTATTTTGCTCTATTCATATTAAACATAAAACAAAATGGTAGGCCTATGCAGGATCAAAGAATGTCAAAAAATGCTGCTGTTCGTATTTGATGCATATTCAAATTGTCTCTTCATTTACACATTTTACTGATGCAAGATATTATGTTTAGCACTTAGTATGTCTCATGTAGAAATTGAATTATCATTCACATGAATATAAATCTACATGTATTTGTAAACAAGGCATTGCATTGAAATAGCTGAATATTACTACATGTACCTGCATTTGGGAAACAGTCTATGACAATCAAACCTGTTTCTTATCAGAGACTGTAACATCTTAATTAGACCTAGACTCTACATTATCATTCAGCTTTTAAAGGTATTAACCATTCACCTATAAAACACTGGCATTGTCATGTGCATCATATTTCTTTGATACTGCACATATTTTCATGAAGTCTGCACAAGAATGCAAGTGAAACACGTCTGCTGTTTGGTATTTATGAAAAAAAAAATCACTAACCCGGAAGTCCTTGGCCTTCGGAATAACACGTGGCGAGTTAGTAGGAATTGACGTTAAAATAGAATAAGAATAGATCTACTAAATAGGCCTTTGCCTCATGATTGTCTGGTCTGATTATAGACTAAGTGAAGTCTAGACCTTTCACTTTTAAGTTACCAGTGGTTCACAAAATTTATATTATAGATCTAGACTACATCTAGATCTAGACATCTAATACTATTAGATCTTGGCAACTTTTGTCTTTGTGACACGAAATTAACACATCACGGATGATATTGCGGCGATATCCAACAGGATGACAGTACCACTATTACTGAATCAGTAAGTTGACATAGATAACTAACATCAACTTGTTAACGTACGTTAGAGATGGCACCATATACAATAACCGGTGACACTGACACTGACAGATCTAACGACTACGTTTAGACTAACGTTAAAGAGTTAGACTCGCCATCTCAGTAAGTCGGCCAAAGACCAAGTCAATACAGGGCTAAGTCAGTGTTACTGTTATGTTAGGCCTAACAAATGTTAACGGTTACTCGGTTAGGTTAGGTTTACCAGGACTCAAGAGTCCTGGTTAAATCAGTCAAGGGACATTTCTTAGAAGTCCTTCGATTCCAAGAATAAAAAGGGTGAAAGAACAAAGGGAAAAAAGGAAAGAAGAAAGGACAAAAGATTATGTATGGCTGCTGTGGAAATCGACAGCGCTACTGTATCACTATCAATCACGCGTGAATATGTAAACGCCATTTGGTTGGGCTGCATTCACAAGTTTTAGGGGAAAAAAAGCCCCACCGCTGTGCTTCAAAGGTACTCTACTCGAACTAACGTTAGACATAATGTCACATATCTACACACAGTACGGTACTAGGGCTGAATTCACAAGTATGCTATAACACTGCACTGTACAGGAAAGCCACCTAACCCGTAGAGTACTACTCGTAGTGTTTAGGTAGTATCACTAGACCACATACTGTCATAGATGACATCTACACCAACGCTGCACACTGGCACTGGTCCGACGGTCCCTGACCAAGAAAAATCACTGTTGGACACTGACCAGTAACTTTTTCAGGAATGGACCAGTAAAAATTGGGGGAAAAAATGGGTGGACTCTACCTACTACATGTATTACCACTAGTCTAGATGTAGATCTAGAGCTAGACAGTGTCTATAGACTCTGTGTTAATTTGACTTGGTCTTAGACTTCAGCTGATCTTAGTTGTACTAACTTCTAGTAACTGGTATTACAAGTAAAGTCTACTTAATAGTTAAACTTGAAAGTTAAAGTCTAACATGTCTAACTTTATTCTTTACTCTTCCTTTGAGTTTTACTTTTAGACTTTTTACTTTTTTTTTAGTTTAGTAGGCCTACTTTGTCAATCTCATGATTTCATTTTCAACTCAAGTCAAGGCATAGCCATGAGTGTCTTCGAGACTTTGACATCTTGCATGTCTTGCACACAGACGTTACGACTACAGTACTCAGTAGTCTCAGAAGTAACGACATAAGTTGAAAAGAAACTATAAATAATATGATTTGGGATCTAATTTCAAATTGGATGGCGTTTACAGACTAGGCTTCATAAGCATCACGCGATTGAATACATGGGACTACACTCTATCGCAATTAATGGTTATGGTAGTCCAACTGAAACTGTTATTTTGAGCATGATTTTAATAGGATTATAGCTTACCATTCACTTCACTCGTGGACAGTGGGCTGGCTTAGGTCGTCATTCATCTTTCAGATGGTTTGGTTCTCACTCTGAGATCTGGATTAGGGCCAAAACCTAATTCTAGGCCAGTAAGTTGAACAAAGCTCAAAATAATGCAACTGCGACGGTTCGTGAAACCCGCATTGCTCTTCACCCTAGCAATTCGGGTTTCACGAACCGGCGTATCTTTACTGCGTCGGTTCGTGAAACCCCTTTTTCTCAATTTCTCGATATTTCGAGTACCGTCGTTTTTTTCTTTCTTTGATAAAATTAAGAATAATTAATTTTGTGATCTAAAATTTTGGGATTTGGTAGAGTTTTGAAAGCACTTTCATTTGGTACCAATATCTCGATTTTGAAAATTTTGACCAAAATCGAAATAGCGTCGGTTCGTGAAAACACCGACGAAATATGCTATTTTTTTCGCATAACAGCAACTCCATCATACAACATGTAGCATCAGTAAGAAGAGTTGCTATATTGCTCCATGCTTGATGGTCAGACGATTTGCTCCTTTTATTTGAATGAATCAATCTAAACAAATTGATAAATCAAGTGTTCTGTGCAGCTTGTGATTTCACACGATGTTCTCCCATCCATCTTGACCATAGGGCGACGGAGAATAACGCACAATGATCACACAGTATAACATGAGCCCAAACACTTGATGGAAATCAGAAGATGACATGAAAACGTAGCTTGTAACACGTAGTCAGTCTCAGCTTATACCATACTATCACGGTCAAGCCTCATTTGTTCCTTCGCTTTTTTGAGAGTATAAAGATATACTAAAATACACTACGTCGATCCCACATTCACTTGTTTTAGCCCTTTCTGTCTGCGCCAATGACTCAAATATGCACAAATTTCACCACATACCTATGGACAAGAAGATAACGTGGCAAGGGTTTAAAACTACCGGGGGGCTCACCTCCCTGAAACTACGAATGCCATGCACGCATCTTGCTGACGCCACTAGGCATGCGCATAAAGCTTTCTTCTTACCTCGACATCTTGGGGGGGGGGGGGGGGATCTTGGCATGATACGTCTGCGGATCTGTGATTTATTCAACTCATCATGTCGTTCTCTTGATTACTATGAGTAAAAACGAAGCGATTGCTTTAGATAATATTGGCCTTAATTTAGTTAGACCAAGGAGGTACTAGGCGAAGTACCTCTTTGGTTTAGACCATAGGCCCCTGTCGCACAGGATCTCAAATAAATCTCCTGCTTGAGAATTGTTGCATTCCCTTTGAAGAAGATTATTTCTCGTTCAAAGATGTCTACATATTGGACTGGCGGCATGAAAGACGTTGGTGGCAGCATTTTTTTTCTTAACCGATGATCGCAGCAACTAGTTTGGAAATTGCCATAATCATCTTGGTTTCCAAGTAGCATCCGATACTGCTGAGCATCTGCCCCTAAGCTAACGTGATTGCCTGTGATACGTCCATCACCGATATAGTCCGTGTAGCGAGGGCTGTAACCACAAGGAACATGTCATAATAATAATAAGATACTGGACATGATTTTGGGACACCACCAAAACCAAGCAAGCAAACAAAGAAAAACGAATTTTAACGAAGATTCGCTGCTCTTTCACAAATTTAGCTACCCGGACTTATTATCTGTTTTATGCTAGAGTGACTTAAAATAGACCCAAGACAACAAAATCATGCAGGTCGTACAATGCGAGATCCGTATCACGTTTAGATGAAGGTTTCAATCCTATAGCGTTCTCTGAATAGATATAAGTTACCAAGCCATAACTATGTCGGAATAATAATACATTCTTCTTTTCTTCCCCTCCACCGCCACTATCTCTATCCTGAATGGAGTCCAAAAATGTAAACAAACATTTACTAACCAGGCAAAGGACAAGGTTTAGAGACAAAATGCTCGATTGTAATAAAAATAGAACCAGTAAAATATCGCCGCTACCCGTAATAACTAGCGCCATAGTCTCAGGAGGTAACACAACCCCAAACGACGCACAGACATAAAACAATAATTTGAATTCCGCCCTCTATGGCGATTCAATTGAAGAGCTGTGGGCAGAGTTTGTTTTGCGTGTTGTTGTATTCACTCCATCACGGCCCCTTGTATGAATATCTTTCTCCCTTTTTTCTCTCTCTTTTACTCCGGCTTGGCGGATTCATTTTCGATTAATTCAACACAAAACGCCAATGAGTCAATCTACGAAATGTATGTGGATAAGTCATTATCAGTAGAATGACTGAGAGTAGGGGGGGGGGGGGGGGAGTGAGCAAAAAAAGCGAGAACGAAAACCTCAGAGTCTGTAAATGAGCTAGGATGTCGTCGAGTGATTACACGAAGCCATTGCGATATTGATTTTGACCTCCGATGACGTGGGGTCAGGGTTCACGGGGTCACGGAGGAGTCGTCGAGTCGAGGAAGTTGTCTCGCCCGTAGCTGGTCCATTAACCCCGTGTTCATTTCTAAATGGACCGCGAGCTCCCCCTGATCGGAGATGTTCAGCGATTTGAGAGAATTGCCAAAGCACAACGGAGCGAACAGAGGTGGGAAACGCTTTTGGCAGCTGGATTATACGATTTTTAACTTTCTTGATGAAAATATACATCACTTTCACCTAATCTTTTAGTGCTTTTTAATTTCGAAGAAGTATAAGAGGCAAAAAAAAGAATAATGAACAGCAAATCAAAACAAAACAAATACCGAAAGTAAAAAAAAAAAAACAAACTAGAGATAGAACTAATAGCTTAAAAAATGGTACCAAGGAGCGTCAAGATTTAGTACTGAATTTTTGCCACTTCTTCATTCAAAACCCTCTTGCTCGGTGATGCCTGTTGATTGATTGAATCGAGAAGATGATGCCCAGTTGATACGAGATTATCATAAATTGAATATTACAACAAGAACCATTCAAGCCAGTAATGATAATGAGAGATCATCTCATGAAATTCTACATTAGCATCTTTGTCTGGAAGACGTAACACGTGAATGCTGAATGATTTCAATGGTAAAAATTATATTAAATGGGTCACCTGAAGTGGGTAATTCATGACATTAACATGATTTACGAGTGGGGCTAAATCTTTGAATGTGACGCGTTGCAGGGCTATTATATAACCATGGAGTAATAACTCCATGGCATAACCATGGAAGGGCCCTGGGTATAAATGTCTATCTGGCTGGTGGGCATATATATGCAACAAATTTGTCAGGCAGAGAGGACATAGTATTATAATGAGTGCGCGTGTGTTGGCCATGGCGAGACGAATTTAACTGCTGTATGAGAACATTCTGACTAAAATGTGATGTTGCTTCTACAAGCGGACGGGTAACAGTTTGCTGAAATACAGCCGTCAAACTGAGCTGAAACATATCAATACTAGCGTACAGATTATTGTGAGGATGCAAACGCGGTATCTAGGCCTTCTGGGGTTACTTCGGGTCATAAAAACCTTTCGCTCCTCTTTCCTTGTTCTTACGGGGTAAAAACCCGTCGCAAGAAGAGCGCACGAGGTTGGAAGAAATCGCCGCCCCGGGCTACGAAGAGCGACCTACAGTCCCGCGCATAGGAAAATACCGAGTGATACGCATGGCCGCGCAAAATGCCTCTCTGCAGACTTGGGAGAAAATTCACTCAGTACTCGTCATAAAAATAAACCGCGGGTTTATTTGCGTTTTATCACACCTGACAGATCCCCTTGGGGGCCAGTGAGTGAAAAGAAAAGAAAAGGAAATGAAGGAGAAGACGCGAAAGACGAAGTAGAAAAACCCATGTTTTCGTTTTTTCTTTTCTACCTATTTCCGAGCGCCACTCAGCAGTTCGTCAGACGTTGACAGGTAAGAACCTTTTTTTTCCTACCCTTTACGCCTGGATATATCCCAACAGTAAAGTCACGAACTCCATATGAAAAATCTAAACATCGAAGTCCTCCGTTTTGGTTGAATATACTGTCTGAATCTGGATGCAATGATTAATCGAAGAAAGTCTAAATAATATGACGATGCATGAATATAGCAAACGCAAAAGGGTTTTTTTTTCCCACTTATTGAAATTTTTACGTTTTCAATAATGGTGTTCTAGAGTCAGATCTGGTACAACCGAAATTCCCTAACCAGAATGGAAATTGAAAAATGAATGTTTCAGAATATTCTGCATTGACTGACATTAAGAAAAAAGAATTATCAGTTACCCAAGGATTCTCTTTCTGTTTCATCCAAACAAATAAATCCAGTAATATTCCGTACTGACAGCATGACTGACCTACTATCATCTGAACGAGATGCAAACTTTATATTGTTGAGGATGTAACCATTCGTTCAACATCCTTAGGCAAAAGTAACGTCGTGAACCTAAGCCAGTTATGGCATAATCGTGTCATATTATGATTTGGTTCATTCTCGCAGGTAAGCTTCTGACGACGTAATCCCTCAGACGCCACTTTATGCTTTTGGTAAAAACTTATTATTGAAATTAGAAAGCAAATGGTAGGACGAAAAGTAATTCGATGTTTTTGACATGTCAAACATGCGTTGCCAGCAAAAGAAAATATTAGACATTCAAGATAATTTGCAATTTGCAGAAAAAAAAAGATTCTTGATATTAAACAAATGTCACACTTTAAACAACAGTGTTATAGACGGATTTTGTCATAAAAAAGGTTAGAAATAAAAGACGCTCACGTGATGTCGACCCCATCACATTTACCGAACTTATCATTCGCTTATTGCTGCACACAACTCTGAATCAGATGAAACGTGTAACTTCAACGCGATATTCAAAGCATTAGGGATTTGCTTGTTTAGGCAATTTACACCCCTGAATTACCGATACAGAGAAATAAAATATTCAGTTGCATTTTGTCGGTACAACACATTATCTAGTGATGGTTATGTCAAAGACGGTATTTCATACAACGCGCAGGATAATCAGGTGCAGGCAACGCACACGAGAGGAGAAGATAAAAAAATAAACAAACAAACTTATAATGTAGACATTTCTTAACGCTTCGCTGATCGTCCGCTCTGTTTGCTACAAGCTTATAACTGTGGGGAGAAAAGCAGAAACACGCGCGCGCCGACTTTTCTGAAATGGCGCCACCTCTATGGAAACGCTCCGACACGACGTGCAACATTTTAACACCCAGCCATGACCGCGCCATGCTACACTGATAATATCGCTCGGTTTGTGAGCGTCGCGATCTCTGCGGGTGATATTACACACCTTCATCTATTTTTGGTTGTCGCTGATATCAATAGGACCCTGAATGAAACCAGTTTGATATTTCAGATGTCACTGCAATGATGATGGCGATGTTAACATGGTTAGTGCCCGGTTACTACGCCTGCGTGCATCTGTAATCAGGTCGCGGCAGCCGGGGTGTGTGTTGCCCTGACGAACATAATGTATACCTCTATTCATTGAAATGTTAATGAAAACTTGATTCAATTTTAGTTATGATTTACATCCATTAAATGCTCGATTAGATTGAATGTTTGCAATGTTGGATAAGGTAGATAGCATCTATTCATTACATATTAATGTAGACCTTGACAATTTTTATTTCTATTTATCTATTCATTATCATTATTATTATTATTTTTTTTTTTTTTTTTGCGGTGTGCTTAATGGCTATAAAATGATCGCATATTTCGTAACAAGTCAGCCATGGTAATGGAGGGTCCGATATCATTTGAAAAGCAGGAATAAAATTTTCTTTGCACAACAAATAATTTTTGATCAAACTCGTTTAGATAATCAGGAGGATATGAAATTGTGAAATTTTGCTTATTTTACCCGAAACAGTTTTTGAGCAGTCATCATGAATACTAGATGCAAATAGTAGAGTGGTCATGTCATCCCCTCACAACTTGCCACATAGTTTGTACATAACTTTGTCTAAATTTTCCATTGTTCATTCAATCATGTCCCAGTCTCAAATTTTGATTTATCTGACTGATCGTAAGTCGGTTATTTTGAAGTTTTTCAACGAAGAATAACAACATGTTTTTGCACATTTAAAAACAAAAAAGAAAAATAAATTTCCATCATTTAGTTCACTCGATTAATGGAAACTTGTGATATGATCACATCATGAACTCACTCATTTACATTGTAAGTAATATCAACTGTTCAAGAACTGTTATGCCAAAAATCAAAGAATCTTTGAACTTTCATATCAAACTTTCTTACTTTTAGTTCGATTTTGTTGACCAAATTTTCAGTGGTGTTCTATTCATATTTCACTTTTTCCTTTCAAACTAACTTTTAAACTACCCTGGCATTTTCCTGTAAGACACGAAACCCGAGAAGTATTAACTTTAAACACCAGTTTGTCAGAACGCAATGTATATAGATATAATTTCTTATACATATCTATTTACCTATGTATCTGTCTGTCTGTCTGTCTATCTTTACATTTACACGTTTAGGTTAAAAATGCATGTATACTGAAGAAAATTAACATTAAGAATTTATTCCCAAATAGTATGTAACAGAGTTCAAGAAAGATAGAGGGGGAAAAAAACCCGGCCTCTGGAAAAGTGCTGGTGCATTGCGCGTTAGAGAAAATTGAAATAATTATGTTACCTTTTCTCTCTTTTACCCTTGGTGGACAACGTAAGCAGAATACGGGGGAAAATACAATAGTTTGTTTCTTTCCGTAAATGGCGTATCTTAGTCGACAAGACTTGGGCGAGCCCAATGCTGCTTCAGGTATATACATCTTCATGAGATACGAGATTTAGGGTTTTTTTTTTTTCATTTCATACCTATTTCTCTTCTTTCTTTCTTTTTTTTTTGGCGGGGGGAGGTGCATTAACGAGTTGATAATGCAATAAAGTGTAGATTTTCAAATACACTTGTAGTCGGTGCATACTATTCTTTTTGTCTTCATAGGAATGTACAGTATAAACCCAAAGATGTAAAGCTATACAAAGTTTGCCAGGAAGTTCCCTCACTAGCAGTCCCACGACTGAACCACTCATTGAAAAACGACCACCCTTTGCTGTCGATGGTTTTCCATTTTCTGTTCCTAACGTCCTTCATTTCATCATTAGATCCACCCAGCCTCACTTATGGGCGCGATTACAGGGCTTGGTGAAGAGGGGGAAAAGAAAAGGGAGATGATAACGAATTTGGATTATCGCATAAATCAATTACTGATGGAGAAATTCCACCATCCTCTTTTCAGCGCCATCTAAAGGATGATATATGTCCGGCGGGGTCTCTCTACCCCGGGGTATTATCAGAGATAAAAATTGTAACAAATTTCTCAATGCCATTTAATAGTGGAGCTCAAAGATCTTTTTTTTTTTCTGGTCTGTCTAGGTTCTCCCATTCCATAGTATGGGCTGCCCTGCCAGTTTTCATCGAAATCAAACTTTGAAGATTCACTGTCTATTCATGGACGGTTTTTATGCGAGCTCGAATCCTTTAGTCCCACTCGTAAACGGCCATCGATCATTTTTGCCTTCCTTCTTCTCTCTCCAACTCTTTCTCTTATTTCTTCTCTCTCGATGAAAACGAGCTGATAGCCAGACAGAGCTCGACAGAGAAAAAAAAATCATAAAAGATTGTTATTTAGCACGAAACACCCGTGTTCCTTTCAATAAAACCACTCCACCGGAGCATATTACTTTTTGCCCCCTTTGTTCGTAAGACTGTTCCCCCATTTTCTACGTCTCTATTAAGCTCCAAAATATTCAATTTTTCGGCCCGCTTTTGTCCCGAGTTCGACGCACTCAATTCGGTGCGGTTCGACGAGTTTCCTCTTTAGCCGTTGAGGGTCATTCCTTTCAAACGAGCCCCTTGCTAAGTCATAGAAAATGTTCGCATTTACCTCGTTAGCATCTCTGAAAGAACCTGAAATTTATTTTATCGATGACAATTAAAACCACGAGACACAATGAGCGGGGGAGAATACCTAAATGTGACTTCTTGTGTGCTGACAGCGATCGAGACCCATTTACGCACAGACCCATTCCCCGTAGTCCCACCCATAACGACGCGTGGATAGTTTTGAGATTTTGAAGAGGTCTCACCGCATTAGAGGTCAGGGGGTGATAAGTTAGTTATGAAATAGCAGCAAAATCGTACAGTGCGCTGTGTGGAGCTCCGAGGGGCGTTTATTCAATCAATCACGTGAAAAGTATCAAGAGAACCTTCCTCCCTTACTGAGCTGACTATAAAGTTATACCTACTTGTGTATACCAACTAATCTGAAATGAATTTAGAATCATACGTCGCTGAATTTGCCATGCTAGTTTAATAATCAACCCAGGGACAGTAAACTATGCAATATTCACTGCAAGAGATGTCTACAAAATACTCTGCGTACATCCCACAATACTCCCACAGCATTGAATACGTTACAGTGTTCAATATCAGGCCCGCTCAAAGACAATAACATTCTGTCGTTACCAGACAAATTTACTGAAATGCTGAAGGAACATGCCCTTTAGCTGTACAGAGGAAGTTCATGACAGCGTTACTGTTCTTTATGAATTTTACAATCTGATAACATAGGTTTCTCGCATGCAAAATGTCTTAGAAGAAACTCATGCCATTGTCGGTTATAGTAATACGTGGATGTACACACTACATGAGGAGAAACAACTCCTGAATAACACATATTACACTGGTAGGCTTAATACATACCACAAGCAGCCGTTATTCAGAACAAATAAGTTTACAAAGTTAACATCACCCTTATACAGCGCTGTTGATATGAAAGAATAGAGTGGAGGGAAAAATACCACGAACCAAAAGAAACATTGCAGATGCTAAATACCCATTCTTTAAACACAAAAAGTCCAAATCTCGTTCCACATTAAAGAACGTATCAACACGGAATATTAAATCGTATTTACTTTTCGGGTCCTTTTGAAAGCAGCGAACCCGGCGCCGCGTATCTTTTGAGGGTTTTCTTTCGGGGTCGACGCGGGTCACAAAATGCTATGCGCGGGGTTATTGAGGGGAACGCAGCAGTGTTGTGGTTGTCGAGGTTTTCTCATACCATTTTCATTTTTTTTCTTTTTGCTATATATTATCTACATGACGATGAATGACTGGAACCATACAATTGACAGCAGGTACTACCACACGAAGCGGTTACATTAAAAACCGATGATCTGTGGTTGGCGACAATTTACGGGTTGAAATGACGGCTACTATTGTAACTTGAATAATATAAGCATAAACTCATAAAATTACCACTGCACTTAGAGCTACAGTAAAATCTGCAATGATAGTTCTTTCTCATCTCTGCTAGATATTAGTAAGAGTTTAATTTTACCAGAGCTGTGTATCACTTTCACGAAGTGGCTGGCATGAGAAAGTAATTTCGTAAGAACGTTATTTATCACACCTACTTTGAAAGAATATATTTTCCCACATACTGATAATAAATAGTGTAAATATGTACATCTATCTTTGCTTCGAGGTATACCACAAGTCATCAAAGTACAATTGTATCTAATTATCTGCACCCACTCTACTATCGTTACTCGTAGGAGGGAATCGCAATGATGATTTTGGTGAAAAATCCACAAAATGTTCTTGAGTTTCAAACATCAAACAAATAGACCAGAACAGAAGTTTGCTTAAATTCAGACATATGCTAAAAAAATCCAAACTTTTGGATATACGAATCCTCCCAAGGAACATTTTTTCATCTGTGGCAACCACATTGGTTTTCTATTTCTAACTCCAGAGTTAATCTAGTTTATAGTCCTATATCTTGAAACGGTCTCCTCGTCATTTCGTGGCAACAAACTGATATGGTCTGCCGCAAAGAGGACCATGGTTCCTCCAAAAGAGGGGCACCACTACACTTCTTTCTCTCTCCTGTGTGACATAGAAATATATATGTGCATGAGCTAGGATCGGTTTTGAGCAACACTGTTCAGGTAACAGGAGGAGATAATGCTAAGATAATTGTTGCGCGTCAACGTCAAGGATGACAAAGCGGAAGTACCATGCACGTACTGTCGTATATTTCTGACGACGGAGACGACGACATCAAAAATAAAGGTAGAAGAAGCGCAGAAGAATATATGTCTATAGGTTTTGCGCTTTATAAATTAATATATATTATATATCACTTACCTCCTTAGCACGCCCCCTAGCAACGACGCGTTCAGACACTCCGGTGGCGATAGGCGGCGCTGTACTTCCGCTACCGTGACCTTGTATTTAGACGTTGAACTTAGGAGCGAGAGTCGACCCGGAACTGAACAAAAGACATCGTTGGGCGATGTGACGTTGGCTACTAGACCATCCTTCCCGTTTTCATTCTTTTGCCGTATTCCTGTAATGACAAAATACAAACGTTGCGGAGTAATTCGTGAGGAATTGAAACAGCTATCAGAACACTCTTATGAATGTTGATGAATCACATAAACAGACAATTCCTGAAAAGTAAAAGCTAATTTAAAACGAAAAAGTGAAATTTTACAAGCACAGCACAGCTGAGAAAAACTTGACCAAAATGGAATGAAAATTGAAGAATACTCAACCGTCAGTATGAATTTGCAAATGAGTGAATTGATGACGTCATACCCACAATATGCCAAATATAAATTTCCATTGTGTTTTTTTTTTCAAACGCAATCAGTCTCAAATTATATCATATCTGATTGATTATCGTTTCAAAGTTATTAAGCTATGAATAAAAGTATGTTTTGTAGCAGAAGGCTTGATTTTTTGTCAGTTCTATTTTTTTTTACACAATAAGTGAAAATTGCGAAGGGGATGACGTTAGCTCAGTTCATTTGCATATTCATATCAACTAGTAAAAGTTGGAATCAAACATGTTTTGTAAAAATTAGCGAATCCTTTAAATTTCATAACTTCTTATCTTTAATGGGATTTTGATAAATTGTTCATTGTTGTGCGTGCGTACTGCTCGGCATCTATGGCAGACTTCCGTAGAGGCTTGAGAAAATGTAGATTATGGGGGAAAAAAGACAAAAAAAAATACCTTGGCTGTAATTCTCGAGACTGAAACTTTCTGGATCTCGAAAGCAGAATTACAATATCCACTGCCCGTGCAGATATATCAAGGCGCAAACTAGAATGTAACACATACAGTGTGTGATATTCCATGCTGAGAATTGCAACATAATGTCTATCACAAAAGCATTTCCCACATTCTGTAGTGATCTATATAAGTGTACAGAGTAAATGCAAAATATGGAAATCGGATGCCACGATGAGGCCATGTTAGGCGGATATTTCTCTGTAAAACTCTTCGACACAACTTTCAGGAAAGGGATTTCTATTAAAATGACTACTAAGGTTGTTGGAATCGTTAGGACTCAGCTCTTATAATTTGTGGGGAGTTTAGATGACAATTAATGTAAGGCGTAAACACATCGTTACTAAAAATGACACGCATAAATAGAGTGGCCGTACAGCTCTTTCAGTACCATAAAAACGTAAAGAATTCAAATTCATTCAATAAGAAATTCACAGAAAAAATATAGTGTTCTGTTCATAAGTAAAGTATAGCCACTCACATAATACATTCCGACAAAACACCGGAAGGTGCTCGAATAGGGAGAAACCGGACATAAGACTTAATTTGCACAATAACAAAACTACAATGTTTGATATCATCTTTCATCTCAATTTCCAACAAAACAAGCACATGAGTACTGCTAGCTTGATATCACTGCTGGTGTGTTGTGTACGAATACAGAAGTACCGTTTGGTCGATATTCTTTATGTCGAGTAATACTTCGTTTGTTGGAACAGCTTGAGTGTTCTAGGCCACTCCACACCACGCCCACCTGATCTGGCATATGATACGACTTTATCCTACTGCATTAAGATAATATTTGTCCCTCGATTTGAATGAAGACAGGTATGATACAGACTGCTCTAGACTGCATCGCTTCCCAAACAGCCGCTGCACACAAGCGGGCGGAACGGAGTTCTCGAGATATAGCAATCATATTTTGTGTTGATTATGTCTCAATTACCGGACCTACTTTGGGTCGTGCAAGCGATATGTTTGCAGGGCTCAATGGGGCTACCCTGGACCCCGCCGCCGGGATCCTCCGGGGGAAACTCCAGCTTGGAACAAGAGCGGTGGTAGAGGGAGTCTCCAAACGAGAGGGGGTCAGAATGTGGAAGAGGAGGTGTGGATGAACTTAATATTGTCGTTGGGATAAGAGAAGGGAAAATCTTAACTATGGATCCAATGACGAAGCGCTAATGTGTTATACCGTTGTTACTGACCGCAGACATTTTCGACACAAATTGTGGAATAACTTATATAGTCCAACGGCAAAACTGATAATAATGGAGAAAATGGTTGCGAATTAGAGAAAGAAAACGATGCTAATAATGATTATGATAATGACGAAGATGATGAATATGAATATGATGATGACGATGATGATGACGATGAGGATGAAAATGATGATGATGATGATGATGATGATGATGATGATGATGATAATGAGAAGGAGGAGGAGGAGGAGGAGGAGGAGGATGCTATGTGGATTATGAAGACACTGCTGTCGATAATATGTAACTGGATAATGAAATTATTATAATGGCAAGAGTGAGAAGACTACGACGTCAAGTTTACTGAAAGTGATGATGATGATAATGACGACGGCGACGACGACGACGATAATGATGGTGATACAAGGGATGACGACGTAAACTTTAATCACAATAATTATCACAATGAATGGGTTGGGATCTGAGGATGATCACTCTTGAATGCAAAAGATGCACGAATCGTTGATGAATAATTGTTTAGATTCAAAAATATGTCCAGGCGTTCAATCAGATCATTCTGTTGTAATGCTTCGATTTAAAGATGACCAACCTTCTACAGGTCCTGGATATTGGAAACTAAACTGCAGTTATTTAACTAATGATGCTGATTTTATTAAGATGGTGAAAGATGCACGAATCGCGTTTTATTTTGGTGAGAGATCGGATGATAAATTTGTGGGATCTGGTGGAGAACAACGTCTAGGAGGAAACAAATAAACAAAGCAGATGTTGGTAATGATTTAGGCTAAGGTGCAGACAGTGGAGAAGGGAATGGGGACAAAGGTCGTCAAAAGACTTCACATACACTCATGAATGCTGTAAATAGCATGCTCTCGTTACAAGTGTGATTGTTCAGAAACTGTCTCTCATGATTTCTGGAAGAATTTTAGCCTAATTTGCAAAAGGAAAAGGAGTTTTTTCTCACTTCGGGAAAATCGACGTCAGAGCTGTAGGCTTATCCACCACAATGTAACAAAGCCGCCTTCAAAGTTTTCGTGTTGATGTGTTGCTTACTTAGCTCCATTGGTAAAACGTAAGCCATTACCAATTAAACAGACAACTTTACCTTATGGGAAGTATTTTCTTCAAAATTATGTCACTTCGAGCTTCGCAACACAGAATTGCACCGTTTTTACGTGTTCATTGATGCTTGGGAGGGCGAGCACAGAATGTGATTCAATCCTTGCTACAGGTATCCACGCGGATTTATTAAAAAACAACAACATTCAACGACATTCAAAGCTACATAGTGCCTTGGGGTGATGCGGCGACACACAGGGAACATTCATGTCTGTTGCCTTACGTCACATACGAGAGAGGAGCCAGTGGACGAAGTGGAGAAAGACAGAAAATGAGAAAGATAAGGAAAGAAAAATAGAGAGAGAGGGGGAGGAGGCAGTGATAGAGAGGAGATGGAGAGAAAGAAGAAATACTAGATGGGAAAGGGAGATGTCAGACCGACAGGACACAGGTTTAGCTTTTCGAGAGTGAAAGCGGGAGGGCTGGAAGGGGGAGACACAGAAATGGCGCGGGAGCAAACGGTGTTATACGCGACAGGTAGAACATGGAGCTACAAGCTCTAAGGGTAGGAAGCAGGTTGGTATGGACAAAAGTAACCTGGAAGATTTGATGCAGCTCACACAATGTAGAGATAGGTTAAGTATGTTATATCCAACGCATTTCATCGCTATAATACACAGGATGGCGGTGCAGTTGAAGTTGTGATCGTTAAAACAAACAAACAAACGAACAGACAAACGGGAAAAAAACGGTGGGGGGAGGGAATGCTTACGGGAAAAGGGAATTAACAAGAAAGAACAAAGATAAAGCGAGATATAAGGTGTCATTAAGGAGCCGGGTAGAGGATGGCCACGTTAAGAGACGAGAGTCAAAGATGCAAATGATGCCGAATCTCAATGGAAAGAGGCTGACAAGGTTAGTAAAAACAAAGGAAATACGGGAGTAAGATGCCCTGCATGAAAGGAATGATTGATAAATAACAAAGGAGGAGGAGGAGGAGGAGGAGGAGGGGGTAGGGAAGGGATGGAGGGGTGAAGGAAGGGGGTGGTGTTCAAATGATGTGGATACAGGGGCTCACGATCAGAGTGGGCTGGAGAGAGGACACGGGGAGAAGAGGAGAGCTAGAAATGTGGGCAAGGCTTCCGCGCTCTGACCCAATTCAAACACAGCGAGGCTGAGAGACGCACAGCCCAGTGCTGCAGCTATAGAGGGAAAAATACATCGACAAAAAAGAGAGAGAGAGAGGAATAACGTAAGCAGTAACAGAAAAGAGAGACGAGGGTAGAGAGGGAGGGAGGGAGAGGGGGAGGAGGGAAAAGAGAGAGAGACAAGAATGAAATTGGAACTCGGCAAAACAGGACCCCGAGCGTCTAATACCGCTTGTGACCTCTGGTGCTCTTGCTATAAACAGGGGGAAAGGTGAGTGCAGGTAACTAGCGGTCAAACGTGTCGGTCGTATTTTCACGGGGGGCATTGAAGCACAAATATGTGTATACATGTTATTTCTGATGTCTCTTCTACTGATTGGAATGTAGGAATGCATGACAAATTCATCCAACCCCATTCTCTGACACGGCCTCTTCAACAATTCTTACCTCCCACAACTTAGATTTTTCCAATACGAGCCACTTTCACCAACATTACCATTTGCTCTGTAATTAGGGCGACTGGAATCATAATTGCGAGTATGATAAACTGGGCAAGACCTGTAGCGGTGCACAATGGCATAATGACACTCTATCAAATCATGTTGATACGTAATGATTTGTGGCATTTTGGACATGGCAGACGGATTTCAACAACTCAAGAGGGGCGTGGGTTAACAAGAGAGGGGTAGATTTTTCTTGTGTTTTGCAAAGCCAACAAACTCATTCATGTCCTCTTGTGTCGTACATCATGAGTTATTAATATAATTCTTTGTATTTGTATGTCATAACGACTTATTTTTGGTTACCCATTAGTCGTAACATTTCGCCCACACACAAACTGAGTGCAAAGAACGTAACAACTAAAATGTGGTGTTAAGAAAAAATAATGTGAAATTTTAGTACAGAGAAATGTTATTACGTTTTAAGGGTGTTGATGTTCGGAGACATTTCCAAAAGCGTCTGCAAAAACACCTGCACTTGCGACTGGTACTAACTTTGTGAACAAGAGTTGGTTAAATACGCATTAGATTCTGATGACGTCAAGAACCTAAATGAAAATCTGCGAAATTCATTTGTGGAGTGCAGCAACATTTTTATGCGGAAATAGATTTCTGGAAAAACAATTTCCAACACACTATGCAAGGATTTCTTTGCTCTACTTTTTCACGTGTAAACGACAACCTAGCTCCCACTTTATTTCTTTTCAATCTACTTATTCGTTCTTAACTCCTCATTGCGTACAAAACAAAATGAACAAATATGGCATTTTTTCCTAGCTTTAGAGTACTACATGACTGTCTTAAAGTGACATGTCACTCAACTTCAAGGTAACTTTGATAAATAGAGTAAAATGCAACAAACAGAATGGCAGAAGTTTAAGTACAAGCGAATACAGACACAGAACGTTATGGAAACTCGGAATGTCCTACGTATACTTATGATAAAATAGAATGCTGACAAAATCCATATGCTAAGTAGATGGGATGATTATTTCTTTTTTTTATCATCAAACCACACACAAATAATCATTTGATTTCATTCTTTTGGAAACTATATTTACATGAAGGGAATATGTGGTAATCATGGCATCACATGATTGAAGAGTTGTCACAACTTATCAATTGCAAATGTTTTGAGACTTAGGCTGTAGTTACTAGTTCGTGTAGTTACCCGACCTGTGTTTTTTGTTTTTTGTTGTTTTTGTTGTTTTTGTTTCGTTTTTGTTTTGTTTGTTTGTTTGTTTTTTTTTTTTTTTTTGGGGGGGGGTTGTTCTAAAAGAAGAGTTGTTTTTATGTGATAGTGTCATATTCGATGTAGTCTGAAGATGGGATTTGGTAAGGTACTGCGTGAAAAACACATCGGACTTATCAATTGCTATACTGTTAACCATTTTACACTTTTTATCAATGTCAGTCTGTACATATAAAAAGAAATGTATTTTTACTTCAAATAAACGTTTACACCTTGAGTCAAAACAATGTGTATCGAAATTGATTGTGAAAAGTCAGAAAGAGCAACCTGCTGGATTTATTTGAGAGACAACTTGTAGGCATCAGGACAGATCTCCTGGATCTGCTAAATGGCTAAAAAATGAATGACATCAACTCCCTCCCTTGACAAGTTGATGAAGGTTGTGTGCTACCTTGTAATCATCTAGGCCCTGGTATTAAGGTTGAAACATTGGATGGGAGTAAAGGTTCTCCACACGTTGATGAATCCCTAGCTGTTGGGGGATGGACACAAACGACGCTCAGCAGTAATAGCCCGGATTGCATAGATGACGGTGACCAGCGTGTCAGCAACATATTTTTCGGAGTTCACATTTTCACATTTGCGAAAAGAAGCAACCGCGACAACGAACTTGAAGTGGCAGCTTGTAATACTTTTCATTTCATGGACCTAATTCCTAATGTGTCCGGCTTTAAGCATATTAAGCTACGCTGTACAAATGAGATTAAGTTAAACGTCTTTTTTACAAAGCGAAGTCGCCCCTGTCAGGCCGCGGGTAATCCATCTCGTCCCTATAACACTCGCCCGCCTAAGATCGATGACAAAATTAGGCACTTCCAGCAAATTAATCTCGGAAATTCTCTGTGACTTTAAAGCGGTCGGCGTTTGTTCGCACTAAGGAAAAATAGCCGAGCGAGTGTAATCTTTTAACGAACCCGTCCTACGACATATGGCGCAATGGTTGCTACGAATAATTCATTTTCGTCTAGTTATGAACGTTTCGTACACGGAATATTATAAACGAATACAAGAGAACTGGGGAGGCGATCGCATTATCGGATTGCCGGGATATCAGCCGGAGTGTGAGGGGCTTGGACGTGCCGCCGACGATAGGTGGATCTTTCGAATCGTGAAATTAGGTTCGAATTCGTCTCTCGCTTCGGTCAGTTCGGACTCATGTAGGGTCTTGTACTTGTCGCAATTCATTACGAGGGCGTATCAATATATCTTTTGGATCACTGATACGTCGTATTGCCTCATTCTCGCCTTTACGTGAGCTCGATTCTCACCTTTCACATTTCTTTTCCTTACCAGCTCCATCATTTGCCTCGCTTTAGGTACATTACCAATTCCCTCTCCCCCCCCCCCCCCTCCCTTCCGCTCTTTCTTGTGCTATTAAAATATGCCTCCCACTTTTCTCGCTATTTTCCTCTTTCTCCAAGTTTTTGAATTCATCGGATTTAAAGCTAATCCGATTCTGTATGACCTACTTGTTAGGAAACAAGAATGAGAGGGAAAGAGAGAGGGAGGAAGGAATGGAGGAAAGGAGAGAGAGAGAGAGAGAATAAAGGAAGAAAAAAAGGTAAAGACTTACAGGGGAAAAAGTGTTATAGGATTGTAATGGCGAAGTTCGATTGGGGGTAAATATCCTCGACTCGATTGTGAGTATTTTCTTGACTTCAAGCTGGAGATATTACAGGATTGAAGGGGCAACGGCCTTTGAATATGTTGGAATGAAAGAATGAGAGAGACAGGGAGAAAAAAAAACAGGAGTGAAAAAAGACTTAAACAGGGTCTTGGCTACTGATGAAAAGATTATCACTGGGTACGATATACGAGAAGTATGAGTTGTTGAGCTCTTTCTCTATTTTTTTTTGACTAAGTAAAATTTTTTAATTTCATTTTGTTCTTTCTTTGCGCTTTTTTCATTTGCAGATCCTTTTTTCCCCAATTTATTCCTTCCTATAGCCCGAATCTTTTTTATACAGCCTTTTCCGCCTACACATACACACACTAGGTTTGTTTGTTTATACATACTTGTGCTTATTTTGCCCTGCCTGCTTATCTACATACATGTATACAATTTTCTCTCCCCTAGTTTTCACATGTGCTTTATTTTATTTCTTTTATCTATCTATCTGTATATATATATATATATATATATATCAATTATTATTATTTTTTTCATTACTGTTATTCCATTGTCACTTTTGCCATTACTATATGTGTATATACTTTGATATGTTTGATTACTTCCTTTTGTTGCCTCCTCCTGGTACACCTTTAGGGCTCCCTGTTTGTTCAGCCCCCCCCCCCCCCCCTTCCCTTGCTGTTGCTTTTTTCACTCTTTCCCTTTCCATATCCTTCTGGTGTTCCTTATTTTCTTTGATGTTGCCTCCCTATTCATCCTTTCCTTCAATGGTTGCCTCCTTGATCCTCATGATCATTACTGACCCTCCTCCGCCTTTTGTCTGTCCGCTCTCCTCTGCCTTTTGTCTGTCCACCCTCCTGCTCGCTCTAATCCCCTCCCTTTACCTGTTGGGCTCCTTGCCCATGACTTCCCACCCTCTCCTTTGTTTTCTTTGTTTTGTGTACCCAGCCTGTCCCTGTCTGTTCTTGTTGTGTGAAGTCCTTATATGTGATTACTTTCCCTGCCTGTTTGTCATTTTGCCTCTGACGAAGATTCTGCTAGGATCGAAAGCTCAGGCCCCTTTTGACTCCATTAAGTAAAATCTAATGAAATGGATGCCCTTTGTAGTAGAAATCTCAATCGGAGATTTGATAATTTGCAATTACTTTCAAACAACATTTTATTTTGTTGTTCACTGGTGAAAACAGATTATGAAACAATTATTAAAAGTATCTCAAAATGTTGTCAACATCGTGACCGGTTCTCCAAAAGAAGATACATGCACAATAGTGCAAAGGTAGAGAGAAAGAGACAAAACAACAACAACAACAACAACAACAACAACAACAACAACAACAACAACAACAACAACAACAACAACAACAACAACAACTCATGCTGCTGCATGTCTTCAGACTGACCATGTCATTTATCTTTCCTCTGTCGTGTCTTCAGACAAATTATAATTTCTCAAAACATACGAAATGAAATTGCAAAATCAGACGAAGAGTAACAACAGTGATAATCACCAGTAAAAACAATGGTGAATTCTATGGTCGATGGCATTTCAAACTCAACCCCATGGGCTGAGGAAACATGAATATGGAACTATCACTTCACGCTACTTGTGGCTACGACCAAACCTGTCCGCGGATTGAATTATAGATTTCACATTTGCACATGACAACCTATATGCGTTCAAATTGCGGTTAACAACGTATTTCGCTGCGCACCAATACATCACGAGGCGAGTGAATTCGCATAGACTGAATGATTCATTACGATTCGTCCAGGGCTTACGGGGCAGCTAAAAAAAAAAAAAAAAAAAATAGAATACAAAAATCAACCGATATTGCCACTAGTCTTTGCGCGTGGCGTCTCATGCGAAAAATGTTATCAAAACAACGCAGCACACCGCGTTGCAATTCTCTTCGGCGACTGTCGTGTAAACTCTATCAAGGCGCTCCCGCAATATCATATCGCTGCATACATATCGCGGTTATGAATCTAATCCCGTCCCACTATTCTCACAAATTTCGAAGGTCCCGCATGTGAGTGGTTCTTCGTATCGCTGTTTTGACAGCAATTACCTTTAATCGAAACTAAAACAAGTGGATCGGCGGTGGAAATAAATTAAATTATTTGATCATACAAAAGTTTAACCACCAAAGAAAAGAAAAAAAAAAGCGGAGAAGAAAAAGTAATTGGGCATCGGAGCGATTCAATACCATGCAGCAAGAGACTGAAGACTCATTGAGAATCAGTAGTTTATCCCTTCATTCTCAAACAACTCTTCAGACGAGAAGCAACTTAATAAGGCTTTCTCTCTCTCTCCCTCTCTCTCTCTCTCTCGCTCCCTCTCCCTTCCCCTCCCCTCTATATTGTCTATCTATCTATCTATCTATCTATCTATCTATCTATCTACCTATCTACCTACCTATCTATCTATCTATCTATCCACCTATCTATCTATCTGTCTATCTATCTATCCATCTATCTATCTATCTATCTATCTATCTATCTATCTATCTATCTGTCTATCTATCTATCTGTCTATCTATCTATCTTCTCTATTTTTTCTAGCCCACTGCATCAATTCATTGCATTCATGGCACCGACAATGACGGGACTATTTCTACCGCTGTTCTGTTCCACTAAAAACAATCAGCATAATGCTATGACTACAGCTAGTGATAGGTAAATAATCAGTACTCTCAATAACAAGCTGACAACAACAACACAACGCCGTTTTGAAAACAAACACGATCTTAACTATAGGTCTACACAGCACACTATATATTTCGATGCCCTCGTGTTATAATACAAATGATTTTATGCAAGATCAAAGGGAGTAAACCGGTATAAATGATGAAAGTATGAAACAACATAATTGCATATCGTTATCAGTATCAATGGCCTACTCTTACACACGTGCACAGATACACTCGCCATGCTTGACGTAACGAATGCAGCATCAAAAATACTACGACAAGGGAAAATACAAAAAAAAAACACACACAGAGGGATGTTTTTCGCGCCTCTTAAACACCATTGACTTGTATACTTGCTCCTAAAGTAGGGCCTACGTGTATTTGTTTTCTAATATTATTTGTTCATGCTTTTCTTTTTCAGCGTATCCTTGGAGAAGGACACGGCAAAATTGATATTATTTGGACTCCAGTAAAACTACCGAGCTCCTACGAAATTATCGGGTTTACATGTATTTCATATATTTTTTCATTCAAAGTATGTCTATTGTCTCATTGTAAACAAACGACGTGCATTTAAATCTCATTTGGATATGTAAATGTATAACATTGTACTTTACTTTGTTTATATGTAATTGTCATATTGTATACTTTCGTTGGAAATGAAATAAAATGAAATGAAATGAATGCAAATCATCCCGGTTATCTTTAAATTTGATATTATACGGCAAGAATTAAGAAACGCGATGTGTGTGTGTGTGCGTGTGTGTGCGTGTGTGTGTGTGTGTGTGTGTGTGTGTTTAACTTATTTCCATTCTCCTCCGTTTTGTTTAATTGATATCTGACATGATTCCTCGTTAACCTTCGGTGATACATGGCGTAGGAGGGTGTCGGAGCATAGCTAATCTTTGCTTGAACACCAACACAGAGGTAAAGTAGGGAAGAAGGGGGGGGGGGGGAGGGGAGGGAAAGGAGATGCGACGTCTAAGCGATTTTCCGCCATCGCACCTTCTTTGTGGTAATCGCCGTTTGGGCGGATAATCGAAAATGGCGTGCCTTGTCTCATCCTCGTAGGGACTCACGACAGGGGAGGAAAACAGACGAATGCAGAGGCGACAGAGTGAAAACACGAAATTAACCAAAAAAGGGGAGGGAGAGAGATGGGAATGTGGTTGTGACTTGGATGCTGGACGAGAGGAAGAGGAACGGGGAGATACCCGGGCAGCTGTCAGGACTCGAAGTCATCGTGGCTAATCGATGAGGATGATGGAAATCAGCATAATGTGCTAAATATTTAGCATTAAGACCAGAAAGTCTAAACTCTTGGGGGTCATGCAGAACTAGCAAGCAAGGGGCAACAACATGTGGGAATTTTCAAGCACATTGATGGGTAGTAAGGGAGAGGAGGGGAGGGGTGGGTAGAGATACGAGAGGAAAGTGCACATTCCAACTGACCTGCTTGACGTTTATTCCATTAATCGCTTGAAAAATCGCGTATCTATCGAAAATTCGCTCCCGCTTAGGTTCGACGTGGTTTTCAGGCGAAGAATCGATTTTATCCCATTTTTTTCTCTCTCTCTTTCTTGTGTTTATTGGTCGCGGCAAGGCGGGAGGTGCAGATGCTGGAGAAAGTGATGTGGCTACACCGCAGCAGGGATGGGAGAGTTGCGAACGAGCTCGTTAGCTATCAACCAGAGTATGTTTCTTTAAAGGGGATGGCTAGTAACCGATCAGTGGGAATCAGTGGGAATGCTGAGGGATGATTGTTCCAATCCTTGTGGGATTCATTTAAGAGTACATTATATATCTACTGTTGTGTGAAAATTATTTGCTTCAGAACGGTCTCATATTCAAGTAATGTGCAGATTAATGCCCCGTCACTGACCAGGGACGCTTACCTGGAAACATTGAACTGCACATTACTTGATTATGAGACCATTCTGAAGCAAATAATTTTCACACAAGAATAGATATATAATGTACTCTTAAATGAACCCCACAAGGATTGGAACAATCATCCTCCAGCATTCCCACTGATTCCCACTGATCAGTTACTAGCCATCCCCTTTAAACTGTTACTCATAACCACTTTTCGCCCTTAGGGTAAATTGGAAACAAGCATGGATGGGACATGGAAAAAGTGAAGTATTCATGAAGTAATAGTCACAAAATGTAAAAAGAGAGATTTTAAACAAACAAAATAATGCATTGTTCTTTGGTTCTATTCCTTTGTGGTCATTTTTGTATTCTGCCATTTCGTCGTCTCAAAATTCATATTTCGAGAAATAAAAAACAACAAAAAAGCAAACAAAACGAAACAAAGCACACGCACGCGAACGAACAAATTTATATCAAACACAAACACACACACGCGGTATGTATACACACGCGATCACACATGTTATAATGTCAACCCTTCATGTACGCATGCTCGTGTGCGTGTATGAGTGTGTGTATTATGTTTGCATACAACTGTGTATTCCAGATGAATGCTTTGTTATGAAAAATTACAGAAATCAAACACAGATTCATTGAAAAAAAGTGTTATTATCATCTTTTGAGATGGCTGTGGAACACCATTCAGTTCTGAAACTAATTATGTCCAGTAACTTCGTATCTCCCCTCCCCTCCCCTCCCTATCTTGATTAACCCATTTCCCCCCTCTGAATCCCTCCCCTTATTCTAACGTCTGTCTGTACACCTTCTCAATCTGCCATGACGAATTCAAGTTCAACCGTAAGTGATCAAACGAGATTGGACTAAGGGCCTATCGAAGCACAATTGTGGTTACACGTCCATCGCCGTGTTTAGCATGATAGGGGGATTTAACACAAGACCCCGACGGGCATGGACATGGCGGGGGTAATGCCGCAATGACCTCTAGCAGTAGGTCCACTCAGCAGGGCGGGGTGAGTGACCGAAACAGAGAGAGGGGGAGATGGAGGGGGGAGGGGAGGGGGAAGAGGGGCAGTAGTAATACTAATAACATGAAGGAAGAGCAACATTAGTAATAAATCGTAAAATAGCAGGTGTAAAACAGCAGTAATCATGACAATACTACAGAAAATAATAAAAGTAATAATATAAGCACAAACAGAAGCAGAATCAACAGCACATGGTCATATTAGTATTTCATTACCAGGCCTACATGTATCATAATTACTGCTACCATTAGGACTACTATTACTGCTACTACTATATTACTACTACTGGTACTACTACTACTACTCTCTACTACTACTACTACTACTACTACTACTACTACTACTACTACTACTACTACTAGTAGTAGTAGTAGTAGTAGTTAGTATTACTACTACTACTACTTCTTCTACTAGTGGTAGTAGTACTAGTAGTAGTAGTAGTAGTAGTAGTAGTAGTAGTAGTAGTAGTAGTAGTAGTAGAATGTAGTAGTAGAGGTATAGTACGGAGTAGTAGTGTATTTGCAGCAGTAATAGCAATAGCAATAGCAATGGTAGGGCCTCTATATTTACTCGAAGTTAAGCTAGTTTCATTTATTGTGTTATAAGTTTATTTAGGGGCAATCTTCCTATCTATAATCAAGTTCTGCTTTATGAGGATGGTCCCCTGCATTTCCAATTTCATATGAAATTGTGCACATTATTCTTTACATCCAATCTGATCTGTTTCTTACCGTACAACAAATTTACATTCCATTTGACATTGCTGTATATTTTTCTCCCCATACGTTTTTATTTTACAAGCGTTCCCCGAAATGTGTATTAATGCGTTGGAACAATTCATATGAGTTATGACATATCGGCAAATATTGTTATACATTGTAATGAAAACAGAATACAGAAATACACTGAACTGAACTGAACTGAAGTAGCTTCAGTATAGTCGTAGTAGTATAGTTGTAATACTATCTGAGTGACTGTACCTGCGCATACTTGTAAAGTATAGTGGTAGGTGCTGGTACAAGCTCTAAAACCTGAAAATAGAGGACAGTGTGCTACGTCCCTATAGACTATTTTGCTATTTTGCTTATTTTTTGAGGACTTTTTTTTTCATTCTAACTTGCGCCCTAAGTAGATACATACAAATAATGTAACATCCAACACACTGCAAACATTGCATGAATTTATGACGCTTGGATTCTTTCAAGATCGAATTTGAAGAAAAAAAAAAGAGAGAGAAATGATATCACTGTGGAAATATGCCGATATAATGTCAACTGTTGGTAATCATCTCCCCTACCCTCCTCCCCTTGGTACCAATATGGGTCATGGGTGTGAAAAAGAACCCCAAACGCGGGTCTTTCCATTCATGCCTCTTTCATAGACCTCTGGGCTATGTCTATTGTCCCCCGATCATCAATCAACCACAGAACGATCATCCATAGAATTCTTGATCATAAAACGCCAATTGTGACAGTAGATTTACCCGATTCTATTCCCCTTCTCTTTCCACTAGTCACCACTGCTGCCTAAACAAGATAAGATACCACCAACAACAACAAAAAAATCAACCTTCTTCAACTTATTAATGTCGTGTGTTTGCTCCGGGCGTTTATCATTTGGGGGCTATTTCAATCCCAGTCGGTCTTCCACACTAAATACCAAGTTCATTAATTCGACATCGGTTTAAATAATTGGATGGCTGTGCGGGGAAACCGTACCAATTACGGTGATGACTTTTGAGTTTCCTTTTTTATTTGTGTGTGCATTGCTTTAGTAAGGCTGGGAACCATTAAAACTCTAATCGGATCTGGCGTGTAATGTGTGTTTACATCAAAATATCACATGTCGGCGATTTCTTCTTCTTTTTCTTCTTATTCTATGTCCCCTTCATTTCCTCTCATAATCAGCACATCCATTCTTTACAAAGCTCGTTTAGTTAATAGTGATAACATCCTCGTGGGTAAAGCGACGATTCGTTCGTAATGCAGCCGCTTTCGTCTGAATGACGTTGAGGGCTCACTCTGCATTGCTATTCAAGAGCAACGGTAAAAATGGCTCTTAAACAAACGAAACAGAATATTTGGTTCAACTGCTACATGTCTTTCACTTTGCTCCGATACGTTTTCGAGCGTGTTGCAAATCGATGCTGAGACAAGTATTATAGAAGACAATATTTGGCACCCTGCATTAAGATGGCATCAACGTGTAATTTCAGGAGTCCCTGCAGTCTAATCAGAGTAATATGTGGTAAAATCAGAGTTCTGCGATGAACTTAAAAGTAAAAAGTGTCCTTTTCTAATTCGAAGGAGGTAGACAGAAAATTTATGCCTTGTCATTGTGGGCAGCACTGTTCGAATTCATATCACATTGACAGCAAACAGCTTGGTCTGCTCCTATGTTTTCTGTAAATCCATTCGCGCCAAAATTTTGTAGGAATTTGTGTCCTCTGGGACTTACAGGGAGAAAACCAGCAGACAAAATCAAGAAACCAATAACATCCCAGTAAACGATTACTTATCAGGGTCTGATGGGGGAAGATACGTCATCACTGATAGAAACATTCATCAAGCGGGTAATCATATCTGGAATCAAATCCAACCAGTTGGTTTCTGGCATCTCCTTACTGACATGTCTGTCTCTATTTTCCGGACGACATCGCAGGGTGAGCCACGAAGATGCGCCTCGGAGAAAGCAGGGGAGAATCCCTGATTTTGCTAGCAAGTTTTATCTTTCGACTGTCAGGAAATACGCAATGATTCAACAATTATCAGAAAAACCATGCTGCCCGCAGCGACGAAGCGATACACCAAAAATTGAGGAGAGGTGTCGTTTCAACAGAAACTTTTTATCATCATTATTATCACTTTGTTAAAGGGGGTGGGGTGTCGTTACGAAGAAGTTCTCTGTTTTCAGAAGGATACAAGATTTTGAGGAGGGAGCGGGGGTAACGTGGGGCACTGTTAGGGGGGTTAAAGTGGATGGGTAAGGGGGAGGGGAAGGAAAGGGGAGGGGTAAGGGGACCGGGAATGACAAGAAATTGAAGACATGGCAGAAGTCGAGTCGGGCACGCATCATAACGCGTGTAATGGGATCACTTGTCGGTACTGTGCAGAGGGTGTGAGAGGGCCAGGTCGCGCGCCGCTGCTAACGGAGTACGGCGTTGACAGTGCTCAGGCGCCGGAAAGTTTGCCCGATTGTCGAATAGATTTGGGGCAAGTTTCCCTTCCCCTACATATACTTTCTGGATCTTTGGTTGTCTGTTTGTCAGTACGTCTGTTTGTCAGTATATCTGTATGTCTTTGTCTGTCTCTACGTCACTGTCTTGTTCCTCGACCTCTCTCTGGGTTGATTGCTGCAAGAAAACTGAGAAGGAAGTGTAAAAAGAGCCAGACGGGTTGACAGAAGTCTTTTTGGCCGAGGAATGTGACACCTACTTAAATGGCATGCACAAATCTTAACTCTAACATTACCCGGACAATCGTCTTGCGTAAGATGGCAACGATATTTTCAAGTATATGGGACTAACAGCCTTAACGTGGACCACTGTTCTATGACATAGATGCTGAAACTGGTATTTTCGTCGCTTCTACAATTCCCTAGCCGCTTGCGGTTTTCATAAAGAATCTACAGTCATTTTCAAGTTTCTTCCCGCGTTTCCACTGTGTCGCTTTGACTGAGAAATGACCTTCGAGATGATAATAACACAAAAGGCGTGTCTTCATCAGCCCGAAGTTCAAACTAGCGGGACATTTTGCGGTCTTAGAAAATAGCCCGATACAGCGAATGTGCGTCTTCATCAGCTCGAACAGCCTGCTTCGGGAAATTAGTCCGAAAATTGACGCATGCGCTCTTTGCAATATTACTCTGCCTGGCTCGCGGTTCGAAAGTGGATTTCCCCGCTCAAAATCTCCTATATCACCGTATGTACGATTCTACAACCAGGGAGGTGAGCAGTACAGCAAATTCTCTCCAAAGGGATATTAATAACGCTACTCTTTCTTCTGTCCAGTGAGGCATCTTATATGAAATTAACGAATTGCAATGTTTAAACAAATCCAAAATGCACACAATCTGCAAGAATCTTCAGCTATAAGGTAGAGTGGACCAGAAGAAGAAGTTTACAAAAAAACAGCTAGCATGCACGGCACTGAGTTTTAATAGGGAGGTGAGAGAAATCACCTCCCTGGTTTTAAAGATGACAACAACAGTAGGCCTATAGTACACACATGTGATCCTTGAATACACCGTGCCTGTAATGTACTATACACAATCACTAGCTGCTTGTACATGCGCTTTACATTGCCAGCTGGCTAACCAGAAGCGTGGAGGGATCGAGAAAATTTCGGGCTGATGGAGACGCACCCAAGATAGCGCGCTATTTCACGAATTAGCGCTCTAGTTGACGAACTAGACCAAGATTTTGGGGGAAATTTTCCCGATCAAATAGCGCGCTATCTGCGTCTTCACTACACAGATAGCGCGCTATTTTGACATCGGGTTAGTTTGGTAACCGCAAGATAGCGCGCTATTTGAAAACTTCGGGCTGATGAAGACACGCCAAAAGACTTTATACTGGGACAAAGGTTTCAGGGGCTGAATAGCAGAAGGGAGGAGGGGGCAGTCTGCAGTGACAGTTCAGAACAGGTGATTTCAACTAAAAAAAAAAAATCAGTTGGTTATCAGTGTGTGTGTGGGATGTGTGCGTGCAATTGTTTGCGCTGATTGTATGTGTGTATTACGAGAGAGAGTGGGGGGGGGAGAGAAAAGAGATATGGGCAAATAGGAAAAAATGAACCGAATTAAAAAGAGGGAAGGGAGACATGAGTGAAGATCAAGGGATGATTTCATTCTATACGACTTTGAGCAAATTTATCCTATGAATCTACTAAGATAGTAAATTCATAATCATTTCACACCCGTTATGACCCGCCGTAAACAAGGCAGTAGAAATCGAGAAATATTTAGGAAGTGTGTTGGAGATGGTGATGTAGGTGGGTCATAATTATATCTGCTGAATTATAATAAAATTCCCTTAAAAGTTAAGAACAGAAAACACCGAAAACAACCACAGTATGAAATGATACGGCGACGGCCATTTCCACCCTACTCCGTCTATATAACATTCGCTGTCACGCGCCCCTTTTATCACGCGGGATAATAGAGAAATAATTTATTCAGTTTGCGCCTGTGTATTACCGCTGGATGAATGGTCAGTATTGTTGTGTGGGTGATAGGTCCCTGTCACATTCGAAAGATAAAACTATCCTCTTAGGACTAAGTGACGAAGAATCTCAGGCGGTACGCCATGTGTGCGCAGGTTAACTCTGTCATGGCAAGTTTGAATTTCATCTTCACTTCCTTTGCCTAATTTGCATTCTAAATCAGCATCACTGCACATAATCCTATAAAAATTAGAGAGTTAGAATCATGAAATTTTACATCAATAGTACGAACTTGGATAGTTCTGCAAACCGCCCTGGTTTGGAGCTGCTTGATAGATTTCAACTTTTGAATACGATGATTAATCATTTTACTTCAGGAAATGTTAGATGATTATTTATGAATTCCCAGTATAATATGTATCCACCTTCCATACAACGGTACGATAATAATCATATTTAAGGCGTAACGCAAAAAAAAAAAAAACTGAGTTAAAAAAAAATATTTTCATGCCCATCTTGCTACCTGCTTTCGTGGAGGTACAGAGAGTTGGACATCTTAGACATGCAAATCAAACTCATTTAGAGGTAACCAAATGCTTAGATAACCGCAGTAGTGTTCTTTTGAGTAGAACTATCTCAGTTGCGTGATATAGAAACACGTGATATTTTAAGTGGTAGAAAATCGGGCTCTATTCGATCATCCTGTACTCTAATCAAATCTCAGGCACATTGCAGACGCTCTGTAGGAGTAACTTTAACGCTTAATTTCCAGCGCAATTTGGAATTTTGCCGCAAATTTTAGACTTACTTTTCATTCGAGCGTCTGTATGTCAGGTTTCGGAATTTATGAACGAATCAATGAAAATTACTCGTCTGCATTAAAAATGCAAAATTGACACTCCCTTTCTTTCACACTTATGCCTCTTTCATTTCATTTCCTGTGCTAGTATCGCCCAGAATTGTGAATTCATGGCAAATTTATATTACTGAGAAAAGGATACTAATAGGTAACGGCGTTTCACTGCAGAACGATTTTCGGGGTTGTTGTTTTTTTTTTATGGCAAGTGACATTGTATGTTGACATCACTTCTTTCCAGGTATAAATGTTTGTTGTTGTTGTTGTTGTTGTTGTTGTTGGTTAAAAAAAGAAAACGAAAAAGCAAGAAAAGAACAAACCACAAAGACAGCTGCAATGGCAGACTGTAATATCGTTCAGCCGAATCTAAAATAAGCAACACATTTTTTGTGACGTTGTGGCAATAGCCATGTAGGCATCGTATACATTTGTGTCTCATATTTGCATACTTGTGTTATGACTGGCTGGGATCGGGATTAGGCGTATGATGTGAATTGATCGATCAGGACGGCAGTTCAACGCCATTGGGGAAAAAAAAGTAAAGTGCACCGCGTGTCATACCATATAGCGGCTCACCATAGAACAACCACTACAAAGACGCGATAATAATGCAAACACAAGAATCAGTTAGATTGCTAAATATTGGTCATCTCGCCCGAAATCGAACATCCTTTCTGGAGGCACCCACCGTACTATTATTATTATTCTTTCTTCAGCCAAAGAGGGTGATGGGGCTTAAAAAGGGGGTAGAGCCATTACGATATTGATGGTGATAAAGGCGCATTGGTATCGAATCGTTTTATCCAGACGCGTTCAGGCGGGGTTCTGTTTTCACGGTGGGGTGAAGATTTCGCACGCGAAGCGAGTGGAAACGAGAACAGCGTAGGCCAGGGTGGACGGGTACGTTTAGGGTAGGCGAAAACTAATTGCGGAAAAAACAAAGAAAATCAATTCAAATTTCTCGCATTTTAACCGACCTTATCAAAACCAGGGGAGAGACGGCATGAGGGGGATTCTGTGCCTTAAGGATTTTAATCCACTCTGCACCAATATTCTAAGATGATATTGACATTGTATACGTAAACAATTGTTGCAGACGGGATTCAAAGATAATATAATTATAGGCACAACACAAAAGGTTACGGTGTCTATGGGAGGCAAAATTGCACTAATTGTGACTTACACGAAGTCATAAATTAGCACACGCACTATCACCACACATACACAGAACAAGAACAATAACAACACATGCATTATTGTTAATGATTTTGTTATTGATATTGTTAATTATTATTATCATTATTATTAATACTATTATTCTTATCATCATCATCATTATTATCATTGTCATTATTATTATTGTTATTATTATTATTATTATTATTATTATTATTGTTATTATTATCATCATTATTTTCATCATGATCATCATTATCAATGTCATCATTATAGTCACTGCTACTGCTGTTACGATTAGTGCTGTAATTGCACCGGGGGCACTGTTTATGATTATAGTCGATACGACTTTTGACTTTCAATAGGATATCCCGGGTTCGAATCCCCTTTAATTGCCTGTCCTTGGACAGGATGTAACCCACCATGTCCCTCTCGACCCAGTTGTATAAATGGGTACCTGGCAATACTAGGGTAATAATAATGGCAGAGCCCTCTGGTGTAACAGTGACAAAACACTGAAGAGACTACATTGGACAATATCCCTTATCATATTACTGTCTACACCTTTGCGGTGTCTCTATTAAAATCAGCAGTATTATGAAGGCAGTAAAAGTCCAATGCATGCAAAATAAACATAATTACAAGAATCAAACGAGTACTAAAACGCTTGAAGAGGGAACCAACTTGTTGTATTGGAAGGGTAACGCCCTAGACCAGCGAGTGCTTGCTTGCATGGACGGTGAACGCGTGTGGTGCGCATCTGTTGTGCAAGGGTAACACTGAATCTGGAGCGGAAAATTGACTTTAAAAACTAAACCCTTTGTATTCTTTCAAAAAGTCTTATACGCACAAGTGATAACATGACGATGAAGCAGCACTTCCAAACATGATACGTGAACCTGTTCTAATATAAAGAGGATAGGGTGGTGGAGGTGGTGGTGGTGGGGAGGGGTGACGGGGTTCCCTTTCTTTGTCTTTCACCCCCATTTCTCTCCCCACTTCCCTATTTGCGTCATATTGTCTGTTCCCGGCCAATGAACTTCATATTTGTCTGGAACAATACTGGAATCGTGTCACGCCAAGAAAGCAGAATGGAAAATAAGGAGGGGAAAAAATGGACAAAAGTTGGCGGGCGCAATTCACTCCTGCAAATAATCACTGTTTGCAGCTCTCTTCGAACTTTTGGCAAGGATAGTTGGATGTTTTGATTCCATTTCATCATCATTCTTATCTCCGTACGCCTAGCTATGTCTTTCATTTTCGCCCTATTCCTTACTGAAATAAAGAATATAAATGTATAAATCAATCTATTCAGTTATCTCTCTCTTCTCTCTCTCTCTCTCTCTCTCCCTCTCCATCTATCTATCTACTTATCTATCTGTCTATCTATCTATATCTATCTATCTATCTATCTATCTATCTATCTATCTATCTACATTACGATACATTTTGTTTCTATATTGAAAGATAGCTCTATGCATATAATTGTACATATCATGATAAGTAAATATGCATGTGGGTGCGTATACCTCTCCATTTAGCTATGTATATACATGTATATTCATAATTCATAGATACAGATAAATACCTAGGTTGAAAGTTAGATAGATAGATAGATAGACAGATAGATGGGTAGATAATATTTCAATATACAGTCAAATATAGTTATAGCAAAAGCCAAAAGAAGAAGATAGGCAAATACGATGCTTGACTGACACTTTCTGCGTTTTTGGTTGATTGATAGCAATCTCCTTCTATGTAGGTATATGAATACATGGCTAGCGAGCAAAGACTCCCCGGCATCAAGCTCAACAGAGGACTCCACGTCACTATATCCCACAGGACCTTTCCTCCATAAGCCCCGCATTTTCCATCGGTTCCACAAGACTTCTTATCGTCGAGCTCAAATGCGAGTTCTTCTCCTTAAATGCCAACTCCCCCACTTTTTTTTTTCAGTCTAGCGTCGAAATAAAATAAGGCATTATCCCATACATTGCCTCCTTAAAAGATTATTTCCTCTTTTTGATTTCGGTAAGACGAGGGCTTTGAAGATTAGCTTCCACAATTACCAAAGTAAGTAAAGTACACACATATATTATAGTCTAGCAAGGCACATAAAACCCACAAACACACAGCAACCCACACACAAACACGAATGTACTTTTTCTATCTCCTCATCCAGCTATTACATTGTTTTCATTCATAATGAGAACAATTTATTCCAAGGGGTGATAGCTGTCTTGTTGGTCATATGGTCTTGAATTGTGTTATGATATCATCATCGCGTTTTAAGAAGACGCAATAAAGACGAACGAATTGGGTGCAAAGAGTGTGTTTGGTCATTCGATTTGTTTATTTCAATGATCCCCATTTTCAGAAGGAAATTAATTGAGAAAATGTGACAAGTGACATGTGAAGTGAATTCTAGTGAAGAGGATAAAGATTTGGATTATCAGATTTACGAAAACAGCTTTCCTGAAAACCGCATAAGATTACATCGTTATTGTCTTTCAAGCAAGGTATTTAGAGAAGTATAATCTATGCACGTCGTGTATATATGTATTGATGCATTTACACCATAATGCACGCATGCACAATCATGTAAGTATAATGCATAAAGAAGTACCGGCTTATTTCATGTTTTGTGTGTGTTTTCGATACTCGTTAATACACACATTATAAGCACTTCGTAATTACACGAAAATTCTCATTATTTCCCAAAATATATTTGGCCACCAGGCTAAGGAAGAATGTATAGGGTCTCTATATAGCCATCACACTGTCCGCTGTCAGTGAATGTTGTCTCTTTTTTTTTTCTGTCATAGTCTTAATCATGCATTAAAGAGACTGGAGCATTAAGACTAGCCCTAAAAGAAAGCTAAGTGCGAGCGACGATCCCTCTTCGAATGTCGGAGGCGTTCGCGCATCCAGGCATCGTTAACGCGCTGTAATTTCTGCGCTCATTCGCCCCAATCTCAATGCGCTGCATTCATGCCCAATGTGACACGCTCCCACTGACAGAATGGTTAAAACCCATTTCAGCGTAAGAGCCAGTATGTTTCTACACGGTGAGTTAAGGTTAAACGACCCTTGACCGACGAGGACATTGACATTCTAGTGTACAATCTTGGCAGGGGAAAAAATATGGTCAAAACATAAAGAGAAAACGAAAGGGGGGGGGGGCGAGGAGAAAGGAGGAGTGATGTGAACACGAAAAAAGGCGCAGAAGTGTGAATGAGGGTAATTTAGTTTAAAATCCCATTAAGCTACCCTTTTTAACGAGACACACACACCTCGGCTGAGTCGTAAAGGGATTTTCGGTCGGTCGGATTAGCGCGGTGTTTTTTTCATAATGATCACCAGCACACACTACTTTAATTCGTCCGTGTGGGACTGAAGAGAGAATCCACCACGGAATACCAAAATGGAATGGGCAAGCGTACAGGCAGATTATATCGGCGATAATATTTCGGTCGGTGTATTTCTGCCGTCCGCAGAGTTTACGCGTCTATGTTAACTGGCATTGAAAATATTTTGCGGTCACTGTTCGGGTATAATGGACGCTGAGAGTATAAAGAATAAGAGAAAGGAAAAAAAAAGCATGGGTGTGCATTCCATTTGGCGGAACTCAAAATTCAAATGGCGGAAACATTACTCGTGATATTCTCGTGTTACTTGGATGCTCGACATCTAAAATGGTTCTTGTGATTTCTTTAAGGTGGTCCATCATGCATCATCCACGATTACAGATTATCAAAACGCATTTTCCTCCTTATTTAAGGGAACAATATTAGTCTGTCTTTTGTCGATTTTGCAGATCTGTTGCCGATGCTGCAACCGAAATATATCCATCGGGCATATTCCTTCATCCGCTCCTTTTGTGTACTTTTCAAACGGTTATGATCGTCATAACATACAGTAGTTTAGATCTTCACATACATGATGATCGATATAGTCTTGCAAAAAATAAAAATAAAAATGATACTTTGTTATTTTCCTCCCTTTAAGCCTAATTTGAGTGGAGAGGATGATGTTTTACTAACTTACCTTTTCTAATGACTGAATGGTGCTCGCCATGGATGTAATTTGTTGCATCGTCATGGGCCCCCTGTAAGACAAGACAGATAACGAGGAGAAATTAACATTATGCCACTATACACCACTGCTATGCATACATTGCCGCATTACTGCGACAATTGACGACAACGGTGATGATATTTGAGACTTCAAACTAACAACATTACCATCATAGAATATAGGCCTATGACTTTCATTTATTGTAAATGTTATCTTTATCATTCTTCTTCTTCTTCTTCTTCTTCTGATGATGATGATGATAATGATGATGATGATGAAAAAGGTGATGATGATGATGATGAAAAAGGTGATGCTTCAATACAAATCAGTTTTGCTATATGAATAAACACACACATCACATACAACAGCAAAGAAACCCGAAAAGACTGTAAGATATAATTCCTTTAATAGGCACATTGGCCTAGCAGCATGCCCAAGATTGTGATTTCTCAAATTTGCTCTGGTATACCTCTGACAATACAAAGGAATACTAATATTAAAAGTAATGACGGACAATACTGATGGGGCCATTTATGAACAATGCTGTAATGGTTGTGGAAAGATAGAATGAGTTGTGGATGGCGTGTAAGAATATTATTAAGATGTACATTGAGTGCATGTCTACGTGCTCTTAAAACTATGTTGGACTTCATCCTAAATAACTCATATTTAGTGAGCACTTGAAATTAAGACACCGGTCACTCTGAAACTTTAACTATGTTTCTGTGTCTGAGATTGAGATGGCCACAAAGAACTATTTTTGTCAGTATAGGGTACTGTCTTCAGTTTACCAAGGAGTTATCAATACCTCTAGACTTGAGTTGACTAGAATGTATCTGTCTTACTTAGAGGAGGGGGGGGGGGGCTGCTGTGGTGGAGGAGGGACTACCGCCCTCTCTCGTCCACTGTTTGGGCAACTACGACGGTACGGGCGGGCAGCGTAACACTTGACGCACATCACGCGCCCCACTGCGATGAAAGACGACAACTTTCTGTGACATTTTTGCAGCGAATAGAAAATAATAATGGAGATATTCGCGACGATTGAAGGTCCGGGGACTTGTAAGACGATCCGGAGTGTCGCGGCAGAGCACAACCGCACCGAAAACACTAATTAAAACAGATGGAGAGCGACGGCATTGCTTTACTGGATACGGGAACCGAGGGAGAAGAGTTCGATTATTCCATGGTACGAGAAAGGAATGGACAGTGTGCTCGCGCGTTCAATAAAGGATAGATGTTAAAGGCCCCGATCAACAGCATTTCGTAGTGAGGTGTCTGAGCTTTATCAACATGAAACCAGTGTAAAATAAAATCAAACTAAAACTGCTGCTGTTAATGATTGTTAAAGGCTTTGCAGAAATGTTTGAGCTACCGTAATTACTGCTCTCAATAATCATTCCCCATTGAGGGTACTATTAAAGTCATTCATTTCTGAAACGGCGCGTTTGTGTGATAATATTTTGGTTATCAATATTTGATTGTACCTGTACAAATCTTTACACTATTTGTACGCTATTTGTCGCCATTATTTTCTCCCTATTAAAGCATCTATACCTTACTCTACTACGATGATAAAACAAAATTTCACTACTGAAGTCACAATGTTCAAGGTTGAGATTTAATTCTCGAAGTGGAAAGGTAAAGGTCTGGTCATTAGGTCTGAGTAAAGGTACTGAAATGACGGGCATTAATATAATATACATCTGCAGTTATAGCTAGAGAAATTGACGTACACATTATTTCAGTTAGAGGTGAATTAATGAGCCCTGCAGCTGATATCTGTGAAATTCATAATCCTTTATGAGGCAAACCTAGTGGTTGGCGAAATAGACACATTGCTTAATGACTTGTATGGTGAAATGAGACAAACGCACTGCACGTATTAATATTGCGCAATCTTGTTTTTGACGTTCTTATTCTTAATGAGAATAAAATCTAAATACGAGGTCCATTTCTTTATCTGACGTTGTGGTATTCGACAGTCAACGGTCAGAACGGCCTTTGGTTTGGCTCCAACGAAAAGTATCGTAACTTGTCGAACTATTGTGACGTATAAAGGCCCGCCGAGTTCAAATCAAGGCGGGACGCGAATGTCCCATCACACACAGAAATGAACTGAAGCGACCTTGCTCACTATTTCGAGGAATCCGTACGAGGTCGCTCTGCCGCGGAAAAAAAAAAAGAAGGTTGTGTTTACACGGAGTAATTGCTATTTTTGAGAGAATGCGGAGAGAATCAGCAGGATGCTCATTGCGGACTCCGAAGAACATATCGCATTTCTCCGATCACCACGATGGTGGGGGGTGGGGGGGGGGGGGTGGTAGTCAAGTGGTGGTAGTGACAACGTGGGAAGACAAAACATTTTAGGCTATGAAGGCTCGTCGGCACCATTGTCTTTAATGACCTTTTAGACCTCAGTGGATTAATGTGCAACTCACCAACACTTGCGCTAGATTTTCCTATATGAGTCTCCAAAAACACAGGTAGCCAGAGAAAACAAAAGAAGATAGAATTCAGACAAGAGAAGGTGCGAAACAGAGGAAATTATGATGAACATTGTTTAACTTTGATGTCATAGTGTTTTTGTCGTTTTTGTAAATTATCATTTATTTCAATAACATTCATAAAACTAAGCAAAGACAAAGAAGAGTCCGTAAACACTAGAGGAATATTAAAAAATACATTATGGATTTCACACTTTCAAAGGAGTTAAGGGGTATCAATTCATGCAGTACATAGGGTACAGAAGATTGTCGTAGCGGTCGCACACAATAGGGCCTATATCAGGCCATGGGATGGACCATGCACTTTTCTTTTCATAAATGCCCTCGACGCAACCTGTGCCATGATTATTGTATCTTAGGGGTTCAATGCGAACATCATAGATTACGATAACCAAGACTAAAACAGCAACAGGAGAAAATACAATTGGAGCAATACAGATGTAACGTCGAAAATGTAGGACGGCGCTGCATGAAAGCGTAGATAACTGACCCGACAATGCCTACCTGGTTTATTGAGATTTACCTTTATGCATCATTCTCATCTTCGTTCGAGCAATCAATGAACTCGTTACGTCAACCTTACCTCTACAAGTGGATTAGACAGCGGCCATGCCCCCTACGTCATCAAAATCATCTATCAAAAAGTCCAAATAAAACTATTTCTGCTGTCTTTTTGTCCCGGATCTTAAAAACGCAAATAACAGAAATAGATTTTGGCCTATTTTTCAATTATGGCTGCTCGACTTGGATTATGTGGAGTAAAAGCCATCAATGTGGAAGACTAAACTGTTATCACAACTTCTCGACAGAGTGCTTTGACTTTGTGTGGCTAGCGCGCTTGAGAAATGGTACCATTCCTGGCTTATTTGATGAACGATGGAGAAAGAAGAAGAAAAAAAAAACATAGTTTAGTTGAGGACACTGCAAAATTGGCCCATGATGGAAGATAAATACGTGGATTAGAAGCCGGACAACGGGAGAAATTCAGTCGCAGTTTGTCGAGATATGTGGAGCACGACATGCTCTGCTCGTGGTTTGACGGTAGAAAGGAAAACTTTAATTTCAACCTTGCCTGTTGCACCCTACCTTCCCTCCCTACTCACCCCTCCCCACTTTTCACCCGCTAGGAACGTAGACGGGCCTCGCTATAATAGTTAAGACATCTCCCCCTGACGATTCAGAAATTTTTGCCCTTCATTCACGCCTCGCTTTACACATGTTTAAATAAACGTCAGCGCGTAGAGCCACCACGTGCTGAAGGCACACACTGAGCGATAGAAAACGCGTTTATCGACTTCTATTAAAGCTGGAGGAAAGCAGAGGAGTGCGGTCAGGGTTATGGCACAGACCCCTCACATTATACACAACCGCGCGAGCCAGCTTCTTTTTGGACGTGGGGAGAAGCGGAGCTTTGCCGACACCCAAGAAACGGTCTCCAGCACCTCAGTTTATTTGGTATACATAACTGACAAGAATTGGTAAACATCAAGAGCAAACAGGGAGACGAGGTTCCTCAAACAATGGCGGCTGAAAATACGTCGTATAAATAACACAAAAGGGACAGAGGAAGCGTCCGGCGGTGGGAGAGTTGAGGTGCACTTTCTCGGGAAGAGCCGAGTCCCTCCTGCTCCCAGCGACCGTGGCTATGGTGATGATGCTGGGTAACGATGATGACTTCTCGCGCGCGAACGCCTGCATTGCGTCCGCTGCATTGCTTCTGATTAGCATATTCGATCAGACAAAACACAGTCGGGACACGATCAGACCCTGTCAATTCATTACAAATACATCTCTGTACAATGTTACTCACAATGCAGGTAAATTTGACTCCATTTAGCGATTTCAATCCATTATTTGTGTTCTCATCCTTAATCACCATAGTAACAAAACCCCAATATCTAAAAACACGCATGACAAAACACACCTATGCTCCTCATCACACAAAGTTGTCGACTTACAGTCCATGGTTCAAATTCGTAAATAGATAATGACTTATACGACGCTACAAAGTAGGAAAAAGCGAATACTTTGTTCTCTCCCCTGCCCCCCCCCCAAAAAAAAAACATCGGGAGTGGGGTATAGCTTGCTTATACCATAAAGGATTTCAAACTGATTTACTCATCTCGCTTTGACCGTCACACCTGTAAGGTCACCCCACGTCTACCAAACTGTTTGCAGACGGATGTTTTTCAATGGAAAGACGGCTTGCTACTCTAAAAGCTTTCGACCCGTATAGGGTTAGTCTGCTAGCGCAAACACTAAATTTTCTTTGGAAATAGTGAGAAAAAGGAGGAAAGAAGGAGATATTCTTCTTTAATCTTTTAATTTGTATTAGGAAACAAGAAAGAACGAAAGTTAGGTATCTGCCTCACTTTATCTTTAGCAATGACATCCATGTAATGGATGATGGAAATACTGGGAAATTCAGCTCTTGAAACGTAACCCTAGGGACAAAGTAAATCCACAGTCAAAGTGAAAATATCACAAATGGGTCTGGGACGCAAGGCTACATGGTGAGACAAAAGTCAACTTCTTCTTGGTGATGGAGTTAGTTAAATCATATCAAGAACGAAATCGGCCTGTGCCTGTCTAGAGCTCAGGTATAGTATATTAAAATAAACTTAACATAAATACATGTAATCTTTGGACTTCGTAATGATTCTCCCAAATGCGACAACAGTAAATACAAAGTATGCCGTCGTAAGGCAAGGAACGAAAGTAACCTGTAGAGTATTTCGAGAGTTTATATTTCTAAGTAAAATTCTGACATTGGAAATTACGTTCATGATTTTGCGATCTCTTGATTCATACCGACCAAGAATGTCTTGATATAGATATTAATTATCAAATTTCGTCATTAATCAATTGAGCTACTAGCATTCATTCGGCGTGTTAATAACCGAAGTCAAACATCTCCGAGAGGATATACGACTTTCAAGTTTGACAACTGTGCATCCTGTTTGTTGGGAATGACTGTCCCTTTACATTCAGCTCGTAGAATAGCAACTATGCAACATGACAATACCAAGTATTGCGAAAAATCAGAAGGTATGACAGAAGGCAACGAACGTTATCAACCAGGCAGAGGGTGGACAAGACACTGTCATTAACCTCACACCCGACTTCATAGACACGAAATGTGATAATCGTATTAGTCCCATACACTCAGAACTGACGTGGCATGAGAGTTTCGCTCTTCCTTTCAATCTTCTTCTTCTTCTTCTTCTTCTCCTTCTTTTTCTCTTTTATTGTTGTTCTTGTTGTTCTTGTTGTTCTTGTTCTTCTTCATCTTCTTCTTCTTCATTATCATCTTCTTCTTCTCCTTCTTCTTTTTGGAAGAGGGATGCTCTTGAGATTTCGACAAATATCGATAATTCACTTATAAGTACGCAGGATGACTTAGTCGAAAATATGACGCTATTGTAGAAACGTATACTAGTTTCAGATTTAAGTTTAAAGAAAAAGAAATCTACGTCTTATAGTGGAACATTAAGCATGATGGAATAGGGAGAGCCTATTTCTGGGTGCTCGACTGGAAAACATAACAGAGAGAGAAGAGAAAGCATCACCCTATCTCTGTCCCCACTCCTCCCCACTTCTCCTCCCTCCTCCTCCTCCTCCTCCTCCTCTTCATCCTCCTCCTCCTCTTTTCCACTGTCACAGGGCTTAGCTATGTCTTCATCCAACATCCACACTTCTGTCAGTAGTCTACCAATACTGGTCCTGCGTCACTCTAGGATGTGGAAAAGAATATTGCCAACATTATTTAGTATTTTCACGCGTCCCAATTGAACGTACGTGTAAATTGTTAAGCGCCATCTCGTGTTCTCTTTTTGTTATTCTCCATATTCTTTCACTTTCTCCATGTTCTCTACACACATTCACTGAGAAGCCTAATCGTGCCTCTATTTGCCTGGGCTTAGGTTATCGTCTGTCACATTGTATCACCCTTTTCCCTATTATTGTCTGTGTCTCTTTTTCTTGCACAATAACCACACAATGTTCTCTCCTATGTGTATCAAATCCGTCGATGATTCTGTTTGTCAGCATTCATTTGATCTGACTTCTTTCCCACTTCATTCACACACGGTATGTATCTACATATTGTAGGTAGAGGACAATAATGCAATTCCTTTTCCTAGAGTTCACAAACGGTTTAAAGGCCTTTTGATTCACTTACGGTGGCACTGATATAGAGTATTGATAATAGGCGACATGCTGACTGTGTATTGGCACCAGGTATGTGCACTAAAATGATAATGCTGAGGGGGAGAAAAAAAATGAAAACGTTTTGCATCATCTCCGTGCGTTTGAACATGGAATCAACGCCTCAATGCATAACAAGAGAGCGTTGGTACATAATTATAATACTGGTCTATTTTAGGAGACTATCGGGTAGTTATAGAGTGAATCTCGGAGATACAGAGGATGCCTTCTGAAGGAGGAGGGTGGATGCAATGAGGAAAGAGGATCTCAACAGCCTGAACGATCGCTAAACAGCGTATAGGATGAGATATCTGATCCACTTCCCTTCACAGTCCACGTGAAGGAAAGCAGCGCGCCACATTTTGCATCTTGTCACGCCGTCTTAGAAACGCGCACTTGACATGTCGAGCAGGCGTGCTATCATCAGCGGCCGGGTTACACTCGAGAGGAGCGCGCGGCTGGATGCGGGGAGGAGGCGAGGGGATGTTGCGCTTGGGAATGATGGAGAGGTAGGAGACATCGTCGAGAGTAAGTGTCTTGCATCAAGAGCGGGTGGAATAATAGTCTTATTTTACAAACACCTTTTGCTCATTGCAAATGAAACGGAACCAATGCCTGTGGCAAAAAGACATTATTTCTAACTTGTTGGGTCGGTCATCACCTTAATAGACAACGTCTTTATGTTTCTTCTGCACTTTATATCAAACACGTGATGTATCTGTTAGAGTGAAAGAGCTTGTGTATCACATTGGAGCTCATCAAGTGAAAAATACGTTTTGATTCATAGACTAACGGAGCTGAGGGGGAAGACATCCGTGTGGGGTGAGAGCTGGTCCTCGAAAAAATGCCAGCAACTGCAGATTACCATCTCGTGCACTGGAGGTTAAGTTGGAGTGCGCGCGTGATGCGAGCGATCTTTTGGGAGGAAATATTTATTTCGCGCGCTTTGCCAACGAAGAAATCCCGCAAAACAATATATAGTAAACTAAACAGCAGAGGTATAGCGGGAGGGGAAAAAATGGAGTAGAATCTCTTAAAATCGATTTTTCCTCTTCGTCCGACAAGATCAGCGAGGTAGCAGCACTCCAGAAAAACACTTCTCGTTGAGAAAAACAAGACCCCACCAAATACCTGGGAACAATGCACTCGACGGAATGCATTGGAGGGGTCGTCTCCCGCTCGCCCCTTCTTTAAGGCCACTAAATATATATAGACGCGCGAGTGTTATTCAAACCAGTGAAGGGGCATTAGCGACAACTGATTGCAGTGGCTATCGATCGCGAACTGTTATTTGTCTTGTTTGACCAGGTATTCGGCCTTTCTTCTCGCCCGTGTAATCCCGTTTCACTTCGCTTGTTCATTCATGAAAATCTTGTCACAAACATCTCTCTCCCCCTCCCCCTGGTTTCCTTGTTTCGTCCATGATGATACGTAAAGGTGGGGGGGGGGGGGTAATCAATGAAGGGACTTTCTATCTAGAGTAGACATAAGGGGTACACCATCCTGGGCCCGTGGTTGAAATTCCTTCGTGACAGTTGTAAAATCTTGTCACAAACATTCGCCAATGACGTAGGCAATGTTTCTATCTAGAGTACATAAGTACACCATTGCAGATGACAGTCACATTTGTGACCGGAGGGGGATTGTTGGCTTTAATGTGACCTTGTTAACCATGAATAGTCCTGTTTGGTTCATTTACCAACGGAATGCGAGGCAGAACATGTAAACCACAGTTCCATGCTCTATGAGGTGTCATGTTTTACGCCAGAGAATGTTTGCTTACACTCAATGCGGCGGGTGAATAAGACATCCTTGTTGTCTTTTGCAAATAGTTTCTACTTTCTCCAAGATAGTTGTCCAGAGAGTGGGTTTAATTGGGGAAGCTTGCCCAAACATTTTAATATGTGTTTCTTTCATTTGATTTGTTTCGTTTGATTTCACTGAGGAGAACATTACCCATCTAGGACCCTTGCCCTATCAATCCTTTTATAATTTCTACGTCTTTTTCACATGAAGTGAGAGGAAGGCGTCTACGATCCCTCAAATTCTTTTCTTGGATCTTTGAAAGATCACCCAATCTTCGAAGCTTCTTGAGAATTTAAAAAAAAAAAAACAAACAAACGAAGCTTAAGCACGTAGATTGGTATGTGCACGTTAATAAATAATCCGAGGTTCAACTTGGCACCTTTACGCTTGACACAATTGTAGCACCTTTGCATAAAGGTGCTAAGTTGCACCCGTAAATACGCTACAATTGTGTCACACGTAAAGGTGCAAAGCTGAACCTGTCATTTTTAGAGTGTATGATGCATAAACAAAAGGATTGTCAGATAAGTCTTCTTTAGTACAAGGAAGAACATGTAGCACAACGCACACCATCACTCTCATTTGACTAACGAAAATGATAATAGATCTGGACTCTGCATAAACGCTAGTAAGTAACCATTTAATATGCAGGTCTTCCCACAATTCAAAGGCATGCCCGACACTTAGATCTACGTGAAATCTTTCTGTAACACCAAGCGGCACAGGCATCTAGAGACGATCTATCGTCAATAGTGTTCGGTGGTAAACATGTATAAGCGTACCACATATATCATTTTGAAATGTAACGTGTAGTTCCTTGTTCCTTGATGAGGGAGCAAACTATCTTCTCCATCGACAACGAATTCAATTCAAGAAGAGAAGAGTGAGAAAAGTATTCAGCTGAGATGCTTCATCCTAAAAATTACGTGAGGAGTTCTAACCTGCCCTTACCCCTTCTTTCTGTATTCCTATTTCATCACCCCCTCCCCCCCCCCCCCCCCCTTCCCGTCCATCTTCTCCTCGACGTAAACAACGCAGAGTCGACAATAGGCCAGAAACCTGACAATTCCGAACCGGTAAAATCAATTGTGCCTATGGAAGGTTTTCTAAAGACGTAGAGCCGTTCAAAAGGAAAATACAGGAGGAGAAGGGGGGGGGGGGGGGGGGACACAGCCTGAAAAGGGGAAGGCAAGGCAAAGGGTTTGCTTTTACTGGATGTCATTATTGAACGTTCTTATTTGGTGCAGGAAAATGTAGTTCACATTTCTCATTTTCCTTCTTTCTCCATTCTCTTTTTTTTTTTTGCCTCCTTCTCTTTGCTTTCAGTTTTGCCCGGTGTTACGTCTCCTAGAATTGGTAAGTTTTGTTTTCTTAAAGGAAATGAAGAACAACAAGTGAGGGAGGCGGAAAAAGACCCACAAACGAGTTGGTATGAAGCTAAGATTGTTAGACGTAACTATTCTTGATCGTTTGAGCTGCGCTGACGTTAGTCTTTACGTTGAACAGGGAGAAATAAAGAGAAAGAGAGAGGGAGAAAGGGAAGGGGGTGTTCAAATTTGCTCCATATTGGAACTGTGAAACCTTGTGTCTCCATGGTGAAACCAGGGAGGTGGAATAGAAGCCACCTCCCTGGTGAAACGGATCATCTCAACGAGACTCGACGATCCTGATCGGACGGGAGATCTACGCCAAAAAGCCATTTGCGTTCCTAATACGCGACTTGCACTTTTCTCGTTTTCCTCAAAGGCATCAACTTCTATAGTTTTGAAGGATCAGCTTTGTCTCGGCATAACACGATTACAGATATCATTCATTTTAGAAGGAAACATATACACGTTTGGTAAGCACCTATGATTTATTGTAGGCAATTGCTAGATTTGCTCAGTGTATTAATACAATTTGCACAACCGCATTTGCATGATATGTTGTTCACTTTGGTGCTCTGTCAGTAAATGAGAGTCGCAGTTTGTCATTCTGTGCAAAATTGTTAAAGACGCCGTTTTCTCATGAATCAACTTCAAAGATATCAAACAACGACAAAAATAACACATTGTGTACACCACACTAAAGTCACTCATTCATTGATCACCATATACTTCTGAAAGGTTGCTCGAGCTTGAAGAGTTACAAGCTGGATTTCATGTTGATAGACAGATTTCAATGACACAGAAAAATATCTCTTACAAAAAATGATGACGCGTTCTCGTAGCCAAATAATAATATAACACAATACTGCCAAAATGGCGCTCAGGTATTTTCTGCGGGTGACAAACACAGGGCTAGGAGCGCAAAAGGTGCGCGTCTGCCCTTATTACTGGTGTCACGGTCGGCTGCCAGCGGTGTAGCCGTTGGCAAATGTTTGTGCTGCTCGATTTGTGCTTTATTATCCCGCGCGTAAATCCCTCAATGGCCGCTCACTGCATGGCCGGCGAGGTGGGATTGCCAACGTACTGCGCTGGAGAGAAGTGTCGACCTCACGGCCAAATTTTGACGGTTTTCGGGATAAGGGAAGGCACAACAGAGGCAGAAAGAAAAACCTTCAACAATAACAATCAGGAAATCCCATGACTTCAGTACAATTGTTAATCATAGACAAACGTGGGGTTTCACATTATTTTGGCGTCTGTAATGAACAACAGATGACGACAGTTAACGCGAAGAAAGACTCCAGAGTAAAAACCCAACGTTATCTTTTCATCTCTCATCTTTTTATCTCTTCTTCAGTGTAGGTTTGCTTCTCGAGAAAGCTTGATTTCTGGACGACAAGTAGGCAGTTTCGTCACTCCTGATCGACCACAATAAATTTAGATCTTCCTCTCTTCTTTCCAGAAGCTGTTCCTTTTTCTTTTCACGGTCTTTTTTGTATTGTGGTTTAATTTCGCATTTCTCGACAACCGTGTGTTACCCTAGCTCACTCGCTCGTTTCGTGGGTGAATCTAATAACCATAGTTCAGCTCCGTGCGTGCATCAAGCAGACACCGCGGGACAGATGGGAGATACCGCAGAATGACGCTCCCATTTAAAAATGGCGCTATTCACGTGACCGCTCGTTTTACCCCGATACGCGATATTGAATCGGCCTATATACGGCGTGTCGTCTTTGCCGAGGTCCGAGTCGGCAAAACTTGCCTAGAGCCAACTGGAAAACCCTTCCCAGCAATACACTAATAAACAATGACAGTCTGAGCATCTCCCCGCAAAGTAGTCTCATTTCGAGTCCCTTAGTACAAGGTTTTACACAGCAACGTGCAATTGTAGCATCATCAAAACGGTGAAATTTGCGAGCTGACTGTACACATGCAGCTAACGACCCAGGGAGTTAAACACTAAGCACAGATGGCACCTGATCAGTAAAATGACCTCTGTAAACTTTTCTGTTTCTCTTGATCAAGAATGGAGGATAAAAGCTCGATATATGGCTCTTTGCTCATTTGATTAGGAAAATCTTTCTTCGACATTTTTTTTTTTTTTTGGTCTAAGTTCCTTACATTGTTAGTGACGTAACATACACACAGAGACATACCTAAACTACATTCTTATAAAGCTTTTGGGACCAGTCAGTGACGTAACAGTGTGCTTGACGATTGAGGACACATTTTTTTCTCTCTCTCTCTTTGTGATCATGGCTACTAATAAAACATTGAATGGTCGGTGCTTATCTATGTCGGTGAGGGGCAATTAGTCAAACAGTTGCAAAAACAAAACAACTCGACTCAAAGATCCATAAATTTGAATAAAAGACCATGTAATCTATGAAATGTGTGTTTTTACTTTCACAGAATTCCTATGTCATAGAGTTCACTGCAGTCTTGTGACAATCTTGTAATATTGTTATATACAACATACCACAGTTTTGTATTGCATTTTTCATGTCTTTATTTGTCTTTTTTGCTCTCATCGTTTTCACTCGCTTGGTAAAGCCTTAGCACAATGGAGGCTACATGCGGTGTCCTTCATATTAAAATATGCCAGGCCGAGCCATTAGACCTTACCAAGAAGCATCTGATTTCGAATTCTGTGATTTCTTCGCCTTTTGTTGTGATAGAAACTCATCTTCGTCTCTGTCAGGTTTGAGCGATCGGCGGTGGACGTAATAAAACAACGATGCTCTTACTTCCAACATTCTACGACGATGAAATATTCATTTCGATTTCTCATCCTCACACAACGGCACTCCCGATTGCGTGATTGATTTTTAGGAACATCAGCGTGCGTCCAAAAGATAAATCAACGCTTGGAAGCAAAAAGAAAATATTCATTGCGCTACTCGGATCGCACTAAGGCCAGCCAAAATGTCTGCCGGACTGTGAATTTTCTGAAACACAATCCTCGATCAGCGCATCTTTCTTATTTTTTCTTCCTTTTTTTTTTTTACATCTTCTCCTTTTCCACGTCGTCTTATTGTGCTAGCGCGTCCGTCCCATCGTAGTATTATGACCAACAACCAACACAGAAATTAATACGTGGGACTCGTCATTACATCCGTTTCCCAGAAGAAAAAAAAAAGTGAGGGAGAAGGAAAGAAAGGGGAAAAAATCAGTCGCAGAAATCTCAGCAGCATGTGATTTGTTTATAAGTCTCATTTTACTCGCATATGAGTGAAGTCTGAAATAATCAAGAGACATATTACTCTCTGGCAATGGCCATGGAAAAGTCGGAGTTTATAATATTACACCGCCTGCGTTTTGCTTGTTCGATAATCTGAAATATCTGATTAATCAAAGTTTTGTGTTTACGTGTCGGAAAGATACATTGACGCAGGGGATATGGGGATATATGAGAACAAGTCGTCTTTTAGAAAGTATTTCCCCTTTATCTCTTTGTTGGTGCACGAAGACAAGGGTACCACTAGAATCGATCAAATGTAAGCTCAACTGGATTAGTAACCGTGGTAACACGCCTACATAAAACATCATAGAATAAACAATACGCGGTACTCAGTATAGCCTTCTACAGATAGTCGAAATGGCTTGTTTGTTTGTTTGTTTGTTTGTTTGTTTGTCTTTTAAATCATCAACACATAACTGTTCGACAACACATTAAGCTTAGAGATTGTACCCAATTATGAGAGCTTTTTCCAGATTAAACATCGCTTCTAAACTCAGATTGTCACAATTTCCCCCGCCTGTTTACTTGCAAGACGTAGAAATGATTCTGTTTTTACCAGCCCCTATTAGTCCGACACATTAGATACCGCTTGCATCTCTCGTCGGTCGTGTTCGCGCATATCTAACGCACCATTGTTTCCGTACTCCAAAATGTATCGCATAGAAAGTCATTAACAGCCCATCAACGAATTAAAAGTCAGATCTCAGCGTTTGCCGCGTGCAAGTTCATATCTTGCGTAGACGGGCTGGCTCTCACGCTCCACACCTATTTACGCATGTTCGCCGTAGCACTGTGGTGAAACAAGGCGGAAGTCGTATCACTGCCACGGCATATCATATCGCTGTAAATTTGCAAGTCAGATTAATGTGAATTTGATACTCGCGATGGAAAAATGAAAATCTCGAAAAGTGACCATCTCTGCGGACACTGACCACTCTGCAGCGAGTGGCCGGTGTCTTCTCGTTCGTGTAGAAAGCGAATGTCGCTTGGTGCCCAAAAACGGCTGTATTGGTTATGAATATTATTGTCATTCTCATCATCCCTGCTCATGATTAATCTTTCTCTATCCTCTATGACGTCATTTTGGTTGTTGTTTTTGTAGCCCTGCCATTTCCTTACTTATCCTAACAGTAGGAGATGAAAGGAATGATATGAGGACGAGCAGCAGTAAAACAGGAAAAGAAGAAAAATATGAAAAATGGAATAAAAGAAGAAAAAGAAAGAGAGGAGGAAACGGAAACGAAGAAGAAAGAAAGGAAACATCAAAGAAGGGATCACAGAAGATTAAGGAGAAGAAGAAGAAGGAGAAAAAGAAGGAGGGGAGAAAAAAAAGAATAAAAGAAGAAGGGGAGGAGAAGAAGATGAAGGGAGTAGAAGAAAAAGAAAAAGAAGAAGAAGGAGAAGGAGAAGGAGGAGGAGGAGGAGGTATATAGAGGAACGCAGCTACAAGCGCAGGTATGTCTAGTCATAACATTATTCATGACCTGACGTGGATTAATATATTTGTACAATTTTAACTTGGGATCATGCAAGAAATACATGACTTCAATACACCGTAAACAAACAGGACAAAATATTCATGTTGTAATTGTCTTTGGAGTTCTTTGGAGGATATCCTGCCCTTGTTTGGAATTCTGATGATAATTTTACTGGATACGTCAAAGGGACTGTGATGTGATTCAGGCGTATTGCGGTTTTCTGCGCTAATTTACTGGGATTTTCCGCACGAAGTAACGAATACACGGTATGATGTCATCGATACGAGGTGGTCGCAGAGCAGGCGCGGCGCTCTGCGGCAGAGTTGCTTTCAGCTGTCGGGTAGAGGAGTGTCGATCGGTAAGAGGCCAGCACGTGGTCAATAATGAGAGAGGAAATATAAGCGATAGAGCGGACATTGAAGAAGAGAACCAAAAGGAGGATCGAGAGAAGGAATACCCACACACGTGCATATCATGTGTGCGTGCATAATTATTATGTCTGTGATTTAGAAAACGTTCAAGGTGGTAAAAAAGGGACTTTCGCGTGAGCCACGCTATTAAGATCTTCAATAGCCAGTCTATAGCCATATTCCGCAGAAGGCAACACTTTTAGCACGGTGATTCTTGCAATGCTTCGTAGACAAATATTTCAGAAAGAAAAGCTATCATGATCTGAATCAAATGCTGTATTGTCATAAACTGGAGAAATACAATCGCTTGTGAGCGTAATCTCTGTTTTCTTTGTTTTTGTTTGTTTGCTTGGGGGCCGTGGTAGATTCTTAAATTTGACCGATAGTTTCAGACAGAAGAGCCAACGACACAGAAACGACAAGAAAGAGAGTGAACCAAAGCTGTGCAAAGTGTGGTAGATGAAGGGGGAAAACACACACAGTAAAGACAGCACCTGACACAGTCCTATGGATGTAACTGTAGTCATGCTCTATTTCTGTCGTAGCTACACTGCACGCGTTTGTTACCTTAACCACGGTTAACCGCAAGCTCCTATTTAACCTCGATGGGAATAGAAAGGTGTTCAATTGAGATGATTGGAGAGGATGGCAATCGACATTAGTGATGCAGAAAATAGGAGCTATAGATGACACAAACAGAATTCTATGGTTGGTTCGCCCAACCTGCAATATATGTCATGGATGCCATGCCGAACAGGTCGCTTGTAGTCAAGCTCAAGCAGCATTTGAGATTGAGGAGCAGATGCATATCATTATATTAGCGTTTCAGACGTGTACATTCATAGCTGTACGTCTTTCTTCGACAGGTACGCATTAATACAGGAAACATAACCTCTTAGAATAAAATGCACGTTTCAATCGGCTTTACGTATGCCATTAGTCCAATGGTTGCATTGCATACACTAATTGACTAACTTCATTCCCGATAGGTGTATAATCAATGGTGTATAAGAGAATATTAATGTCTTTGCCTATCATAAATCATATTCATTATACTCGAGATGAAGACATGCACACATTCATATGACTGATAGAGAGATGGTCACGTGACATGACGTCACGTCTTATGTCAAGGGTACCGTTCACATCATGACGCGTAACATTGTATTCACTACGGGATTCCCTCCTCCGACCTTTAACACAATATCTCAATAGGAATCGTTCATCTGCAGATGAGAAAGTCTTTCTCATTGAAAGTCAAGTCGGTAGAGGCGTTAGCAGCAGCGTGTGGTGAGGATGTCGGAGGGAAGCAAGCGTAGGAAAGCGATAAGGTCACTGTCCCTAGAAAGTCATTTGTTTGGAGAGCTCCGCAAATCACCACGTTCGTCATCCCCTAAACGTGTTTATTATTAACATCGTCAACGTTCCTGGTGGTAAGGCTAAGAGGCATCACCGTCAAGAAGCGCTGACGATGTCAATGCCATGACAGTTCTCTTCGCACGAAACTCGAAGGCGCCTATGTAAACAAACAGGTCTGAATTTTGACGCATCTTACTATATTGAAGGTGTGAGTGGCAGGGAGCTGACTTCATATCTGTCCATCATAATTCATTATCTAGTCATGTATTGCTCATTGATTAACCTTCTCATTGACACGTCATGTTACCGCGATATATAAATGATGTTTGTGTTTGTGTGGGGTTTTGTTTGTCACTATCGTACATAATCTTATAATATCGAAATACATGTAATGGAAAAATCACTTGATATACTCGAATAATGTGAAATGTATTGAATCTACTTTATTCTAATTTAATCTAATTTACTTTAATCTAATTGACGAACTCTCGGAAAAACAAACAAGCAAACAAACAAACAAGCATAAAAAACATAGTAAGTCATAGTCATTAATGTTATTTCGTTTAAGGCAAGCGTTCTCTAAAGTATTGTTTGAAGTGCTAGTCCCATTATGACCGCGATGAGCCCTAAACATGACATAAATCTTTCAAATACATTATAACATTGATACGTAAGGATATTTTATCGTCGAGTAAACATACTTTTATAATACGCTTTTAAGAAAATGTTTTTTTTATATAGATTCATAGCTTGACATCGAATACTGCGTAAAAGAAATGAACAAGAAGACCTGATACTACTTAAGGATAATACTTGACTGAATTCTTTTCACATTTTTCTTCTTTCCGCGTGCTTCTGCTCGTAAGCATTTGTCGCACCTTCCGATATTGAGAAAAGGCTTCCACTACACGTTCCGGGTTGTACCGCAGAACTCGGCAATGCTAAAATGGCTTGTGACTGTGTCCAGCGGGACGAAGAAGAAGAAGAGGAAGAAGAAGAGGAAAAACACAACAACTGGGACGATAATTGGGCCAACGTCCGCGTCCAGGAGTTCGCGGGGACCGCTGCGGAGCTTTCTAACTGGATCGTGCTGATGCCTTGGCTTGTCTGCGGGATTATTAAGTAACAAGCGACGTTGTCAGTCAGGGCTAATCGGGTTTTCTCCCCTTCTGCACCTTCCGCGCGCGGGAACATGGGTGAATGAATCGAAAACTTGACATCGTCGGGACAGGACCGGCGTCTTGAGGTGAAAACACCGGAAGACGGAGCCGATGATGACGGGCGTCATGGCTGAGAAAGAGACGAGGCACGGAATCGCGGATGGATAAATACTTGAAAATGCGACCCCAGGTTTTTTTATGAAGTGTCATTAAAACTATTAAAAAACAGGTCAGGCAATACATTTCAGACAGACAGATGCGTAAGTACAGATTTAGGCATCACAGAAGAAAGATACTGGCTGTTCCGTACGCTACGTAGATTGCTAAATTATGAACAATTGACAATGATCGTAGAATGTTATACAGCAGAAAGTGTTTATGTGGATTTAGTGGGATGATTCAACGTTCGTAAGTCATTATGAGCAATAGCGATGCAAGAAGAGGGTGGAAAAAGTGCAGATCGTATAACACATCACGGATATGCTTTCAACTCAAGACCACAACTATTATAAGAATAAGAGCGGATCGCTGCGCATTATCATTATTTTTCGCTTGAATTAGGCCTACCTGTTAAATAAGAGCTGGGAAGGGAACAAAACACACACACACACCCACCAAAAACAAACAGGCACACACACACAACTACTGTCATGGTGGAGTTTATATCATTATCGACGAATGAAGAAATGATAACAACCAAAAAAAGAAAAGAAGAGAGAGAGGGAGAGAGAGGAACGGACGAGGAATGAGAGTGGGGCGCCTAAGTTGGTAAAATTAGATCAATTCCTAACTCACCATCTGCCCCGTCACCCTTCATTAGTGGTTAATGGTAATTACAATGAGCTTCATACCATGACAACCACCTAGCCCACAAAACATCCCCGACAAGTTTCCGCCAACTGAGCAAAGAAGAAGACGACCATGTCAGTGTCTAAATCCATAGCAATGAAAGTGAAATGAAATTCATCATCGTCTTCATCAAGCGGATCTTATCATCTAAATCATCCGTAAATTGAGTCAGCTCATCACTCTGCCGACAGATGTCCAATCAGGAGCGATTAGCGAGGAGGTGTCTGGCTCCTAACTCGAGTAGGAAACCACCCATCTCCACCCATACTTCGCCCTAACCAGGTTAGGAACCCGACTTCGAATCTCATTACAGGTTTCTGACCAACACGGATCGTTACGCGCCGGACTGCGGCGAAGCTGTTGACGGAGATGCCTAATTAATGCCAGTGGTTGGGACATTTCGGACATGATTCAAACGTTGCCCACAATTTGTTGAAATGACCCAGCTTGTTCTCTTGCTGGTATGACAGGGCTGTAAGTTCCCTCCGCATGCCATGGTAGGAAGAGCTACTGAAAACTGAATTTGTCCCTTTGGCTGCCATAATGACTGCAATCCTCAAGAACAGGTATTGCCATGCGTGCCTCTTAATAGTTTTTAAAGTACCCGGAGAATGTACGATGGAAATTCCCGCGCAAAAAGATGGAGGGACATTAAAACCTTCACGAGTAAAACTATCCATTATTATAAGCCTATGGAGTAGCGAATTATTCAAACTGGTTCATTTTCACTAATCTTCCCGTGCACAGCGGAAAAGATGAATTATTTTTGACATTGTTGGATCTCTATAAACATTAAATAATGACGTCATGAATAAGGCGAATCAAGATTTCGTTTACCTTCCCTGACTGTTGATATGAAACTTATTGCTTCATAACAAAGCACTCCGTCCTCTGCGAACATGACAGGAAACGCCCAATTCTGTCACCGTCGACACTTTCGCCAGGCATTGGACACTCTTTGATAGCCAAGCCTTTTCCTTGAAAGTTTGCTTATATCCTTTTCTCGAATGGAGCCCGCGTAAAGATAAAAACAATGCACAAAAGATGCCCAAACATATCCGTAATAAGTATTAGAGTTACCAAGACTAACGCGAATATGCCACGGAGATTTCTACATCAGTACTTCAAAGCTTGATTTTGAAATTTAAGGTATGGACAGCATAAGATGGGGTATATGCCGGCATTGTGACGACATGGATAAATGATGAAATGGGTAGTATTGATATTAAATCAAGATCACTACAGGGAACAAGATTTGTTTTCCGTTATCTTGGACTGATAGAAAATTTCAGAAATGACCTCAATTGACCCTTCTGACAAAGGGTCGTTGACCTTTTCACTCAGGTTTGTCTAAACGTTGCTTGCTTGCTTGGTAGACGCTGTCTGACTGTCGTTGCCACTTTCATACCGCAGATATTCCTTTGGTGGTAGTCTCCTTCAAGGTCGTCTTTATTTTTCATCTTTTGTAGCTCAACGACATAATGACGATATTTGAATATTTTACATGGAATGTTAACGAAGTAATACAATTTCTTACGATCCTCTTTTGACGCCAATTTGTGTGCTTTACATGATGTGGAAAGAAGGCTGCAAAAGTTGGATTGAAGACCAAAAATAACATATATCTCTTCTTAATTTCGAGAATACTAGTAAGTTTGGCATTTGCATCCACTCTAAAAATGAGCCGGGCGTCATGGCGTTACACTAGCGATCGGAGGTAGAGTTCGGTATTCCGACCATCCCATCGCGATAGCGATCCGGAGAGCTTAGCGTCCGGGTGACGACATACTGGCGTTCAACGACACCGCATTTCCAGCATTCCTCTATGATCGAAGGCTTCTCAGTATTTACGTTCCTTGTCTCTTGTTTTCCTCCATCTTGGAGATCAAGAAGCAGTTTTTTCTCTCTCTTCCCACTTTCTTAACATTCTCCAGTTTCTCAAGTCATTCTCTCTCTCTTTTCTTTTTTTTTTCTTAATCTCTCCCTCTCGCTCTCAATGCGTGAGTAGGCTGCCTTGAAGGAGTGGTTGGTTGTGTGTGGCTGTGACATTGTACATCGCCTCATCACTGAACGAGAAGTATTACCAACAAATATCTCTCAGATTGTATTGTTCACTGCAAGACCCATGTGAACAGACTGCAGAAAAGGACAACTCTATACCGTCAAGCGTTTAAGTACGTTGTATCACAATCGCTATCATTATCACTGTCACTATATCATGGGCAGCTTTAGTTCCGTTTATTGTCGTTGCAACATGTAATGACTATCAGTTGGGAGTAATGAACAAATATCTTGCCAGCACACGACATTCGTCTGCTTAGATTTGGTGACCGCACGAAAAACCCTCCAGCAGTCTGCGAGGTTTTTGTCTCGGAGGCCTTGGACACAATGACATCATTCATCAGTAAATCATCGTCTGGACTTATCTCTAAGCTTTCCTATCATATCTTGAATTTTAACGTAATGGGGAAGAGGGAGGAGTCGAAGAGCGATTGTCATATGTTTGACATTTAAATAATGTCCAATACTTTGATGAATTTCATACAATACCAATTCTCTAAGTCAGAACAACTCTATTTTGGCATGTAACGATAAGTATCGAACTTGTACAGGTTTTACGCCTGTTTGATTAGAAGAGTATTCGAACTCGTATCTTTTGAAGGCATCAAAGGATAGGACGCACTCTTGTGTCCGAGTCTAGTGTCTAGTGTCCGTCCTCCAGTGAACAAGTATAGATGGACAGAAAATGAACAAGATTGTTCATAGATAAACGATCGATGTTGCAAGTAGTGTTGCAGCAGCCGAATCATTGAAAGAAAATAATAATCAGCGACACTGGACAATCATTTTGACCGTCGCGATTGTGTCTGACGTCCCACCCAAAAAAAATCACAATTAACTTTCTTTTATGCCCCTCCTCTTTCAGAAGAGATGTGACTTGATTAGATTTGTCCTGCCTGGTAAATAAGGCGATTCCAGCGTCGTTTCACTCTGAAAGACAACAGGAAAAGGGGTCTATTACGTGCAATTTTCGCTCGTCCAATTACTATCAACTTGTTTTGTGACAAAGGTAGATGCGGGAATGGCAGATATCCTCTCGCGGCCGTTAGCCGTCGTAAATAGATCATGACTCCATTCATCGGTAGATTTGTAGAAGAGAAAGAGTTTATGTGGAATGAAAGCAAGTCTTAGTACCGCTGGGACGTACCGGGTCATCTCCAAGCAGATGACACCAGATTCCCGACGCAAAGTAACGCCATTGTACCCCTTGATCGTTTGCAGGTGGTTTTGTCCTGCTCCGTTGTGGCGCGAACATTAAAGCGGGATTTCCGCGCGATTCATCCTCACGGGCCTGCGCCCGTCTGCCTAATCGTCCGTCAATCCCGATTTCTGCGCCCGAAAAAGCAAGAGCAGCTTTTCTTGAATATTTGACGATGACCCCCCGTTTGCTTGGTAAGTTCCATACATTCTATCATTTTAAGCAAACTGGCCACAAATAAGCCGCTGTGGATATCATCATTTTGTGTTGTGCCTATTTTAGGCTACGGTAATTAAAATTGTAGACAAGGTGGCTAATTTAGTTGATCTCATTCTGCTTCCGTACCAACTGGCGCTGACAAACAGACCAATTTTGTTTCACGTTAAGCATTTCCGTCTCTCAAACTTTACATGGATTCATCGATGTTGTGATGGAACACAACCAGTAAAGGCAGTGTTTCATGGGAAACTAAATTAAGAGAATCAACTCATACACATACACACACAAATACAAAAAGTTACAAAAGTCGTCCAACGTGTTCGAAGTGATTTGTTTTCGTAATCACAATTTCATATTTAGCTCCCTGAATCAAAAGCACAACAATATTGACAGCAACGAATATCTGAGTGTGCGATTGGGCATTCAAATTTCATTACACTCAACTATCCGAAATCCGCTGTGTTTCAAAAAAAAAAAAGAACGCAGGAGGTGGAACAAGTTGCCCTTCGGTGTCATTAACCCACTGGTTTACAAATTCCAAAATATGATTCCATAGTTCAGATATCGGAGATGTTTATCTGTAACCTTTTAGCACACCGAGTTCAAGCATAAACAAACCTTCACTCACCAACGTTAATAAGCAGCTCTCTCGCTCGTTAGACCAAGGAGGTACAAGCCGAGCTCGCCTAGTACCTCCTTGGTTAGACTCCAACACTCTACAGACGACAGAGGAGCAACAGTTACATTCTCAACTACTTGTACCACTTGTCTACAAAGTCAGCGCGTAGTGCGCACGCACAACCCGTTTGTGGCAGGTCTGAACGGAGCAACAAGTTTTGAGTTGGACAATTACTATGGTAGTGTAAAGAGAAACATATCTTTTTCGAGCCAGACGAATTTTAACACGACTGTAGCAGAGAATGGACAGAAATTCTTTGAGCACCAACACGATTTTTTCCCCTGCTAAACGTCATTCATCCCTTTGTTGTAACAGGGGGAGCGACTGGGGGCGTCGGGGTATTTTCATTTTGTGTTTTGCTTTGTTTTTGTCTGATAATCACATATTGTTCTCCATTTAAAGGAACGATTTGTAATTGATTTGATTGTTTAAGCTCTCCTCTGATCTACTCAGTCGAATTCGAGACTATCAGCGTATGAGTTGAATATCCAGGTTGTATTTTACGTGCACGTTTGTACATTTCATTGGTTTCCTTTTTTTCGACACCCATTTATTTCAGTGTGATGTGCAAAATATACCTCACAGCAATCAAAACTGCAAAACTTAAATTTCACCAGGACCAAATCAATGACGAGTCACTGAAAAAAAAAGGAAGTGAAATGTGTACATCAAATACATGTCTATCACTTCTTCAAGACACGTAAGGCCAACTAGGATTGAATTATGGACATTACCTTTTTTTTAGATACATAGATCAACTTAAGTGTTGAAACCTTAATTTTTTAGTTCATGAAAATACGAAAAACAGGAGAGGTGTGTCGTAACAAGCAGTTTTCATGAGACATGCAATAAAAGGATTCTTTATCGTCTCTGCAAAACTTTGATATTGCTACAACTATAGTGACAGCACAAACACTACGATTCAGATCCCCTGAATAAAAGCAATCGTGCGGTAATCACGATGATATTTCTCAAAGATTCGACGGCTAATCATGAGCTGCGACACCTTAATCACTCAAAAGCGATTTGCTGCTGATGAAAATATGAGTAAAGAACTGGAGGTCACTTTTCTTCCCTGCAATGTACAAGAAGAAAAAGTGATGACAAAAAAAGTGAAGAGGAGGAGGAGGAGGAAGAAGAGGAAGAAGAAGAAGAAGAAGAAGAAGAAGAAGAAGGAAAAGAATTAAGGTAAAGAGACAGAGAGAAAAGAAGAATAAAAAAGAAGAGGAGGAGGAGGAGGAGAAGTCGCTCCAATATGCATGAGTCATGAATTGGGACACGGCATATCGATAGAAGTATGCTTACTAACAAACATGACAAACAATTTTTTTTGTAACACATAGTGGAAGCTGGGGTTTGTATCATAACCGTGAAAGACGAGAATACTGCATATTCCCTATTAGGTTTTTTCTTGAACAGAAGAGATACATCCTCCCCAGAACGGTGAGTGCAGGAGGGTACCACCGACTAAATCAGTAAAATATGTAGAGAACTAAAAAAAAAATGTATATGGAGGGAATATTGGCAACAGTTTGATCAATAACATTGTGCATTCTCTACAGCTTCCTTTCCCAACCCCTTCTGACAATGCTGAGATAACAATAATAACACACTTACAAAAAAGGAAAAGAGAAAACTAGTATTTTTTGACGACGTTCCAGCCCCTCGGGCGGTGCAGCATTACATTTTGTCGATGCGAAGATGCCAATACGTATAACTGGCGAAAAATCAAAGTCCCAAGTTCACGGTGAGCCATCGCACTCGCTTTATGAGCACAGGAATATGAGGAAGGCATCGCGACGCTTATCAAATATGAAGGGGCGCTGATTAGGGGACGAAAATCATCGCATGGAAGCTGAAAGCCCACCCGTTTTCCGATACCAGCGCATCTCTCTCCGCCACCAGACAATCTGAAGCTTCTCCGGGGGTCTCTTTCTCTCCCCACCTTCCTTGTTCTCCACGAGTAGATTAAATCATCTCATGAGGAAGATGCAAGATATTGTTTGGCGGAGGCGTATGCCACCCATTCATCAAGATTTCCACGCAGATAATAGAAAGCTTTCACTCTTGTGTGTGTGTGTTTTTTCTTCCCTCTTCGTGTTTCCCCACTCTCTTACCTCCTTCCTCCCTGTATCTTCTAAACCCGTTATGATATCGCGAATATCTGCAAGATGCCACAACCAATTTGTTCACCATTCGGTCTCCCATATGTGTCTTTTTTTTTCCTTTCTCTTTTCCTTGTGTTTTATGCAGGAAATAGAAGCCCCGTTAAAAGAGCAGGGAAGTACGTGACGGCTTTGGCTTAAAAAGCGTCTCTATACAAGAAAATCGAGTTATTTTACTCTAATTCTAACAGTAAATCAAATATTGTTCAATTGAAAGAAGAAAAGAAACCTTGGTTCTATCGGTGTAACGGACCTAATGTAAACTAGATATACACTATATAGTTCAATCGAAATTGCATGGCAAACTGTTACAATGATACACAGTGACATTGCTTTTTAAAGGTGGGCCATGTGCTGCTTGCTCCTTTGCGATAAATTTCTGCTTGGCGAACACTCAGTGAATATTATTCACTTGTCTCCTCTTTCTACACGGCCTTCCTTGCAGGTCTAGACTCGTTAGTTTTCATATTTCGCATATTGAACGCGTGATTTTTAGGTCGCATATGCATAAGAGCCATTAGATAATGATACTTGCTCATCCATTCTTGACGTTATCCGACCCTTCATCCCACAGTGGGAGAATTCCTTCTACAATTTTTCTCTTATCAAATTTAAAGGATGTCGGGCAAAAGTGAACACATCTCAGATGCCCTTTAAAATGCTGATTTCGATGATCCCTGGGTAAAGCAAAAATATGAGGGAAAAAAAGAAGTAGTAGGTATCATCGATGGAAGTGATATGGTATCTGCAAGTCAGATACAACCTCAAACCGGCATAGCGGAGGTAGGTGAAGATGAAGGAGCAGGAGGAGGAGGAGAAGGAAGATGAGGAGGAGGAGGGGAAGGAGGAGGAGAAACTGGTGTAGCGCGCGCAAAATTACGAAAGCGATCGTCCGCAATCTAGCCTAAAAAGGGCACCCGGGCATTTTCAAATTACACCGATACAACCCCTTATGATGTGTTCATTACTGATTCAATGGGATTCATATTGGGCTGCGAGTTTTCGTTCCGACAACAGACTAACAATGATGATTGATTATATGCAGGGAGTGCCCTAGCTGCTTACTGTCAAAGGCAGCGAATGGAGGAGACAGACAGATGGAGAGAAAGAGAAAGAGATAACGAAAGAGAGGGAAAGAGATGGAGATGGAAGGAGGGAGAGGGGGAGAGATGAAAACATGACAAAAAAAAGATGAGAAATAGTGAGATGGATGACGAAACATATAGATAATGTAGTAATGGACAGAATCGAACAATGCAAGGGAGGAAGAGAGTAAAACGGGAGGGGGAGTGTGAGTAAAGTGGAGGGGGGGGGGTGAAGGGGAAACACATGCACCATGACGACAACACGACATGAGAATTCATTGGGACATTGAGAGAGTGAGGTAAGATATCAGGATACAACGAAGGAGGAATGATCGATAAAATGACGATAGACACAGGCAGGAGAAATGCAGTGATGAAGAGGTTAACAGGAGGAGGCATTAGAATATGTTTCAGTCAAGGGCTAGATAAATATATAACGGGATCCGGCTTCATAAAGACGTACGCCTTGATAATCTGGTTAAAGGAACCACGAATTTTAGCTTTTACCTTTCAGGTCTTGCAACGTTTGAAATATAATAAAATCATTAAAGAGAAAATCACACAATAAAGTGTCAGTTCGCCAGGCATACTTGTGTGTTCAGATTTCAAGTAACACGTTTCCATGGAGACAGGTACCTCGTATTCATCTTCTTCTTTGTCTTTATGTCTGTGTGTCTATCTCTATACTTTGTTTGGTCGTCCTTTCATCCTTTCTTTCTATTTTTGTTTTCCTTCCTTTTTGGCAGTTTGTCAGTCTCTTTGTATTCCTTTTTAATTCTTATCTTTCTTCTCTTCCTTTTTATCTTTGTCTTTCCTTATTTGATTTGTCTTGTTTTGTTTTGTTTTTGTTTTTGTTTGAAGGCAGGTACCCCCAATACTACAAGGGGACATCGTGACTGGTCGGTCACAGTGTTGGTGTCTGCAACACGTTTGCAGACGGCATGGACGTGAACCCAGCGTTTGTAATCCCCGCGGTGGCTGGAAACAAAATGAATGGCTGGAGCGGGAGTCTGCTTTGTTCTAGTAATGATATGGAAATATTAGTGATACTTGTCGAGCACTGAAGCATTTTTACCCCTTCATCATCCCGTGGGACAAGTAATTAACAAACGAGGTGAGAGAAATCTCCTTGCCTCTCCTCCACGCATGCTTGAGAAACATTAAACAGTTTGAGAATTAATTTAAAGAAACAATAACATTGACGTCTATAAGATGATGCTCAGAATTATGCACGCCATCATGCATCATAGCGGATCAATTTCCCACTGTTCACTGTCTTCTGTCCCCCGACCAAACATGACACGCTTTGCCGCAGAATCGTCAAGTATAATGCAGAGATATCGTTTCTCACTCTCTCTTTTATTTCATACATATTAAAGCCAAACATTTGGCTTTATTATGCATTTATATAAAAAGATAACCACGAGGAGAAATTAATAAAAGCTAACAAGCCATGGTATTACGCTATTTAAAGAAGTGAAATCCACGAGAACTCTGCACAGATATAGATTAAGGTGAGTTAAGTACCTGTTACATCTTCTCATATAATTTGACGGCATCTGTGATTTTGCAGGACGAGAAGTATAATGGAATGAATATGAACGCTTACACCGTACCAAAGCAGGCAGATCTATACTGGTGTCAGTGAAGTCGGTATTTTCTTCGTAAGAATATTAGAAACAAATGTTCATAACTTAAACCATCTGTACAAATAGATGGTTAAACTTTCAACAATTTTGACACAGACGTTAGATATTTTGTATTTATTGTCTTTTTTATACGAACGTCAAAATGATCAAAGATGATTCTTTTATTTCCAGCTTTTTTTATTGTAGCGAACGAGGATGACCTCGGGATTCATCTGGCAGTCAGTCTCCGGTCAAGGGTCACCAGACTTGTACGCCGTCATGCAGAACGACACACGCTTGCCTACGTATTGCCTAGAGAGATAGTTTTCTGTCATCGCGCAGCCTCGGAACTCTTCGGAGATGTTGGTGACGTCATAGTGAGAGGGTGCCAGAACAAACTGTCAGGACGCAATATCCCAAGACTGCACCGATTGACTTATTTCTTCTTTTTCCCTCACTCTCTCTTGAGACGTTTTCAGAGGTACACCTTGCAGGAAACAGCCACCATTAACACTGAAGCCTGATCGAGTCGTATTCCACCACTGCGAGTTTAGAGTGTAACGAACGAATCTGACGTCTTCGTTTGCTTTTGAAGAGTAAAACGACAAGAATAGCATCAAAGTCCAACGGAGTTTGGACGTATTATCTTTCCTTCGGTAATATTTTTGGAACATTATGTGTTTTATATCGCTACAATTTTGTCTCAACCTTTGTCTGATCCTTTTTCGTTCACTAAATATTCCTTGCCTCTTTCTTTCATGATTTCTCCAATCCCTTCTTTCCATTTTTGTATTAATTTGAGATCCATGATAAAGGCAAGCAGTGAATTGAGGAAAACACGATTTGAATTGTGAGCTAGAAAAATCATGATTGCTCTGTCTTTTGCAAAACATTTTTTTAAAATAAAACTGAAATGATTAGGAACTTTTCTCAGCTCTCTTACTATTGTCATGTGACCAGTTGTTTCAAGAGGTATTAGTCATCCAAAAAGGAGAGATCGGTGTCAAACAATCTGTCTGTTTCCTTATTTTTTTTTGTTCTTTCGATCGCAATATAAGATATAAAAATACAGGACTGTATTTGTGATGGGAGTGGCGTGGAAAGAAAAAAAAAATAGGTTAAAGAGAGAAATTTAGGGGAGAGCAAAAATGTCCCGAGCTCTGCGTCTCTCTGCAATTGCGATGTTCTATTAGAAATATACGCGTGGACCACATTATGCGACAAAAACGATAGAATAAAACAGAATATCGTGGAGGAGGAGGAGGAGGAGGACGTGGGAATGAGCGTAAGGAGACAGAAAGACGGGTAAGAGAACGAATAACGGCGAAGTGGAGATGATGATGAAAGGATGATGGCGTCGACGAGTCGAGGAGTGGGCCATTTTTCTGATGACCCGTGCACGAAGTCGCGCGAAACATGGCTGCGTGATTAGGTGGACTCAGTGATTGACAGAGCTGACACCACCATCCATTAAGCCTTAAATAACATCTCCTCAAATCTCAATAAGACACAGAGAACGCCAGGCAAAGGAAGTGGCAATATATATATATATATATATATAAACAAAGTGTAACACTTTTTCATTTGTGTATCTATATAGGTGCGCATCTATCCATCCATCTATCTATCTATCTATCTATCTATCTATCTATCTATCTATCCATCTATCAATCTATTTATCTATTTATCTGTCTGTCTATCTATCTACCTATCTATCCATGTATCTATATATCTACTTACCTATCTATCTGTCTGTCTATCTATCTATCTGTCTGTCTATCTATCTACCTATCTATCCATGTATCTGTATATCTACTTACCTATCTATCTGTCTATCTATCTATCTATCTATCTATCTATCTATCTATCTATCTGTCTGTCTATCTATCTATCTATCTATCTATCTATACTATGTCTACCTGTGCTTCGTATCTAATCAATTATGTCGTTTATATCATGTTAGAAGATAGTTACACTTGTATTATCATTTTGGTATTAACATTCAGCTCTGTTTAATGCCTTTCGTGTTTTCAACCTTCTTCTCTGTATCTTGATACCATTTAGATCTACATAATGATAGATCATACGCATAAGATCTGTAAAGCTGTTGATTTAGATATCAACAGTGTCTATCCTTTATCCTTTCGTGTATTTTCAAGGAGAACAAAATATGACTATTTTGTCAAAAAGTCTCATTCAGAAATTGGCACCCTATATAGATGAAAAATCTACTAGCACATCTGTGTCACTGTACATAAATAAGATAACAAGAGTTTGTAAGGTAACTGGTCAATGACCAATTCTACGTAAACAGAGGTTTTGTTTTCTTCGAAATACTTCGATTTCCAACCACCCATCTGATGTTTGCATTCATTCCCAAATGCAACTGTTATATTACACTGAAAGTTTATTTCAATATCGTACGAAATTCGTTGGAAATAAGAATCCTGTACATAATATTTGTTAACCAGAACAGTTAATTGACCCTCGGTGGTGAAACGTGGATCTCGCCACAAACTTGCCGAGTCTAGTATGTGGGGAAAAAAGCAAAAACCCGAACACATGCTCTCAGTTTTACACTCGTGTTTGTCGTGAAAGTTCGTGACTTCGAACATACAGACATCATGGTGTCTAAATCGAATAAAAGAATGGAAATTCCCCCTTCATAATGCTTGTCGTAAGTTAATTATTGCCTAACTTTATTGAAGGTGATGGTCACATAGTACATTATGGGTTCATGCCTTCTCTTTAGACAATCTACAATCGGCGAGTAATACGGTAACCGTATATATCCAGAAGGGCTCGTATTTCTGTGGTCTTCTGCCAAATGAAAAGTGTGTTGTGAGGTCAGCACTGAACGTCCAACAGCAGCTTAACATGTGAACATCTGGACTCACCCTCTTCAATGAAAAGGAGTCAATATCATTCATAATTGTAGCAACCAATTTTAAAGAAGTGAGTGTAGAACATATACAGGTTCATTATGATAATCATCTATAAAACGCAGTAAACTTGAGTGACATTCCCCTTCAAATGTATTTACCAATAGCTGCTTGTATGTACATTTTTGTACGAGTGAAAAATTGTTTAGTCTTAAAAAGCCAGATATGATTTATGCGATTCAGCATTGAACGAAATGCTTCAAAACAAAAAGAAGAATGGAAACCTGTGTTGCAAGGTCAGATAATGAACAAATTCGACAAATGATTACTAATTCTATGAAGAATTCGACAAATACAATTCTGTGAATGATTGGTAACCGTCTCACAGTCTGAAATTCGTCAATATTCGGTGCGACAAATAACGTATTGCGACTTATTTACGCCAGTGAAGGGCCATTATGTCAATCAGTTGCAATAAAAACAACTCGACACAAGAACACTGAAGAAGGACTAATTTGAGTAGAATGACGTATTGCTACACATTTTGAAGAATTAGAATGTACAAAGTCGGTTTGTTTGGGGGCTGTGTAAACGATGTCCCTCATTGATATTTGGATTTTCCAAGATGTGGCGTATGTCTGAACGGCACCGAATCAAGAGACACCAAAACTTACTGATCGAAAAGTATCCGAAGTAAACTGTTAAAAGAAGAGGGTTTTCGACCTCGAATAACCTCTCCGAAATTGGGGTAATCAGAAAGTTGACGGTGCTGCCAGTGCCACCAAGACGGCCCTAATATCCCGGGTCGGGAGAGGGTGAGGGGAGAGCGCATCAAACATGCCTGAGATGTAAGTCTTGCTTTCATAGCCAGAGACGTTTTGACTGTCGTGAACAGATGCGACCGACTTGTGGAGACTTTGGATCAACAAAAGATCCTGAACGCAAACTCCGTTCCACTTCCGGGGTCCTGTTTTTCCCTCATCTCCGATGCCATTTTGCTCCAGATTCAAGCATCCCATCACCCTAACCACCCTCTCTCTCTCCCATCTTTTTTTTTTCTCTCTCTCCTCTTTCTCTGCCCCTCCCCAAACTCTTCCTCCCCCACCTTTAAATTCACACTCTGTATCTCATAATAACCAACCAGTCAATGCTTTGAAAATCTGGGGTAACCTATTCCCTCCTTGAGCTGTTTAAATTTGGAAACTTGAATATATTCCCATGCTTGGTCTCATACAAAAGAGATATGACTATACCTCCTTGCTCATTCTTTCTACTGTCCATTCGTGCTAATATTGTGTTGGTGTGTGACCTAGTGGTAATATTGCCAGTAGTCTTGACACATTACAATGATAATTCAAACGCAACATTCAACAGTAACGATAGTCCTATTAAAACGCACCACCAAGTATACGCCTGCTCCAGGTTGCATAGTAAACGCGTTTCACTTGCACCCCATTCTAGAACAATTTTTATTTTGCTTTCTTTCGTTTCCTTTATTCTATTTTGGTCCGTTGTGGAGGGCCCCAACTGCCAACGATGCCCGTGACAACCTTAAATGGATAGAATAGTGTTGGTTGAGATGAGGATGAAGCTTTTAACTTTTTGCAAGATACTCAGAAACCACTGATGACATGTTAAGGAGCATACAATTCTAAGAGGAATTCAAAGTTTATTTGTTTGTCTTAAAGTGCCTGAGATATCCCAAACTTTAATAAAACAAAGAGATTCTAAATAGGATCGCTTTGTTTTGGATATGTCAGCCATTTCAAATCCAAGTTTCATCACATAAACTTTGAATTCCTCGTAGAGTTTTACGCTTTTTCCTACCTATTTCATAAAAGATTTATCATTATCTCACAACCAAACCTGTCTCAACCACAAAACTACATCATCCCTTTAAAGTCCCCTACCCCACCCTAGTGTCCCCCACCTTACCTATCCCTACCCTCGGAAGTCGTTGTTTTAACTGGGTGAAGAGAATCAAAGGTCAGAGTGATTTTCATTAGGTTCTCCATTTCACTTCTTCAAATAGAAATCCCTACATCTACGGATAGCTGTGATATCTCACGTAACACGGGCTACAGCTGATCATGCAGACAATGTGAAAATCTGTAACACTGAAAAAAAAAAGAGAGACTGCTTGATATTAAACATTTCCAGTATAAGCATATATAATACGACGAGTGTCTCAAAAACAGACACTGAGTCTTGAGAGTGTTAGTTGATCGAGCCAGTTCTCGCTTTATACGGAAAGATGTTTTCGGGGAATTCCTTTCCCTCAGCACAAAGACGCATTGATTGTACCGTGTCTATAGGTTGACACAAACTACTTTCATGGTATCCGACGGTGATCATACACAGTGTTAGATATACAAAAAAGACATAATCAAAGTCTGCCGAGTTTACTCATAGTGTTGACTAAATATCAATATATACTGTCCCATGAAATATTTGCGTTCCCTATGTAAGTTTGATGAATATTATGTCGTCACCGATCGATCACATTAAGCATGTTAAGAGCAAAATAAGCGCCTTAAATTTTTGACCTTGTGTAATCATACTGGAAAATCAGAATAAACACCGCCATACCTCTCCCTATATCTATCTATTCATCCGACTATCTACGCATTTATCTATTCAGCCATCTACATATCTATCTATTTGTCTTTATATCTATTCATCTATTCATCTTTTTATCTGTTTATGTATTTATTTTTCTATTTGTTTACTATCTATCTATCTATCTATCTATCTATCTATCTATCCATCCATCTATCTATCTATCTATCTACATATTTATCCATCTATCTATCTATCTATCTATCTATCTATCTATCTATCTATCTATCTATCTATCTATCTATCTATCTATCTATCTATCTCTAAACACTGATGACGCGTGTGTTCCTTTCCAAATCTACAAGTACAGTTAATGAGTCTAGCAAATTAACACCTGTTTGTGCAAACTGTGCATTAAGCATGCAGCGATCTCTCCAGTATGAAAGCAGGAACGATTCCACCTGGTATAGAGATATTACACTACATTATACCAAATAAGGACCATCAGGAAGCCTTACTCTGAACAAATCGCACGAACATCTTCCTTTTCTAAGTGAATGCCTCGAGAGTGACATTCACAAATATTAACCCACTGACTACGGACACCCGATCAATCCCAGGGCAAGGTTTGAGGAGATTTGAGATTCTCGAAGGGGAATGGCTTAATATGTTAACCTGAGAATTGTCTATCACGAAAGAAGCACAATAGATACATGTATATTAACCATCCATCTTGTTTCTCTTTTATTTCCTGTTGAAGCTGTGACAGCATTAAGTACTAGAAAATTAGAGCTCATAGACATAATTCTTTTTTCGGCTTTCTAGCTCCCTGCACTATGTTTTCCAGTTTACAATACTGTTACTCGACGGAAAACAAATTTGAGTAAATCAAAGTAAATCCATTCCCTATGACATGGAATTGACGAAAAAGTAATTTTTCAATCCATTGCACATTATCTAAAATGTCTTACTTTTGCCCATGTATGAATAATTTCGCCAACACTCTAAAGATTCATACCATTAAATCATTAATTGACTAGGCTCGCGAAATATTTTTTGCTAGTGCTCCATTATATAGAGGCAAATGAGACATGTATAACCCACCACCAGTGCTCTTCATTTCTTGTTTATTTTTCCACGTTATGTATTTTTTTTTTTTGCAATTTTGACTTTGCAAATGATCACCGCCGTGGCGGATTGGTAAAGGAAAAAAAAAGCAATTTAACTTTTGACTTCAAATTCTTCCGACACAGACTTCTTTTGTTTCAACCGAAACCCGACTTCTGCAAATAAGGTTAACCTTTTACTACGACAACAAGCAGAGACAGACAGACAACATCAACAACAACAACAACAACAACAACAACAACAACATATTTTGCATGATAAGGAAATAAATCCAACCTTAAACAAAGGCAGGATGAGCAATGACAAAGAATGAAAGCAATAAAAAGCAAACAACCTCAGAGTTGAGTGTTGAGATATGTAGCCGATGCCGACGCCTTTCCTGACCCGCGTCTCCTCTTCGCCATCGTGACAACAGAGAAAGAGGGGAGGGTGACTCATTACACCAGACTGTGCCTCACCATTTCGCCTTCTTCTTAGTCACCATAACATCCGCCTCAAAACTACAAACGATCGAGAGTGATTTTCTACAATCCACAACGGCTTGTCGGAATAGCTAATGAAACACTGATTATTCAATTCAAAAAAAACCCTAGCCTGATTCTCTTACCCTCATTGCTGGTACAACATGCTCAATGGGAGAGCACTCAAACGCTGCTCGGCGACTCATGCTCAGACAACAAACAAACAAACAATCCACAAAAAAAAATGGCATTAATTTTTAAGTACTTTGTGGCTGTGCAATGATTCACGATGTGTGTTCATGAAGGCTATTGGACCCTCGCCTATAACACTCGATGAGGTTTAATAGGTGTATCTTCAGTCATAACACACATGCCGCCTCCGTTATGTCATCCAGGCGAAGCGCCCTCATCATGCCTTTGTCACTATACAATTGTTTCTGATCCCAGATATAGACGACGCGGTGCCTGTGCAAGAAATGTCGGAGATAATCATACCTTAATAGTCAGCAAATGGTAGCAATCAAGCATATTGTGCCCCGCGAAGAAGAGAAGAGATACCATGGGTGTATACGGACGTGGCATAACACTGTGTTTCCCTCAAATTTAAACAAAGACGTTGTTCTTGATAAAATCATAATCATGTATATGGATAAAACCAGCAAACTGGACTCAATATGGTGACAACCATGTCATTTTTGATGATATGAGAATGGGATGCGACGTATTTTGTATATCGTGTGCATCCAAGAATGAATCAAAATAAATTCATAAATTCATACTATGGGATAATGGTTAAATACTGTCATTGTGTTGAAAAAAATAGCGTTATATTAAGGAATTGTCTGTGAATTATCAAGCAGGTCATTGAAAAAGATACAAATTGAAAGAAGATGACAAGATTTCACAGCTGGTATCATGACAGTGCTACTCGAATAATAACAATGAAAGAAGACACTGGATCCTCAGCTCAGCGTGGTGCGACAGCGATGGGTAGGCAGTGAATGTCCGAAGCTATTCGGCATTCTGATTCTGTCACTGCTGGAGAAATTTCGTAAAGGGGTGACAAGCTAGCTATGATTTTTTTTTTTTTTTTTTTGCCGAATTGATATCTGGTTTGGACAACCAACAACTATAAAGGGCATTTTAACAAACCTTCAAAACTTAAACAAATGCACGTAGGAGTGTCGGAAGGTTGGAATAATCATAACTATGTTATATCAATAGTTGTTCTTTCCTTGTTCAGATGTTTACAGGATCATCAAGAGATCAAGGTGTTGAATAAAGATTGAAAGTTATCATAGATTTTTATACGATATCCATAAATTGCTTCGACGGAAGTCGATTATGCTTTTTTTGATCGAATATGTATGTGTCACACAATCATGAAAGCGCATGCATCAACCATGCAACTCCACGTACGCCCTTGGGATAGCGGCCTAACCAAATAACTATGAAAAGTTGAAGTTTGACGAAATTGCTACAAGTAGTTCAATACTTCTTACTCTTAGAAATATCAGCGAAGGATGGCATCATTTTAATAGAAGGAATACAGAAATTGATGAAAGACTTCAATGACTGGAATGTATTTGCATCTTTCAGATAACAGTCGTGTAAGTGTCGGCACTCAGTAGTTCATTTCAGTAATAGATGTTGACCAATTGACTTCCCTTCATTTTATAGATGTCTCTCCTTTTGATGCGCCAAGGACAGAATCATTGTCGCTGGCCACTACAAACGAGAAAGTCACGAAGATTCAAAGCACTTTGAGGAAATAAAGCAGGTAATTTACGATATAACGGACGTGCATACGGGTCGGCAACCTGTGGTTTCTTCATCAAGTGCCAAAGCGTCTGTAAATTGTGGGCGATAGGGCCGAGCTGTCGTTCAGAATGGCACTGCCCAGCTTCCCCGCTGCTCCGGCGCGTGCACCTCTTCGCGGTCCCGTAGTGATAATTGGCGAGTAGGTCCCTCTGTAATAGTCGCCGTGGATGTAGACACAGCGGCATAACAGCACGCCTTGTCAAAATGCCAGCTACGTCGCTTCCTGTATAGCCTCGTGCTTCTTCAAATATTCAATACGTATAGGCAAACTAGCGCAGGTTATTACCACCTTTTTTGTCTCTTGCATGCGTATGTATTTTGCTCGTTGTCCAAGCGGCAACTATGGTCAATTAAGTGTGCTTTCTACGTCAACCCCAATTTAGCTTTCTACTTGGTGTTTATCCTCTCTAACTCCATATCTCTCTCTCTCTCTCTCTCTCTCTCTCTCTCTTCTTGTTTGTCTTTCTTTCCTTTTCTTCTCCCATTTTTGTCCAGGTGCTTTAGATCATCTCAGAGAGACGTTACCCTTAAACAAGTTCCCAGCGCACTAAATAACAAACTCTCCTTATTTCTATTCCACAGGTATTCACACTTCTCTTACGCGACAAGACACCGGTCTCTAATTATTGGAAAAGCTCTTGATGCAATGTGGGTCTAATTACTGCCTTTGTGGATACGATTTGTCTAAAAATGGGCTAGCGTGAAGTCAATCCATACATCGAGATATCTATTTTGCAACCGAGCGCAACAACAAGGATTTCGTCGAGCAGGTCTCGGGGAAGGTGGGGTTGTGGCTCTGCCAGCTACGACAATTGACAAGAGACCTAAATTATATGTGAAACATCCTGGTGTTTGCTGGCAAATAAAGCCATAATTCACATCTCCCCTGAAGGCAGAAAGAATATGCTGCCAGCACGAAGAGAAACAAACATGACCCGTTATAAGAACAATTATTTATTTGAGAAATAGTGTATGTGATTTTTTTTCACTCTTTAGTTTAGGGAGGGGTCAAAAACATGGATATGAGAAACGCAACCCTATATTCAACGTGTCAAGATGAATCACATTGAGCGTCATATTGTTGGCATAACACGACTAAAATATCCGTGGCAGTCTTTGGAACACGACAGGCAATAAGAGATCGCCACAAGCCGTGAAATCTATGGTAGCTTTCAAAGCATAACATTCGGAAGCACCACAGATAATATATCCCACTTTCTTTATGTCGATAAAAACTAACATGTTGATCAACCCCTCCATAACTTTGATTTACACAACTATATCTATAACATCGACAATTAGATGCACAGTTTTAAACACACGTGATTTAAAGATACTGATAACATTTTTGCTGATTAGGAATACACCACATCAAAATCATAATCTATAAATCATATCACATCATGTCGTGCCATACCTTGTTTTCCTCTGAGCTTCACTGATATATATATTTTTTTTTATATGTTGGTTGCCTATTTTTTGTTCATACGATTTCACGTTTGTGAACTCAACATTTAACTGCCAGAAATTTGTAGATCAAGTTAAGTACGGCACATTGTGCCATAACCTGTTAACATTCCACACCATATTTATGCTTTTCATATACTGGTAGCTGTGTTATCCCTTAGGCGAAAGTCAAATTGATTGTTCATTATCAGCTGCAATTTATCTACGTTATTTTGTCTACTTGTTCAAACGGAAAAAAAAATCGAAGTTAATAATCGATTTTAATATATTCCCATGTCATTGTGACTACACCTATACCAGGTCAAAACGTCAAGCTTACCAATAACTTTTCTTTGAATTTAAGTGATGGTACCTCTATACACCTTAAAATAATGTATATCATCGCGTACAATTGTAATGAGAATTGGTTAAAGTTTTTGTAGAGTCTCAGTAAAAATCGGTCACATTGCGTGATTGCGTTGACGGGAAATAAAAGGAAGACTATCAATCTAACATACATTGAGTTCATTCAAGTACACGAATGAGTACAATTATCATGAGTATTAACTTATCTTTATTGTGTAGCGACTGCAATTGGAAGTATGGGTGGATATGTTATTGAACGTGGTGTATAACAGTGTACCTGTTGAGTTGCACGTCCACCGCATCGTATCCCGGAGATATGCAGGCATGGCAGGTGACGGTGGCTATGCTTACGCGTCCCTACAACCCGAAACAACCCTTACTATTGCTAATCCAGCTCGCTGTTTTTATTGTTGTTTTTATCATAGCTTTTGCTGTTGTTGTTGCTGATTGTTTCGTGTCCATTTTGTGTTCTTAGCTTTGTTTTGCCCCGTACTTCTTCTTTTTTTTTTATTCTTTTTTTCCAAACCCACGGCCCTGCAAGGTCATTTCCCGCCTTGGAAGAGAATGAGTTGAGACCCGAGCCTGGTCCCGGGGACAATGGTAGGGGTGACACAAAGTGTGGATCCCCCCAAATTTCCAAAATACCTTTTGTCGTAAGGCAGTAAAGCCTGAGAAGTGATCATACGTTCCATCAAAACACAGTTTACACCGAGGCTGCCGTGCTTTCCCCGAACAAAAGAACTGAACTGGTGTATGTTGTTTTCCCCCTCCCTTGGCAGAATTGACTCCATTTTTTTTTTCCATCTGTCCCGGCCCCCTCTTCTCCAGTCCCACACCGCACCGTTTGCACGTCCCCGAGTGATAGCATGGCAATTAGCAACGAGAGGGGAAGAGAAATAGAGAAAGACAGGGGTCGGAAAGAGCCCACAAAATGACAACACTATGACTCGTCGTTGCCGTACTGAATAATTATGGTGTCAAAGATGAATGGGATCCCATGTTACGGTCCGTCTTTCACAGAATGAATTCATTCTCGCCTCGATTCGCATGTCGCGTACATTTGGCTGCGGCCCTACACATCTCAAGTGTGAAGATAACGACATGAAATTTACTGGTCAATTGCCCTTTGAACAGTTTTGCTCCCTGAAATCATTCTTCTTTTTCTTCAGCTCTTTTTTTAACTCGTTCTTCCTCAAATTATACAAAGACAATTTTTTTTTTCATCAAAAAGCATTTGGTTGTCAAGCATTGAATAGTAATAATAATGTGATATCCACGCTTAAAAAGAGGAGCAAAAAAAAAAACACACCTCAGGACAATTACTGAAAGGCCTATGATTATGAATAGATTATTATGAGAGAATGCATTGTGAATGACAATTCGGAGCGCATGCAACAAGTGACAAGCAATTATGACGTCACCTTTCTGTCATTGTTTAATCTAATTCATTCTACTTGACATTGACCATGTCCATGGACTTGAAACGTGCATCGCAGTTAAAACTCAACTATTCGGAGTCAACCCAAAAATCCTCATCATTTGTTTTATTCATTGTACAGTGTATTTCCGCAGCAAATACAAAAAAAAAAATAAGAAGGAAAGAAAGGAAGCAAATAAAGGTAGAAAATTACAAATGTTGTTGGGATGTACTACTTTGACGTTTATCAACTACTGGTGTTCTTCCTTATTTTTTACAAATAGCGATGTGACTAACATTATCACTCGCTGACGCGATGATAACAAACATAACATTCAATAGATCGTTTTGCAAACTATGGTTGTAAAAGTAAAGCGGGGAATCCCCTATATGCTCTGTAATAGAAGTGGATTGTTACTGTTCGCGTTCTTCCTTGGTTACTTAAGCCGCTTTCATCTCAAATCAATGCATATTAATGAGATATCATACAGCACTATGTGGATAGGGTTAACGTTCATAACATGTTTTGATATTTCAAAATCGTTAATGAAACGAGATTTATTCGCCAAAATAACCCCCACACAATATTTGCATAGCACTTTTATTTTTCTCTAATCGCCTGCTGGATTATGGGAAGCGTGAATCTGTAGCAGGGAGCAGTGACAATCACAAATCCCGCCCTAATCCCTTGATGGAGTCTGTGTTGCTAGGCAGCGCTCTCTATCCGTTGTGCCGAGATTTCCGATTCCACCATAACTTGAGTTTGCATGGCGCGGCGGCGCTGACTAAAAGTGAGCCGACACTCACAGCGGATTTCATTCTCTCCGTACTCCTGCAAAATAGCATCAGTGGTTAAAAGGAAAGGATCACTCTATCGACACTACAAAGTGTATCTCCCGCCATTATTTCATTCTTTTTTCTACCGCGTTTTCCACTTCTTGATTCTCTCAAGATTTCAGAAGTATGCCAACCTCAATGAACAAGACACTCATTGTGAGTGGCTACTGTCCCTGTTAAGACTGTTGAAGGTGAGAAGGATTTTTTGGTCTGCTTCTGTTTCTCTTCACCAGAGCTGATACACATCTACAAAATGCAGGGTGTCAAGAAAGCACTACCCCCTCCCCCATCTCCCCATCTCCACCCCAAGCCCTTATATACATGTATACACCCACACTAACATCAAAACACCTCCCTTTCTTGAATCGCATTGCGGTACAGTTGTACTCCCTTAACAGCATTTCTGGGCCTTTGCTATTATTCCGCGTAGACGGAGCGCAGATTCAAGTCAGCTACTCGCCGCCGCGGTAGCAGCAGCGACGGGACGTGGACATGACTCGGGCTCCGAACACCCGTGGGCACTTCTCCTGCTGTTACCTGGTGCGCCATAATATCGACTGCTGTGTCGAACTACCGCCCTCTATCATCTGGCGAGCACGGCACAGCGAGGGCGGTACAGTGGATCTCGAGTGCCGGTTACTTGTGTTACGACACAGGCCTGAGCAAATTTACAGATGTCGCAGAAAGGCTGTGTAAACTCGCATGATAATGATACAGAGCTGCGGAACTCTCATGAATACAACAAAAACAGAAAGAACGGTGGGGGGGGGGGGGGAGAGTATGTAAGAGAGAAGGGGGAGAGAAAACATGGAGACGAACTTTTGCTTTTGTTTTTTTGTTTTTGTTTTTGTTTGTTTTTTGGTAATCGCTTATGATCATATCATTGTCCTTGACTGACCCTCGCTGAGTATCAGGAAATCATTCCGAACATGTGTTTTGCCATTCTCAAAGGAAGTTACACGTGTGGGACTTGCTTATCAATTCAACTCGATTTGTGTCTATATACCCTTATGAATTAGCTAGAATAGAAAGTAATAACAGCTTGCAGAGTGCTAGCTCATGTACTTTTTTTAAGCTGTAGGACATACCATGTGCTATTCATAAATTGTTTAACTCCCCCATTAATGTTGGCGTACTGACTATTACCGGATTTCCTCTCTCTCTCTGTGTGTGCCTCGATTTAACATGCCGTATACAGGTTGTTCCTTGAAACGGAAGAGCTGCATGCTGGGGCATGACATTGCAAATTTGATGTTCAAAGGAATATTTGAAAGCTGATGATGCAAACATGTGGATGATAAAAATAACGCTGTTTCAATTTCGTGATCAAAAGAATGCGACAGTTTACATTCGCGAAAGCCGCAAACTGTCTTGATGTGCTGCTACGCCGCACATGGCCGGCCGCGCGGAACGACCAGGGAGCGTTGTGACGCAGCCTTTCGCGGCGTTATCAGACTGTGGCCAACGTGAGTCAAGTGCGTGTGGTAATAAGGGGCGTACAGGCGAGCTCCCCTCTTCAAATCAAATAGTGTGTAATTACACGAAAAAATGTACTTCATGCCATTTGTCTCTGGTTAAATAATACACACACAAACACACGAACACTTGCGGTTCAGCACACACACTGGGAATGAATGGAAGAGCGACAGCCATTATTCAAATAGTAGCAGCAAAAAGGGGGACAAGCGAAGGGTATACTTGTCGCGATGACAGATCGAAGCTTCGCTCATTACTGGCAGGCACGAGTATAGAACAATACGCAATGACGGTATCGAGCCCCCTGGCAATATAACAACTTATACACACAAAACCAATGCAAAGCTTTGTTTGAACGGATATTGTAGATTTATCCGTGGTAGTGAAGACAGTATACACATGGAGTGAAGATATTTGCCATTGGTCCATCACAAACACTGGCGTCGCTCCTGAAGATTGCATCTGAATATGACTGCGTGGTATCATGGAGTATCGAAGGTCCATGATGGTACGATTTTGTGTTCTTAACAATTAGTTGCATATCATTATCCAAAGGCGTCTACCAGTCGCATTCATTACAAAATATGGAATTTCAAAACTCATGTCCATGATGGAATGTTGTAACATGTTTCCCATAGGATCATATGCATTTGAAAAAAAAAAAAAATTCTTATACTAGCCAAAATCATTGCCATCATCATCATCGTCGTCATCGTCATCATTACCATTGCCATTATCATCATTAGGATCGGCATCATCATAATCATCATCATTACCATCGTCGTCATCATCATCATCATCAACCTTACCAATACCATCAGCGTCCTCACTACCACCATCATCGTTACCATCAACATCATCACCATCATCATCGTCGTCGTCACCATCGTCATCATTACCATGGTCATCATCATCATCATGATCATCACCATCGTCATCATTACCATGGTCATCATCATCATCATCATCATTAATACCATCAGCATCATCACCATTACTACAGCATCATCAATTTTCTGACGTGTACCAATGTTTCATGAACCGGTGTGGCCTGGCGACAACACGTGTACACACGATACACTTGCACTTATGTCAGTCCACAAACTCGCTAAAATCATTATCAGCTGCATTCGTTCTCGTCACCCATTTACCATTTCTTGATATCGAAATACACCGCTTGCTAACGTGAGCGCAACTAATGTAGGGCAGAGATAGAAGCGAAGAAGGGGAAAACCAAATACCTCACTTAATTCATTGTTTCTGAATGTCGATTTGCCTGCTCATGTGCTCGTTGCGGCGCGTCAAAACCAACCCTGTTTTTTTTTTTTTTTTGTGAGTCATTGACAAGACGCGAGTGGGGGCTCTGCGTCATTACGTGCCCACATACCGTGAATTGTGTGGCGTAGGGCGGTCGAGCCAGCACGTACTGGAAAGCTTTTGTGAAGTAAATGTGAGGACAATTCCAACAAAAAACCTTGACATTGACTTTCATGACAATAATATACATTCCTCTTTTTTCTAGCTGTATCAGATTTGATGGCAGAGACACTCCCATACGTACCCTTTGTTTGTTTCCTACCCCTGATTCTAACGATTTGTGCAGATTAATGGACGATTTAACATTCCCACGAAATGTACTAACAGTCATCAAAAAGTATAATGCAGCATGGCAGTGGTACAACAACGACAACCCTTTAAAGGAGTTTTTGTTTTGTTTTGTTTTTTCTTTCACTGCTGTCAAAATGATGATATTATAATTAAAGCCTAAAATAACACCACACCCAATAACTATTGAAATCGCTTTGATCACCATTTTGATTGACGAAGCCTATAGTGAATTTGCTAGCTGATGATTATAATGATGGTGACAACATCCAGAAAATGAGAACCCTTCACAGTCACTGGCCAAAGAGCCCTCTGGAGGTGGGAATTCTCCAAGCCGGCATGTGATTTGAAAAGACATAGCTAAATCCGTTGATACGAACAGTTTTTCAACGTACCTGTTTGATCCTTTAAATGTCATGTTTATCTCCCGTCATAGACATGTGTGCAAATTTTGTGCGCATTTGACACATCGGCATAGGAAAGGGTTAAGGGCCAACAAATCTAAATTACGCCACTATTGATAGAAGGATCCCTCATAGGAGGCAAACGATTCACTGTGATTCTAACTCGTGAACGAATGCTTCCAAGCTTTCTCTTTCTTGCTTTATACATTTTTTAAATAGATTTTGAAACACACCCCAACCCCTCCCCACGACGAGTATCCTAGAGAAATGATATGAGGTGACATGATGAAAATGATCATGGAGATGGCTGTGATTACGGCCATGATTCTGACGGCGACGATTTGGATGACCATAGTCATGACGACAAGGTTGTCGTTTTTACTACTGTTGCAAGAGATGTTTATAACGATGGCGATAGTGATGTCGACGATGACGATGAGGAATAGGAATAGTGATTGTGCGACCATTAAATCGAAGAAGAAAGCACAGGCCAGGTAATGCAAAAACTTCGAATGGAACAGAATCCACAGAGCTGTTGAAAGTAAACGAAGAAGTAGAAGCGAAAGAATAAAAACAAAAGGGGGGAGATGAAGAAAGGTGGTATTAACAGAAGAAAACAAAGAAGAACGATGATGATAATGGTGATGATGACGGTGATGATGATGATGATGATGATGATCAATGATGATAATGATGGTAATACTGATGATGATGATGATGATAATGGTAATGCTGATGATGATGATGATGATGATGATGATGATGATGGCGGCGATGATGATGATGATGATGGTGATGACGACGATGATGATGATGATGATGAGGAGGAGGAAGCAGAAAGTATAAGAAGATGCTGATAAAGGAGTGGAAGAGAAAGAAGAAGTAGAACTTGAAGGGAAGGAATCCGAAGGGGGAAAAAGATGGAAAAGAAGCTAGCAAGGGGTAAACGACCTACCGACAAATCGGAGGGAGCATAATATTTTGGCGATGAGAGAACACGAATACTCCATCAACCATCGTGTGTCGTTGTCATTACTTACTAACGATCCAGATGCTATATTAGTCAATAGGCGGGTGAAAAAATAATACCATCGGCCGAGATAGTCCCGGAGAGTGGGTACCGGGTTGGTGGTCCGGGGGATCTCGCCAAAATCCCCTCCATCAACTATGGTTCTCTTCTGAGACTAGCTGGCTACCGAAATCGGGGTTAGGGGAACAACACTCGATCGAGCACGCCGGAGGGAGGGGAGAGGGTGGGGAAAAAGAGAAAGAGAGAGAGAAAGAGGGGGGGGGGGGTAATGTCCCTCAAAAAGGTTTGAGGGTTAAAAAATATGGATAATGGGAAGCGGGCTAACGATTACACGTCTCTACCGTCAAACGAGGGAAAATGACATATCATTATAGATGATGGAACATGTCCAATCACAAGTTTTGCCCATAGCATAATCAATGTTATATCAATGTCATAAGCGTAGTTTTATCACACACAAAAAAAGAATATCTTCAAGAGAAACATTGGAGAACTTCGTAAAAATTAGGAAAAATGTTTATATCTTTTGAAAGAATTTGCAAGCGTGTATGTTCGCTCAAAACTCTCATTTCCGTTTCACATGTGGAAGTGTGAGTGAACAATGTCTGACATCCAGTAAAACACTTCAATTCTTGAGAATGTCCAATTATTCATTTTACGAAAAGAATGCTAGGGGTTTTTTTTTGGGTGTGTGTGTGTGTGTGTGTGTGTGTGTGTGTGTGTATGCCATGCAAGCACGCCTTGATTTATTCATATTATGTATTTACCCTCTACATTTTATCAGCACCAGCCAACTGCTAAACCAAATAGCTCAACAATACCACTAAATAATCGGAACGAAAGAAAGCGAATACCAAGAGAAATTACATAATATTATCATCCACAAATTCACATAAATTACTATAGACATCGGATAAGTACTACGGAAAAACAAAACAGAGTACCTGACACAGTGTTCGCTGTTTTGACAACAATATCAGACATATTTCCTGGTCGTCGCTTGTCCTGATGTGTTCTTCGTCAGAACATGAATGGTTTTGCTGGGCAAAACCATGGTCAAACAATGGAACTACAGTAGCTCTATAGTCAAACTATTTACTGATCAAAGGTACATCAAATTATTGTCTTCATCTTATCTTCATCCGTTTAGAGGAAGAACCAAAGATATACTTGTTGGTCTGATGAATGCTGCTGCCTGACGACTTCCAGGACATAATACAAGGAACACCGCTTCCATAGTACTATACTAATCATAATTGAAATATTCATTGTGGCCTCTGCACTTGATGCTATTTGCTTTTATCCTGCTAAAGAAACAATTCATTATCGAAATATGAATAGATGCATCCAGGATGAGAATTATACGATCAGGAGATAAGAAGTATCGACAGTGGTGATAGTAGTGTTGGCTCTGACAGCGATTAAACCTCGATTAAACTATTACCTATCAAAGAATGACGATGGGACACACAGAGAAAAACGAAGAAAATACAACAATAACAGATGAAAATAACAATGAAGAAATCCTCTTATGCTTTTGATAAAATTGTAAAACAAACATTACGTTATGATCGGTGATTGTTCAAGACAAAAAGTAAGTAATTCCAGAACTGTTGCCATTACAAAGGAGCCACCCTTCTCTGTCTCATGAAAAAAATAGACAAATGTTGCCGAGAAAAACAAATAAGAAGATCGCAATGAGTAACAAAGTAGCTACAATAACAAAATTAGATTTGAATAAGAGATGCTAGAAACAGATAAGAATAATCACACTATACTGGTTGGTGTTTGTAATAATTATGTAAGAGAAGCACATGTCTTGATAAAAACGATGGAGTAGTATTAGGAAAAGAGTTTTAAGTAGGTATGCCTACACGTTGAGCTGCCAAGAGCAGGGAGAAAAAAAAAATCATTTTTTTTCCCCGTTATGGTTTTGCTAAATATCTATACTTTATAACAAACGTTGGGTTAACAATACTTTTCTAACAGAGATTCTATTTTTCTTTTTTCGCTTTTCCTCTCAAAGATTAAGATCGTACGCTCGATCTGTATTTTAAAACAAAAATCCCCTTCATTCTTATAGTGCGTTTTTTTTTCTTCAATTCAACAATCCAGTATAATAGTAAAATTTAATGATATGGCGGCATATGTCTTTTCCTATCCACTTGCATCGGGTTTTTTCACGGTCTGTTTGGTTTGACTGTTGTTCTTGTTGTTGTTTCGGACCACCAACTGACCAATGAAAAGTCATCATTCGACTGCTTCACACTTCTATCAACAACGATCTGTGACGCCTTACCAAACTATACAGACAACATACAGGTGTAACTTGTCAATCCCCGAACTCAATTTTGGCAGTGAAAGTGATATGCAAGTATTCTGCGTTAAGAACCGTCGCGACAAGCCGCGTTCTCGCACGATGAGACATTAATTTCGGCAATCGTGAGCGGGATGGACAAATCGACCTTCGCGACATGACTACCCAGAAAACCTGGCACGATATCGAGAATGTTGGTACGAGATCATCATGATCGCGGAATCTTCATTCATCGTGTAGAAAAGACACTGAAAACCATCACTGACCATTATTGTCAAAAAAACTAAACTAAAACAAGCCTCGTCAAAGCAGGTGACAGAAAGTGTTTAGAAGTATGAACAGGATCTGAGAAACACTCTTGTTAGAAATTATCAAGGCAGTTCACTCATGGGTTCATTACATTGTCAAATAATCCTCTATCTTATAACTTTCAAAAGACGACAATATGAATAGTTTTAGAACTTCAGAATAAGGACTTTTACAAAATCTACTCAAATTCATTTCAATTCTACAAGAGATAGATAGATAGACAGACAGATAGACAAACAGATAGACAGGCAGACAGACAAATAGAGATGGGGGCATACCATGCAATGTTATGATATAAGCTGAAAACCCCCCAAAACTGCATTAAAATTCATGTCCAATCGTTTTGTTCAGATAACAGGGTCTTACAAAAACAGTCCTTATTTCTTGTAACATGTAAAGTATGCAGACGATTGTGAACTACATGATGAATGTAACGAATCATTTAGTATTCAAAACCCAGCTGTGTAGATGAAAAGGTTATATAGAATGGTCTAATGCGTGTTTTTTTTTCTTCCTTTTGATCTCGTTTTGATTTGTTCATATCCTGTACCCAGCTCGTGTTGTGGAAGAAAGACCAGATTTGAAGGGATATTACTGCATGCTGTTAATTCGTGATTCGGTGCACGACAGTCGGTGTCACCGCCGAGATTATGATTATTAGTAACATTCGTGTGCTTACTCTCACCTTGGCAGGAAATAGCGCCCTCATATTCGTGAAATAGTCTCCTTGCGCTAACCTCGAAAAGCGTTCATCCGTGGGTATCTGAAAATATAGCCAAACCATGCGAGATGTGTGTCAAAATCTTGTCGATCTAACGCCTCACTCATTAAAAAAGAATTATTCTACTCTAGTCCTACCTTTTCCCCAAGATTAATTACACAAAAACAGAAGGTTACTCTAAATGTATAACCCCCACGTTATGACTTCTGTGCAATTGTGGCCTCTCCAATAATATGACATTTGACCTTTGGCACGTCAGTGAGGTTGGAGTCAAACGTGGACATTGTGTTGTTGATGTTGTTGTTCGTTCCAAGTTACATAAGTTGTCATTCAAAAATACGTTTAAACTCATTGTCATCATTCACATAGCGAAAATATCTCTAAATGGTCATAGTGTAGCCAAATCAATTTAATTTTATTCTTAACAACAATGATTGTGATGGTGTAAAGAAATACGTCACATTTCATTCATAATTGATACTTAAGATCTTACATATATTTATATATACATTACAATTGTGTCTATTCTATTCCTACTGTCTAATAACATGTGAGTGAGAGGGAAAAGGGAGCTAACTTTCACAAAAACATTGTCGAAATAATCATTTACGGAAGACTTGCCGCAAAAGAAAATACACAGGAAACAAACCAAAGTAATAGTCATAAACTGGTAATAAAGTCCCTGTGACCCACCTCAGTGTGTTAACACTATACAGGGTCACATCAATCCCACACTATCCTACTCGTGTGCCGTGTTTTATAGCCGCACGCACGGACGATAACAGGTCCACACATTACCATAATCCTCCAACCGACACATATTAATGGACGAACTTGTCTCGTCTGCCTAGTATTTCACCTTCCGTGTATAGAGCGAGCCTCCGTGAACTCGAAGATATCCGAGCCGGAAATATATTTAGAATGCTTCAGCCATGGGGGGCAACAGTTTCATAGGTTCAAGCAACTCTAAAAATCATGTTCTGACAAAACCCAACACTGCAGTAACCGTTGCTCTGAGCGTTTCACTTAACACATGTTTTCGGTCAATACTACCTATTAAACCTGTCCCAGTGGCTTTACAGAAGTTTCCCCAAATCAACCTTAACACTCGAAGATCAAAATGTGGAATAACTTTAAGGCAACTTGCTTCTTGTGGCCGTCTAGTCCCTTTGTCAGTGATCTTCTCATCTATCGCCAACGGCGTAATGAATCATATTATATCACACAAATTGTTTCTGTCATACATTCTGGCATTTCCGTCCTCATCACCCCCCCCCCCCCCCCCCCACTCTCTCTCTCTCTCTCTTTCTCTCTCTCTCACACACACACACACACACACACACCAGTCACACCATCACACACAGCAATCCAGCATTCACATACAATACCCAAATGCAATAATACAGACATAGTCACTCCATAAGGTCTTTGCTCACACGTGACATTGTCTATAAAGCTACCACAAAATGATCGACTTTTTTTGTGGATACACATCAGTCGAACGCGATCGCACAAAAAGCGCACCCGCACATTTTAAACATACAAACACGCAAACACCCATGCAGTGCCACTACCTTTACCAAAGCAGCTTTAGATTTTGGTTTGTTTTCCGACATCCCATAATAATTACATGAATACCAACTCCGTGCTGTGCTGAAAGACATCATCATAGCTTTATACTTTATTGAACACTGTGAACGTCAACGCATTCTATGTTTTACTAGGTACTTGTAAAATGTCAAATGTACTGGCCATTTAGGGGACTCAATGCCTACTATCTGAACAGTGATGAGCAACATGTATACACACAGCTTTGAGCTTAGACATTATCATAATGACTTTCATTTTGCGGTGGCCTGGCGAGGTGTAAGAACACTTGCACGTGATTTGCTAAGCAACACATTGGCAATGCGCAATTTAGGCTCACAGTAAATGCTGAAACGTGCGCATTTTCCGTAATCATCAATGAATCAGTTAATGTGCACTAACTGTCGAGTATCACGCGGAAAGCCACATCTCAACATAGTCTTGAATAACACAGGCTTCAACATGAACGTTCGTGGAGAGCTAAAGAGTGAGAATGTTCTCTATAAGAACATTGAAAGGATTTAATGATTCGGACTGTATTGACAATGTATTTCGGCTTTGTTTATTCGGCTTAAAATTAGCTAGATTCGGCTTATTTTAACCCTACATGGGAAAAAAAAGTATATAAACAAACTTTTGTGCATATTTTTTTTTAAATGATGTACGTGTTATTTAAGCCGTGTGTACAATAGGCTTTTCTTTTAAAAAAATTACAGTGTGCTACACAATTTAGCCTTTAATCCTTTCTTTCGTACTAAATGATATCATTAAAGATAAAACAAAATGCAAACTAGTTTGAGTATCATGAATATCTAAGACAGGCTGTAAAACTTTCTCAAATTTTAAATAATCATTCTGCAAAATAAATCATCTAAATCTTAGTTTTGTAGTGCCTGAAATTGGTCACCCATAATACCTTATGACACTTTCATACATTCCTAGAATGAGGTTTAATGTGCTTCAGCAACACCAGCGCAACAAGTAAATGTATGAACGTCATAAATGAAAGGAAAACTAATAAACTTTAAAATCTCTATAATGCACTTTACATAACGCACATAGTCTGGTTTGAAAGGTCGATAGACCTTTGTAAGAGTAGTGACCCTGCAATATGATATTATGTGCATTATATCTGGCTTCAAGAAAAGCTTGTAAAAAGCAACACCCCAAAGACAACAACAAACACAACCTGTCATTACATTCTCTTGGAGTTTCGTGAATAGAAGACAACAGCCATTAAACAAATGCGAGCGGACACTTCCCAAGATATACAGACAAGCTATGAATAAGGATGGGCAATCGAGGTGAAGTGACGATCCGTTAACTCCATGGAACTTAATCACGTGACTACTGCGTCTTACAAACGCTCATTCACAACGGATATTAATCTCAGATAGAACAATTAATCATGGCAGACATCAACGCACAGAACTCGCAATAAATGTCACTAGGGATAGAAGATGATTGGAGATAAATTCGGAGAAAGAGCAAGAGCGGAGAGAGACGAGGGAGGGATGAGTAGGAAGATAAAAAAAAAATACATCTATTTATTCGAACAGCGATTGAATACCAAATGAGGTGAATCAGTAGGGTTCTAATAGCTTACTTTCGGTCTTGATCTCCGTGGCGATTACGTTACGCGCAAAGTGTGAAATTCAAAATCAAATCGATGTGATGGGATTCCAGGGCGGGTGTCAGAAGCGTGTGAAATAGTGCAAGCAATATCCGAACAATTTGTCTCACCCCTAATTCCAGAACGACAGGATCATCATTCAGACTTCATTCACAAAGCCGATTTCCCCCCTTTACATTTCTTTTTAATAAGTAATACATTCTTAAAGCAGAGATGTCCATCCTACGATTCGCTCAGCTCTCCTCTTAAAACATTATACCCATTCCGAAGGAAATTTACGACTATTCCATATAGCTGATACTCTTGGATGATGTCACCTCATCGGGAGGAAGTAAGGGAAGAATAAGACGCATAAAACTGACATAAAAGCCTTTAATAAAACCCGTGATATCACAATTCGGATCTTTCTCAATAATTGACACTGATAACCATCAGTAGGTGATAAAGTTTTCTTTTCCCATAACTTCTTCCATCACCGTTGCGCGCATAAACATAAGTTATATTTCTGGGATTATGAAGATTATAACAGGAAGATATCAAATATTATAGATATCAAGCTACTACTACCATTCATTATCATTATCATTGTAATTATTATTATTATTATCATTATTATTATTATTATTATCATCATTATTTTCATTATTACTACTACTACTACTACTATTACTACTACTAGCTGACTATTATTATTATTGTTATTATTATTATTATCATTATTATTACTATTATTGTTATTATCATCATCATCATCATCATCATCATTATTATTACTATCAACACTGTTGTTATTACTGTTTCCTATCTGTATTACTGTCATCATAACCACTGACACCACAGTTATTCATTATTTATTTGCATTTATAAAACATTTTATCAATTTCAGTGAGTTGCTAGTGTGTTTTCTATCTTGCTTTTAAATTAATTGAATATAATATAAAACAAACAGGACAGTATACACTACTTGCGATAAATCTAGAAGTTAACCTTCGTCTTAAATCTTCTTCCTCTTCTTCTTCTTCTTCTTCTTCTTCTTCTTCTTCTTCTTCCTCTTCCTCTTCTGCTTCTTTTATCACTGTCATTATAACATTCATTATCTTAATCACATTCATTACCATGATGGTCTTTTCTTCATCATATCTGTCCAAATTATCCACCTAGTTGTGCCACGAATGATTTACCTCTTTATAACTATACCCCATCTGCTACAGTCACCCTTTTTTAAAGTCATCATTAACATACAATCCACAATCTACTAATAAACAACATTTTGACAACAACATTTGTAGACAACCCTTTTGCACAACATACATCTAAACAAATCACCACCAAGCTATGCCAAAACAGCTACCAAACAGGTGTTTTATTTAAGAATCTAAACATCTATCAAGTACCCATATCATCTGACATATTCTTCCCTATACCCACAGACAGACAAACTAACAAAGACTTTAGGTCCGAGGTGAAGAGGGCTCTACTCTCACCGAGACAGGGAGAGTTACCCGAGACAACCTTGTATGTTTCGCTTCAATTGCTCTCAAGCACGGCAAATTGTCGATAGTGTGGGGAAAAAAATCATCAGAATCACTCTCTGCGCCTTCCTCCGAGTAATAAGAAACATAAAAAAGGGACGAATAATTTCACCCCCTTTTCAAAACACTTAACACCACGGAGGGGAAATAAGGGAAAATAATGGCTAGTTTTGAAGAAAAAAATGAAGGAGAGAATTCTTGGTTGTTATTTCAATATCTCTTGGACGCCTAGAAGTCGGCTAAGGCTAGGCGGGCATCTTCCAACGTCCAGCGATGACATAGGGGTTACTTGAGGTCATGTCTTTACGTTGTTCATTTTGTGCTTCTCTTTCTGTAAGAGGGCGCGAGGTCGGATGTCAGCCAGACTCTCTTTCGATTTCTCTCTTCCAAAACTTCTCTCCTTTTCCACGTTCCCGGTCCCTCCGTGCCCACCTCGAAATATCGCAGACTATACGAAGGGCGACCCCCTCCCGCGTACCAATTCATAGACCTCAAGTCCGCAAATGTGGCGCGGATTATCGTAAGAGGTATCGGCTTTCTACAGGAGCTTATTGGGCCTGATTATCGTGATCCGGGATGGTGGAGGGCATCCCAGAGCCCTCCTCTCACAGCCCCACCCCACCCCATCCTCCACCCTAGCTGTTTCTTCCACTAGTCCGTTCCCATCTCATCACATCACAATTCGTTTCTCTCTCCCTTTTTTCTATCTTTCTCTTACACACACTCACACATACACAATATACACATAACGCTTTCTTTTTCGTCCACCACAACCGCAAGAATGCTGTTATGCTTTGTCATTTCTGTGTATTGGGGTTGAAAGAGGTGAGTTGAGTCTACAGAATATTTTGAGCTGTCGTGTTTTACTTTGACAGCGCAGAAGATAGAAAGCAGGTCTCCAGATATATCCCGGCGATGGGGGGGGGGGGGGAAGAAAGTTTTCATATTGTGTTTCTTTTTGTTTTCATTATGAAAATACATGTTTAACAGTTTGAAACAGTGTCTTAAAAGTCTGCAGAACGCACTGACTAAATTGAAGTGAGAGCACAAATATGAACTTTATAGATTGGAATTCAATGTCGAGAGTAGATTAAAAAATTCCATCAGATTTGGATTAATATTCAATTGAGGAAAAATGGGTCAACTTCCATTTATGAGGTGTCAAAAACTACGAGCGAAATTATTTCTCGGTAATCTGCATTGCCCCAGTGATTGAGAACGAAGTGAAACAAAGTTACTTTGAGCAAATGAATCATCTCTGAGAAATTTGTAGAGAACAGCAACGAAAAATCAAAGAGTAAATATATAGGACTATTTAAATATAAGCAAATAATCTGATAAGCCTTTTCGTGGCGTCTTAAGATAGCGACTGTTCCTGTCACGTGATATAACTGTTACTGTCACGGTATTATGACGTCACTGGTGGGGGTATTGATCGTCGGTTTTACACATTCTAAAGATAACATATCTCGTATTAATTCTCTTCTCTTGAAAGGAGCATTTCATCCATCAGATTTCCTGAAGCTATTCCCAGGACACAGTGTGTTTTATAAGATAAACAGAACTTGAGGATTCTAAGGTCTTGCTTGTGGCACACATGAAAGAGCTATAGATAGCAGAACAGTGTGGTTATCTGGTGTACGATGTGAAGATGAACAACACGAGTGAGATCAAGGTCACGTGACGAACACAGCCACCTTGAAGCATATCAACCTCCACGAGACAGCATCAAGTTGTACTGGCTTTTACGCACCATTAGCTTCTTGTCATGTAACTGGTCATTGCTGGTGTTTCGTTTGTTCACTTCACTTCACTTCAGTTTATTTCTGCATTCCATTTTCTATGCAATATATAAACAAAATTTGACAGTATGCCACAAGTTATACGAATTGTTCCAACGCATTCATGCACATGACGGAGGCATGAGGGAATACGATCGTATAAAGAAAACATATAAAGAAAAAATATAAAACAATGTCATATTGAAGGTACAGTTTGCGATAAAGAACACTTTGAATTAAGTTTAAAGAGAGAGAATGAAACTGGAAATGCAGGCGACCATCTTCATTAGCAGAGCAATTTTGTGGGCACTATATTTCTCTCCAAGCTTTCATCTATCTGCATATTTCATTCATAAATAGGTTTTTAGAAACAGCCCTAATTACATCCCCATGATTATTCATATGGTATGATTATAATTACACGTACCGTGCACAAAGTGCAATTGTGAACATGAGGCTGAAAAGGTGTCTTTTGAGGAAATTCTCCGGGATGTTCAATCAAGTTGATTCACTGGCGCAGAACATACTCAAGATTGATAGCTAGTTAAGGTGCCTATGATATCTATGTTGTTACAAATCCTTTGATGCAAAAACTCTGGTAAGCCTTTCATTTTCAACATAACATTCCCCTGCTTATTATCATCACACAAATACATGAGTAATGTTTGATTAAAAAGATAGAAGAATCAATACAATGGAGAATGGAATTAATCTAAATTCTCTTTTCGAAGGCGGATACCCAGAGAAAAAAGCTGTACACGACAATGAGTAATGCCTGTAGTTTATTCATCGACGATCAACGACTCCTACGAAGGGGTGTGCCATAACCCGTGCATTCTTTGTTTTGTTGAATACCTCTAGGAAAGCAAAGAAATGTAGCTCTTTGGCAAGAAAGATGGTTAAAAAAGGGACAGAAATTATCTCACGTAATAAATTCACTACACCCATTAATGAACGTGCGCAGAACACTCGAAAATCCCTTTCTGAGCTTGTATGTTTGCGTGTTATGCCTAAATCAAAGATGGTGATTAAATGATGAAAGTTCACAGGAATGTCAGTATATTCGCTCCCTGAAAGTCCAGGTATTTCACTTGTATAGTGTGTGGTGAAAACAGATAAAGTCAGAACACGCGTATAGCAGAAACCATTGAGAAAAAAAAAGCCAAAGCAAAATATATCAAAATGTATTTCATTACTTCTATTTGGACGAAGAAAACACTGTGCGCAGGTAATCAGTACTATGGTCTGGATGAGAAAATCCCTGTTACACCAACAACTCTGCGATGTAATCACTTGTTTTCACATCTTATTAATGCTACACGAAAAAAAATGTGTCTGATTCGGGACCAACTCAGAGAAAAACTTTCAGTTGACCCATTTCTATAATTGGCCTGATGTCTTAATGACCTGAATAATTTCCTGTAGTTTTTCCAAATCTACATGATTACGACGAAGAATATAATGAGAGCATTACATCTGATATCCTACGCCCTTTTCCTGTTTCCTCTCGAATAAACTTGGACTTACAAATACTAGGAAGGGGGAGGGGTTAGTGCGTTTATATCTATATTTGATTGACATTCATATGAGGTAATTTTTAAAACTGAAATTGTATAAACATTCATAGCATTACCAAAATATTTTCAGTTGCGTTACCATTTTGATCACTTATTAATTTTACCACCTTTGTGATTTTAGAGGTGTTTTGTTCTTGTTGTTTGGACGGCGAACACTACCAAAAAGAAAGCAACAAACACGACAAACATACCAGCACCTATTATATGTCCTACAATATTGATTAAGATTTTTCATGCAGGCCTAATCTATTTTAGTTGTCGGTAAACCAGTTATGACAATTTAAAAAAGGACAAACAGCAAGAAATTTTATTGTCAGAAATTTAAACAAGGAAATAAATATCACTGCAATACACGTATGGTGGGCGGAATATATTTATGTTATAAATTTTGGGTAGGATATACTCTACAAGTGTCACCCAAAGATGGATGCCATTTCTCCTCTAATTCAGCGAAAAGGTAAGCGATACCGAAGGATAAATCTTGAAAAAAAATATGTCCAGGTCTTGAATTATTCAAAAGGAATAAGGACTAGGAAACTGAAAATCCATAAAAGACAGGGATTTGTTTTGCTGAATTTCATAACAATGGTAGCTTATAACGGAAACTTTTTCATCAAGTGACTCAATCTGTATTTTCATTTCAAGCCTACGTGCGGTTTCCATAATGTTGCCTTTCGCCTTTTCATATGTATGTGATTGATTATGCATTTATTATTTTTTTGTCGTCTTGTTTCTAGGAGAAAGATAACTTCGTCCTACATGTGTTCAGGACATCGTATATTTGCGTGTCAGTAGAATAATAAGTTAGCAAACAAAATTGATCAGACACGCAGATAAACAAGGATAAACCAAACACAAAAAACCGAAGACTTCTACCAAAATATGCTACTATAGAACATTAAAAAATATTAATCTATTTAAACATGAAAGCATACCAAGGATTATTCCCGTACTGTAGTGTCATGGGTATTTCTGCTGGTAGAGAGTAATAGGTCGTTCACACGCCACCTTTGCGGGATAACCGCCATGGAAATCGATGTTGCAGGCTTTAGGACTTAAAATGGTTTTACATGTTATGTAAAGTCATGTGATAATTCACGAAACGTGACTTCACGCTGACTTTATACATGCAGATGACTAGATTGAACTCCTACTGGAAGTGAGCAACATTATTATACCAGGACAAATTCATTTATTCTATCTTTAATTTTCTATCGCCCTTACAGTCGTGTAGAAATGCTACAGCTGTCTATTTATCCATCCATCCATCAAGCTATCTATCTATCTATCTATCCATCTATCTCCCTTTCCGTGTCTCTATCTGTCTGTCTGTTTATGTATCTATATATTTATACCTAGAAGTATAAATATTATGATATAGATTATGTATATATTCATAAACATATATCTCGACAAATGGGGGAGAGAAATATAGACAAACATATGAATACAGATAGATAGATAGTATAGATGGATAGATAAATATTATAGTATAGATAGATAAGATAGACAGATAGATAGATAGATAGATAGATAGACAGATAGATAGACAGATAGATAGATAGATAGATAGACAGATAGATAGACAGACAGATAGATAGATGGATAGATAGATAGGTTATGGATAATTTCAAGCTACCAAGAAACTCGTGTATGTTGCTTCTGAATGATGGTTAGATCATCCTATGTTTATCATAGCAGGGTGTGCAGCAGAGAGGGGAAGCCCCATGGCGTTCTTTCCACACTGGGAGATCCACGCATTGGTTGGTGTAAGCACAAGAAACGCGTACGCAAAGGATTACTATACGTGTCATCGCGTGTTGCAGATCCTATACTTCCAACACCAATGCCACCATTATACAGCTGACGTACAGTCTATGGCAAACGTGTATTCTTTACCCCCATGTCTATAGCAGATGTATGTTGTTTATCCCAGTGTCTATAGCAAATGTATGTCGTTTACCCCACTCCCGACTGTTTCAACGGGACCCCCAAGTGCAAATATACAGATTTATCATTCTGTTTGGATGTATATTGACTTGTCGATGATAATCGATAGGTCGGAGACCTCTTCCTGCAATGTACACGGTATAGCTATGTTTCCATAAATCTATATTCAGCTGCACGTGTGCTAAATTGGGTGTTTTATATAGGCTTTTACTTTTTGCGGCTACATATTCCTTTTCAAAATGGTAGACTGTGAGTCATTACTCAATTAACGATGCACATCTTAACGGAGCTGAAGGGGAATATAGCTTGAAATTGTTCCTCTGATGGTCGATGAATTAAAGCAAGTTTGAAATGACGAGAAATGAGAGCATGTCTTTAATCCCACCACAGCTATCTTTACCATGCATGCCTCACAAGATTTGTTGTATGAACTTCCGTCGATCCCTACTTGTATAAGTGGTGTTGAGAATATCGCTGGATGCTTGCGTGGGATTGAACTGGTCAAGTTCTCCATATAAACTCCTGGTAGTCAAGACTCATTTTTCCCCCTTTTCTCTCTTCTCTTTTTCTCTCTGCTTGTCTTCGTCTTCTTCTTCTTCGTTTTCCTCTTTGGCACCTTTTGACCCAGATTAGAGGAAAGAGAGAAGCCGTGACGCCACTTCAAAATTAGTGAAAATGTTGGTGCCGTGACAGTCTTGAAAATCGTCTCGAACTGCAGGAGCCCCACTTATCACATTATACGGTCACAATGCCTGGCCCATTTTTGCGGGCGGATCCAAGCCAACCCCCTTCTACGGGGGCATCACCTGACGCAGTGAGCGAGCTCACCAGGCAGGTTGCAGGAGCGCGAAGAAAAAGCGAGATTTTTACCCACCCAGAATTTTGCGATTCTCAGGTTCGTTCATCGTCTGGGAGAGAGAAAATGTAGCAATTTGCCTTTTCACACCACTTGGAAAGATACTCAGTTTGGGAGAGGACACGTAAAGGCATATTCACACCTCTGCTCGACAATTGTGTCTGGTAGATCAGTGCACCTGTTTTAAGACCCATTATCTTCGCTTATCTTGACTAGACTTCATATGCTGCGTTAATATACTCCGCCCAGTTGCTTTCAAAAGACGCCCGGAAAGGGTTGACCGTGAACGCTGGTAAAAAGTTTCCAACAAGCGGGATCGAAAATTACATGCTTCCTCCTTTTACGGTTGCTCGCAAAGGCAGACTTTCTATGACGTCACAGCTATAACCACGTTTGCCCTCTGTCCAATTTCACCGTATTCATGTCTGTGCGTCATTTGCTAGATCTCGACCTAATCATTCAAACTATTATCTCCCCATCGTGGTATTGTGAAGAGCATAACAATAAGATCATACCGTGGACCAAACATCTCCCTTCAATCTCGAATCAAACAAAATAATCAAAAATCCGTAAAGACTGTGAATACGCGAAAATTATTTCTTGTAACTTATGACTCACGCCGTTGACTTCGCCAGATATGCCAGTCTTTGTAGTCAAAAGGGAGAAAATGCAGTTTCCCGGTGATATGTAGCACTTGAAAAGAATGCATACCTAGGACAGCATGTGTATCATTTTCACCAGGAAAGTACCAACGACTTGCCAAGTTTGTGTAGGCTCAATCCATATTCTATGTGATGCCCGCCTTTACAGGGGGTCTTTCCCCCCTCCTTTCCCTACCAAAACGCTCGGTGTTTCCCTTACAGATGTTCGGGAATCATATGCCAATGCCGAGGACTAGAATCAAGAGCACATGACTGGGAAAAGAGCGGGAAAGAAAGGGAAATATTGGCACGAGGTTGGGAATAAAGCTGTGTGCCTGCTCATTGCTTCTGATGGCAGCGGCCGGTTGCGGTGCGTAACTGAATCCGATCGGGCAAACTCCGGGCTGCAAGTCGGCCGTGATGAGTGTCAACACGGAATAGTCGAGCAAACGGAGCGGCAACATCAAGGAAAATCGCGCAGACGACATACATAAAAGCGCGGCAGTGCACACACACACAAAAAAAAAAGTAGAAGAGAGAGAGAGGGGAAGAGAAGACGAATATGGACGAAAATGAAATAGAGGGACAGAGAGAAAGTTGAGGTAGAACGGATAAAGAATGGGCAACAGAATGATATTATTCGATACATCAGAAACTCGTTATGAAAGCATTTTGTAAAGTTCCCCTTCTGTGTAATCATTTTTTCTATAGACTCTAGTAGATACATTACAGTTCCAGCCCCACATTCCAAACAGCATGTAGATATACACATCGTACGCCTACGTTAACCCCTTCTGTGCCATAGACTTTGGACAGAGTGTACAAAGCTATGTGGTTTTCTGTGTCAGTTGGCAGGCAAAGCACACATAAGGGTTAAGACATCCCTTTCGATGAATGGCAGAAATGGTGATAGATCGCTGTGCAACACGTCGCTGGACGATTTATCATAGATGCAGCTGTAGGCTACCCTTAACATGTCCCAATAGCAACACCGTAGAGAATTCCAATCCAAGGATGCAAATTGTATGTGGTCAAACGCTGATAGATGTAGGCTACAAGGGTCTGTCTAATTGCGCTAGGCCGATGATTGTGACGCTTAGTGCACATAACATATTCTACATGAATGAATGTGCATCCATTGGACAAGTGAATGAAGCAGCCGCTGCATCGTCGTTTGTTACGTCACCTAAAAAGAATGATGCTTTCCATTTCTATTTGGAAGGAGATGAGAAATGGTAGAAATCAACGCGGTGCCGACGACCACGTGTAGAAACAAGGCAAGAACGCACAGCAATGCAGCATTAGACCTTGACCTCATTATGCGTGTGTAATCATCACAATTGTTCCCTCTCCCGCACTCAAATCCCCTTAAAATTAATATTCGTAAATATTGAACATCGCTGTCTGGTTAAGCCCCTATATTACGCATCGCCATCGCGAGAACTCGGCGTCTGCAATTGCATTGTGGGATAGCTCCTGCTGTACGTATTAAGACCAGTAATGACTGTAAGCCTGGTACGTTATGTATCCTGTCCTGATTATTCTGTCATTTTCATCTTCCTTTTCTTTTCTCGTGCGGCAAAAACCATAATAATTGCTGAGAGCAACAAGCCATAGTTGGGCATAGATTAAGCGAGCTGTGATAAGCGAATCGTTCACATTTATTTTCCCTGGTAAATAATACGAGGAGGGGGGGGGGGGGGGGGGAGAGTATAGCACTGTGAAATACACGGCCGTTTATGAGTTCCACCACCTGCCCCGTTGCGATCCCTGCACTCACGCATCCTTACTCTTTCTTCCGTCCCGACATGTCCTTCCTTCTCTCCTTTCCTTCTTCTTCCTTTCTGTAGTTATCTATCTCCTCTTCAGTCTTCTACCTTCCTCTTCCTAACCTTCCCTTCTTGAGAGCTGTCTGCTCCTTTCCGTTGTCGTAACGCGCATTACTCATGGTCGTTATAGCCGCTCATCATGAAATCCCGTTTACAAGTCGTTCGCGAGGAGCATGGACTGCGCTCATTACCTAAATGGTCGCAGCTCCTTGATGGTATTAGACCCGCACCACTCGCTTCCCAGCAGCCGAGTGCTGCCCATGCAGACGACACACATATGGTGTAGGATGGCGAGTCTCGGTGATGGTGTGGGGAGCAAGACGACGAATTCATTGTGCCATTAGGCAGGTAAACAGGCATAATAGATCACTTCATATGAGCAAACTCGTAGCCCGAATGTCACAAGACTGTCCGGAAGAGAAGGGAAACGGGGAGGGTAAAGACGAGGGAGGGGGTGAGCTGAAGGGGGGCAGAGGGGGTAGTTGAGGGCAGACGTTTGTACTTTTGACCTCGTCGTTGTACCCCACCCCTAGCCCTTCCCCCTTGATCTTCCAATTTGTTTAGCAAGACTTAATGATGACCATTTTATCCGATCATTAGTTCATCCTTCCTTCCATCGTCCTCACGAAAAGGAAGGTCTGGCTGCTTTTTTTTTTTTTTTTTTTTTTTGGAGTCTTAATGAAAATTTATCTCTCCAGCGTAGGAGCAAACGTCCCAATACCAGACGGGGTTGTATTCGTCCCCAGCGCTCACGGCGAGAATTGTCTCGGCCTACCAAGCGTGCCCCTAATTTCTTGAGGCGCTCTGCTCAATGTTAATATGCCTTCTGCCGTTTGTCTGCCAACTATGAGAGCTATGTCCTCAATAGTGCTGAAGACATTACTTTACTAAAACAAAACAGAAAAGACCAAAACAGAGCAAAGCAAGACAAAAACAACCTCTCTTCTGTACAAAACACAGGGTGGTATTCAAGAGCAGACCCCGCGTATTCCCATTCACTCTCATTCCTCTTACAGAACACATACAGCGAAAAACCATGACAGAAAAACAACACAAACAAAAACATAAAGGCGTAAACAGAGGAATTATGATGATCTACACGACACGATATTACCCTAGTAATAATGGTGAGCAACGTCCGGGCTATATCCGAGAGAAAAGAAAGAGGAATAATGACGAGTTCAGTTGTTTTTTGTGTTTTTTTTTTTTTCAGGTGTACTTGCAGCTCATGCATTCTCAAGTCCAAAACTATCAGGAAAATCACACTGATGCTGTTTCCCTGAAATTTTATTTTGGTTTGTTATCGTTTTTTTATTTTGTTTTTACTTTTATTCTGCAGTTGCCTTATCCTTGTCTGAATGAACGTACCCTCGAGACAGATTTTCTGTGCAGATAAGATGCCGGCCGGCCGTTGAGAGTGGACTTTACTGAATTATTGATATGGTGGAGAAGAAATATATATTTCAGAACTCTGAAATACTCAATACTTTTTTCAGTCATCCTTTATCGGCTGTGAAGGATTAAGTCGAAAACTAACTTGTTCTTTATAGAGAATGATGGAAGAAAACACAAAAGAGAATCGCAAAACAAAACAACATCAAACTAGACCATTTTGACAAATTTTGCGTATAGTGAGAGAGTTGCATGGACAGCTAAGATCTAGCTAGGCTATCCGTGTCCAGATGTCTGTCATGAGCAACAAGGGAAGACGTGAGAATAAGATTCTACGTCACAAACCATGACCTCATGTGCAGAGTGTGTTCCAGGACCTCACATTCGTTGGTTGAAAGGGCAGAACAGCCTGAAGAAGTGTTTGGTTATATCTCCTCGCCGTTAGATTCGTGTCAGGAGAGACTATAAAAAGTCCGGTAATGAACTTTCATCGAGAGTTAACAACACTTAAACAAATCGTACGATACCGTAAAATTCCGCAAACTTCGTACATGACTAGAAATGCCAACATTGTTAATAGTATCGCGGTATTCTGAGGGCTGAAGAGGTGTATTTTTTGGTTGAAAACGAGTATTTCTACCTTTCTTGTGACGGACAGGTGTAGTAACACAATTTGGGGAGAAACAGTATTTTCCATGAAATCTGCAGTATTTTTAACAAAAAGCTCAAATACTGCATAAAAGTAACAGTTGGTATCTCTGCATGACTTATTATGTTCCCGTAGTGAATAGATTAATACTAGCATGTACTCAACATAGCTATGACACCATCACACTTACAAGCACAAGAACTAATCTCATTATTGAATAGATAAATCAAAATAATCATAGAAATGATAATATAATTGTTGGTTGAAAGTTTGTGTCCAATCATGGTGTCCTGATGTACAAACGTATTGTTGGCATATCCGCTGGTTGTGTGATTATCAAATTTCTTCAAATTTCCTTTTAACTTTGTACGCTGAAAAAAAAAATCTGTCTAAATCTCATGTATTTGTCTATCAAATTGCTACACGGGAATATTATGCTTATTCAGGAATGTAGGATAAGTACAATTATAAAGGTTGCATACCATTCACTTATTGACAATTCTACTTTCAAAGCTAAAACTGTTTCAAAGCTAAAACTGCAATATCCAACTCAGAAGGAGAACATTGGACAGAAAAAAAAATTCTCATAAATACAGTTGGTGTCTTCTAAAATGAAGAACCAGTACTAAGATAGATGATTGAGGAATCTACAATACAGCAGTGCGAGTAAATTACAAATTCTTTATAATTGATACGTTTCTTTCCATATACCATGTTCCACATTCCGCATTTCATTAAAAAAAAACAAGAATATAGCCCTCGACCACCTCATCTCTGATGGGGATGTTCTCTTGGTATTATTACTGACGTTCCTCACTATAATTGTCTGAATATTTCTTTGTCTTCTTACTCTCCTAAATCTAGACTTGCTACCACCTTTATCGGCTTGCTCAATAATAGCAACCATGATGAAAACATGACGACTGAACAACTGTTGTGAGCGTAATTCTCATTGTTCTACTTCCTGCTGTTGTTATTCTTCCTATTCATATTCTCCTTCCTTTACTACTTCTGCTACCAATAGCACTTCTTCTTCTTCTTCTTCGTCTTCTTCTTCTTCTTCTTCTTCTCCTTCTTCTTCTTCTTCTTCTTCTTCTTCTTCTCCTCCTCCTCCTCCTCCTCCTTCTCCTCCTCCTTCATCCCCTTCTTCTCTTGATAACAACATATAACCGATGAATAAAATGGTCATTTCATGCAATGACGACAGGGTAACAAACACCGTTGAAAACGTAATCATTAAAAATGGAAGAAAAACGATGAATGAGGAGGCGGTAAGAAACAAGTGGAGGGGAGAAAGCCTCTGAACATCTCTACTCGGATTCACGCGTTTCTGCCACGCGAACGAAAGTCATATTTTACTGTCACTGCGCGCCATCGACCATAAATCAAGTTCTAAAACCGGACCGACAAGTATGCCGTCGAGGTGGTGTTGAGATATATGGCCGTGCTCCGCCCGCCTGTTGTTTTACAGGCCCCATAAGTAATCTGTACTTGTCGAAGGCCGCCAAAAATATAACGTCTCTTTAGCGTATTGCGCCGGCAGTTGTCAAATCCAAGACCATGTATTTTTTTCCCCTCAATCGGTTTGGCGCGAGAACGGCTCTCTAGAGGGACTACACGAACTATGAAGGATTTGTGGGCCAGTTGTTGCAGTGAACTACTCGCAGAAAATTGACCCATTAGATATTGCTGCTCGTAAAATAGAAACATCGGCAGAGAACCAGAGTTATGGGGAGAAGAGGCACTAAATATCCCTGTCAACTGCCACCTAGCACCCTAGTGCTGAGCCTCTTCATTGCAGATTTATTGACTTCAGAGATCGAGGCAGGGGAGATGTAGAAGGCGAGAAGGGAGAGGGATGGCGAGAAATAACGTGTTCGACACGGAATCGTGAATGAGACGGAAAATTGATCACTTAACCTTCCCTTTTGGCATTTCATGTCAGGGTTATTTCTGTTGTCTCTAACTTCAGAGGTTTGTTTTAATGCACACGAGTCTGTTAGTTTAATGTAAATACGTTTTGGATGTAAGCATTATACTTCCGTACCTCCAAGGAGACCCGTGAAAGTTGTGATTTAAAAAAAAAGGGGGGGGTGGGCAAATGGACTGCGGATATAATGAAGAGAAGAGCTCTTGATAAATGATGCAACAGTCTGGTTCAAGCTGCTACGTCTTGCCAAAGTCGACCGATACATCTTCGTGTTTAATTCATCGCAAAACCTGCTGCTAGGTGCTTAGCAGGACTAAACTTGTCATGACCTTCGTCCTCACCTTCACAAACTCGTCACGTGACCAGGCATGCATTATTTTCATCATCAAATATATTCGTGTTCAAGGTGTCTGTTGCTAGTATCAACTTTTAGGATTGACGATAAGAAAACTACAACAATAATAGGTTTGATTTCCCATGAGTGCATACCAAAAGCAAAGCACCCATTTCCTAAATGAAAAATGAAATTAAATTGCCTTATGGCAAATATTATCAATGAATAGAATGTGTGTTAGACATCGACTTAAGCATATATTCAGTCAAGGAAATCATGACGAATTTGAAATAGGAGCATATCGCTCGGAACGTAAATCTCCCCTTTGCAGCGACGGGCTGAAATGAACTTTATTTCCGGGAGTGTACCCTTCTTCATATGGACAGGAACCCCAAATATTTACTGTCATTTCCCACCTCTCTCTCGTCTTGGGAGTACAGGGGAGTCTGGGAGATAGCAGACACTGGAAGCAGATTCTCTCCAGAGAAATTCAATCGCCGCAAAACGGGGAGTAAACGTGTGAGAAATGTACTTGGACCAACACACACGAAGATATGGGAGGGTGCGAAAAAAAAAAACGAGAGAAAGAAAATATGCAGCAGAGGCGCTTAATATGATGTGGCCATAGCGAGATTATTAACTGCATTTGTAGGTTGAGCTGCACTTTAATAACTCCAAGAAAGTAAGGTGGACCACGGCGTGTGTGTGTTTGTGTGTGTGTGTGTGTGTGTGTGTGTGTGTGAGAGAGAGAGAGAAAGAGGTAAACAAATAGCAGAAATCATTATGTGTCTTATGTCAGACCGTATACCGTTATGTGAGTCTGCGTTTTGCTTTGTACTTTTCTATCCGTCCGGGGCAAACGGAGGGGGAAGAAGGAGTGGTAAAGCGTCATTTTTCTCGCGTCGGGCCTCCAGAGCTGGTCGGAGTGCAGTGACTGAGTGTCCGCCCTAGCGAGAAGACCAGCATTGATCCATACGGCAAATAGAAAAAATATGTAGTATTGACTGACTAGCCTTTCCAACGCTGAAAGGATAGGAACACTATGACGGTAGAGAGTGAGGAAAGAAGAGAGATAGACAGAAGAGAAGAGAGAGAAGGAGAAGGAGAGAGAGGGGGGATGAGATAGAGGGAGTACAAGGACAAGGCAATAATGCTAACAACACATGGTGGCAGGCTAAATGCCGATTTCAGCACCAATGAACTGTGTGAGAAAAGCTCCTTCTGCCCAACATTCAGGGCTGACGTGTTCCCCCAATTCCCCTCTCTATTTTTTTTTCTTCACCCTCCATGAACCGACAACATTGGTCTAATTCTTGCAGTAAACATGCAATTACTAGAACAAATATTTCATTTGCCATGAGGAAAAAGGGAAAGGAAAACAGAGCGAAAGAGAGAGAGAGGAAAAAAAAAGGACATGGACAAAAATTGGGGTAAAGTGAACACAACATGTCTTTCAGTATGTAGGATATATCGGCCTTATGCCATATGTTTATTGTGTATGCAAATTCAAATTTTAAAATGCAATGAGTATATGTTTACAGCAAACTTCTTGTCCAGAAAAGAAAAGAGTCGCATGGACTCAAAACTCACCCAAAGACTAAATTATTTCCTTGTTTTTCATGACAAAAGTAAAGATTGCTATTTATAGCTGTCTTTATCCAACTAAGTGTGACAACGTTCAAATTTGAAAGAGGAAGCATGAGTATAGTAAGAGATGTGTGGGCCAGTTTGTGTTGGCATGTTCACTCGTTATACACAATATCAGCATCGAAGACCGTACGCCACAGTAGAAAGCGAAATGTATTCGCCTGAAAAATTGTCATTTTGCAAGATATCCCCCGATAGAGGGAGCTCGTTGGTTTTGAAGTTTGCTTCCAGATCCTTTCAACTGCGCGTTTCGGCTCACTGTTTCTACGCGGCGGGGTGGGTACAAGATCAGGTGATGTCGTTTATTTTGTTCTCTGTTTCAACGTCTTACAGACAGCTGGGACATCACTTAACATTGAGTGATTAAAAAACCCTATGAAACATTGCCCATCCTCCCCATTTGTTTCCGTTTGTAACTGTTTCTGCCAATGATTTTATCTTGCACACTCACACGCATAAAATAATGATGATTATAGAACCGGGGCGGCAAATGTTGCTCACATTACATTTAATAGTACATAAGGGCATACATTAGGATTAGGATAATTTCAAACGCGACGAATGTTGTTATCTTTTAGAGTTAGCTGCGGAACACAGGGTTGTCGATTGGACGTAATGGGTGTTAGATGATTTGATACATCTGTGCTATTTTACCGCAAGGGGGAAATGCATACATTGATGATTTATAACTCGTTCAGAATTCAAGACGATTCAGGCTCGTAAGTCTTATTCATCCCAGAGGAGAGTAGTTGGTGGATTATGTTGCCCTATTCTACCAGAAATTATCTGTCGTTATTTTGCATACACTGATGAGGTTGGTAGAAGGACATAATCGTTTTAAATTATGATGAGGTTCTGTCTCAGATATATGCCAGATACAAATTAAAGGACAAATGTATTTCCGTGCTAAATGTGTTTATAGAATGATTCTTGATGTATTCTTTTTGCGTAAAATACAGAGGGAATATAGAGGGAATACAATTGCCTACTTATTAGGTCCAAAGTCTTTCAAAGAACAATAAGGATGCTTAACTTGACGATTTGTGGGGAAAATAGCCCGAGCATTCCGAGAAGCTTCTGTTAGTTATTCAGTAATAATTGTGGTTTTGCTACACCTTACCAAAGTAATATAATAACATCTGAATTTTGTAGCGCATATTCAAGAGTATCATCTGAAACATCGTGGAGCTTGGATAAATTACAACTGACTGAACCTCAACCAGCTTACAATCTTATAAAATTATTACTTTTTATGATTTTTTTTGGCCATTTCCATTCTCTGATTTCCCGAAAAAAAGGGTGCTTGCGTGTTCCGTTAATGCAAATTGGAACCATACTATTTCATTTCACACCATACATGTTTTTCACAGTGATCCCGTTCATAAACTGTAAGCGTGATTGTCAGCTTCAAAAACACTTTCCTTTCCCAAACAGAAAATAAAGACATCTACTTGGTTTGAATTGCTACGATATAGTTTTTCTCGGAAATAACCGAATTATTCTAAATACCAATGCCCTCGGTAGTGTAGGGAATGTTGTGGTAGAATCAGTGTGTAGAGTTGCTCACTTAAACGCGGTTCCTTTGAGAAGGCCTATTCAGTAAATCGCTTCCCAACGAAAAGAAAACGAATTCCTAACACTCGAGAGATAACAGCCACCCAGCGGTGGTAATGATTTTCTTTGATCGATTACAAGAACGAATGGATGCGAAGGGTAATGGATTTTAAGGGATTAAGTTGTAAGGCTTTGTTGAGTTGTGAATGGAGCACGTAAAAATAATAAGACCAAGAATTTCAAGCCGAAGGATTTCAAGAGGATGCTGAAAAACAAGTGTGACTTACCGTGCCATCGTCCATCGGATGTAAACCGGTCGGATGGTGTAACATTAGATCGGTTTGCTCAGGGGCGAGTGCGTGGGGGCCCCCGTGCACCAGTACGTCGGGCCGGCGCACGGCTGAATAGTCCCTAGCGGACGGAAGCTGCATGCCGGGGTGCTGAAGGTGGAGGTGGTCCGATTCATCCCGGCGGCCCCAACATGTGCTGCGTCCGCTGTTGCGGGTGGAGCTGATACTGATGTTGCGGCTGCGGATGGATCGGGTTGAGGTGCGAGTAGGGGTCGGCGTTGACGTGCGTGTGGTGAAAGTCAAGCTGGGACTGGGGCTGGGGAATGTTGTACGGGGGAGGGAAGTAGGGCGGCGGAAGTCCGTGGTTGTAGGGGTATGCGAGAGCCGCGTCGCCGGCGAGAACGAGCTGTTGCCGCCGGACGGAAGCCGTACTGAATCCAGGCCGGTGCGATATCAAATCCGAGCGTTCCTGCGGGAAGAGAAATCACATAAAACGGGCGTAAGCAAATCATGAAACGTCAGCGCAATTGAAAAACAATCCAAGCTCGAAGTAGATTAACATACAGACGACAAAATCTTGACGAAATACTGCATTGCGAATTCATTTGTCGTGCAAAGTGATTGTGACGAAGAATTTCGCTGGCATCCATATTGTGAAAACTAAGCAAAGATTAGACGATGTAGGCAGAACGTTCCTCATTTCGGTGGCTGGCTAGATCACGATTTGCCCAAAGTAGTGTGCTTGCTATGCTACAAAAATGCTACAGACACTTGGCAGGAGGCAGTAGACGTAGGCTAACACGTCGTTTCCTATTGAGGTCAAGAAGAATACGATGTCCAAAGAAATAGTAAAGTCCACTTGTGCTACAGGCAATGTAACCCCCATCCCCGAAAAAAAAAAGCAAATAAAAAGAACAAAATTACAACCTGTATTGTGGGGACTGTAAGCACAGCCGTCGAAGCCATGGCGCTAGAAAAACTATAAATTCCGCACGATTCTCTAGAATTGAGGCGATTATTACGAATCCGTGAGCAGAGCAGAAATAAAGGAGGTAAACTGAAGACAAAATAAAGAGACACGACACGCGAAGGATGAGGCAAATTGATCGCTTTTAGTCAGTAGGCAGCAGGCGGCGGCGGCGAGAAAACAAAACTAGGAAACGGGCACGGGAGAGGTTCCCCGTGCGCTGAGGTCGACGGACAGGTAAAGAGTGATCTCGTCTGGCTGGTGAGTGGCAGAGGCCAGTGCGGCATGCCGAGTTTTCGCTGCGAGGCTCGCGCTTCCCTCTCGCCTTCACGCCGAGTTCATTCTCTGTCATTGGACGGAGCTGGTTGATGGGGGTCCGCCGATTCCTCCACCTCTCTCACAGCCTCTCTCCTCGGGCCTCCACCTCCCTCTCCTCCTCCTTTCTCTCTCCTCCTTCTCCCCTTCTAACTCTCCTATCTACAAACAGTGCCTCTTGTCCGTCTTTTGCTCTTTAGTGACAGCGGATAGTTGGGCGGTCAGGACAGCGAACACTGTGTGTGGTGGTCGAGGAAAAAAAATCAAAGAAAAACATAAGATGAGGACGAAGGGAGTTTGGTGGAGACCAAGGAGCATGGGGAGAGGGAGGAGAGAGAGAGGGAGGGAGAAGGAGAGACAAGGAGAGACATCGCCTGCAGCCAGTAGTAACGCAGCCTAGCAATCCACGCCAAGTCGAAAATCGTTCAAGACGACATGGTCCGAATGATAAAGACCCTTTCTGAGGGGATTCGAACCGTGATACTGTCATGTATTTTTATCAGTCACTCCCACCCCCCCCCCCATCCTATCATTTCCCCTACACACTAGAATTACAGTACTTCCAATTAGAAATAATAACGATATCTTTTTCAAAGTAGAACGCCAATGGCACTCATCAGAAAAGGTGTTTCCGAAACAGGACGGTCGAGACCTGTCGTTCGGAGAGCTCCCCGAGCTTTGGTCGGAACCTACCGTGTACTTGTCTGTAAATCATAAAACATGACATGAGGCTGAAATGTTTTGCGCACGTTTTAGGCTACATGCACCAGGATTGATACTATGACAGTGCCCTTACCTGCGCCATACCGACGCCGTATACTTCGCCGTGGAGGCGCGTGGTGATCGGTGGGGCTACAGCTAACACGGTGAAAAATAAGTTGAAGAAAATCCAAGATCGGATTCCGCTTGGGAAAAAAGAAAAAAAAAGACGCAAGAGTTTCTAACTAGGTGTCAAAAGCATGAGGACGAGCGGTGAAAAGATCACTCTGGGAAATAAATGAGAAACTGTTGTTGACTAAGACACTGATCCAACGAGGTTTTTCACTTCGGCGTGCATGTGTGCATTTTTAGGCAAACTTCACTGTAACCCTGATCAGAAGAAATTTTCAGAAGTCTCCAGTATTTAGCTCGAGGTGTTTGCTGCTCGTAGGCGGTATCCGGATCGTCACCCTGCCCTGTCTCTTTCATGTGTCGCGCGGCGATAGTAGGTCCAAGGGTCTTGGCGAGTATCCAGCGGGAAGGGCGATCTCCTAGCGGCGAGAACTGGCCAGGGCGGACAGCCGGGCTCTGTTTGTTTTGTCTTGCCTTCACCTACACACAAAATTTACCACCAAGAGTCAAATCGCTGCCGTCTTTTGTGATCACCCGAGCATCAATGTTCGGTGAATTGTTTCTGTTCAGACATCCTCGCGTGTATCGGCGCTCCGGTGTAAGCCGTGCCTGCAGTAAGACACGCACGAGATTTCACCTATGTACGAAGGATGACTCCGCATGCAAGGTTTCTAGGGATGCACCTAGCGCTCGATAGGGGGAGCCCTTTCAACCATTGGGACATCAAGCCACTGTTCGACCTGGTGCGACCTCGTCGAGCTATCTCCGTTCGCCGAGCACCCGGGAGCTAAACGCGACGTGAATGGCCCGCTAGACACATTTTAATTAAGCAAGTGTCGTGCGCGAATGACATCTCGTGTCCGTTATAAGACGCGCGCTTCTATTGGTCAAGGAGACAGTTCAAAGTCTACCTGTCATGCTTATGCAAATCTGCACACGCGCTTGCCGGTCTGCATTGACAAATCAGAGGACAGACAGCTGAATAATTATGATCTCGAGAGCAATGGGTGGGAGGAGATTTTGGATATTAGTTTTGGAGGGTGGTCTTCGGAAACAACTTGATACCCCGCCATCGACCAATGGCAAACCGCGGTCAATAGCCTCTGAGCGGAAAGTGGAAACTTAGAAGAGAAGCGTTCGAAAACAACGGATACGAAAAGAAAAAAAGACAAGAAACTGCAACTGTGTTGAGGAATGTATGAAATGTGGCCACGGATTCTTGACGAATAACGGTTCTTTCATGTTTGTTTGCACAAGTATGAAAATGGATTTTCCATCTTACCTCGCCCCCTTCAAGAGGAAGAAGAAGACAGTGTAGAAAAAAAAAAGCGGCAGAAGAAAAAATAATAACAAGAACAGAAACGTATAAGAAATAATCAAATGACGGACTGTTTTGCTCCGAGGCTTAAACATACCATCGTGTGCATTTTCTGGGCAAATCAGGACTTCAAATAAACAACAATACGACAGTAAACAAAACACAACAAAAATTATGCAGATCCTATAGCTTTTGAATAGCCTCTACCAGTTATCTTTTCATTGCGATCCTATTGAATGACTTTCCATTCTTGGCGGATAAAGTTCTAAATAAACAAAAGTTAAACAAAAATGTATGAATACATAATTATTGAAAATTTACTTCTTGATATATTTCATATACACATCGTGGGAGGTTCTGACAGAGCAAACGAGGATGACATTGTCCGAAAGGAAGAACACATGTGAATTAAGTATCATTGACCATAATTATGTTCTAAATATGACATTAATTTATCAATTCAGACTTTAAAGACATGTCACATGCCTAACACATCCAGACAAAAGTATTAAATAGATTAAAATCAAGGAGTTTGTTTCATGTTCTACCTTAATTCTGTGTGGGTTTTTTTTTTTTTTGGTGGTATCATAATTTCTATTTCTCTTTCTATTGAAATACAATTTTCAAATATCGCACTTTAGCGAAACAGCTAATTCATCAGATCTCTCTAAAATAAAATGCAAGATTTGACGTGACTTATCGCGTATGTTATTACCCGCTTCATTTTTCCTTTTATTTCAAGTATACATTTTATATTAGAGGGGTAATTGCAATTAATTTCTATAAACGATGTGTAAATTGTCAAAACTTGCCACATTGTATACTAGTTTGATCATAATCAATTGCTTGAAATTCCAGGTACAGCCATAATGCTGAGAATTTTGCTTTTAGAAACAGTATAACAGACCAAGTTGGAAATAGAAGAATTATGTTATACATTGATATCAAAATAAAACGTTAATATGAATGAACACGTGAGAGCGCACACACAGACACTTACACACATACACACATTAATGTACATGCGACAGGTTGTAATAAATTAAAACGGGTGACTACTATTTCTCTAACCCTTCCTCTGCCTATGAGTCAAATGTGCACAAATTTCAGTCACAACCTATGAGCAGGTAATATAATGCGGTATGCAGATGATTAAAGATGTTTTCAAACTAGGTTTGTTATGTCAATCATAAATACTGTGTTTATTTTCTGTATCAACGCACAATGTGTTTATCGAACATTGGGAGTAATATTCCTCATTCCGTAATTACAGAAACAACTAATGTCTATCCATTAAACAATACATTGTATGATTAGATGTGGATGATATTCTTGGCGATATCTAGAGTTAAAATAGAGGTTCATGGGAGATTAGAATTCAACTGAAATTAATCATTTCAAAGTAATATAATGTTATGTTTGAGCAAGAACAAGAAAAATAATTCCAAACGTTTGATTTACCCTAGCTTTTCTAATTTGTAACAAAAAAAAAAAAGAAGAAGAGAAGATACGTGTGTGCTCCTGATGTCTTACTGTGAAAAACCTCCTACCCTGCACACTACGTTATGCCTCTGTGATTGTGTCTGTCAGACGCCTTATCATGTCTTTTAGAAGGTGGGAAAATTGTTTCAACAATGCGTGTCTTCATGATGAATGCGATGTTGGTACGATGTATAATAACCGATTGATAAATTAAAACTGCAAGTTCGAGAAATGCTCTGTCGGTCTGCATCACCCTCCATCACTGTTTGTATGTCTTTCTGTCTGTCTGTCTATCTGTCTGTCCTATCAAACATTAATTATCCATGAGGACACCATAGTTACTCATACTTGCAATAAATTTGTCATTAGAGATATTGCTTTGATTCATTCCTTTAAATCATAGTATGATCAAATAGAATAATATATTATCATACAAGTGTTACTACTCTCTGTTCTTCCGTGTTTTGTATAGGTCCTGTTTTGTTCGGGAGGTGCTCAGATTTGATGCTAGTCATCATATTGAAAATGATGAAGCAATGAATATTTCGATTTTTAGATAAACGTCGAAATAACTTTTCATTTTATGAAAACAGACATGTTGTGTAGTGTCAAATTAGTATGGATACGAGCACAGACTAGGTCTACATCCTCACGTTGTACTGCCCACACATCTGAATTCAGTGCTGACACGTTGCGTAGTTACTGCCTTGTCCGACGGCTATTATCGCGGACTGGCTGTCGATCAGCCGTGGCGAGGGGAACCTCTCCCGAGTGCTCTCGGACAATCTGCGGGCAGTTTGACGGTCCCTGCCTCACCTTCGGACGGTAAGTTTATCTGGCGTGAAATTTCGAAGCAAGGTCGACAAATTTGGCGCTTTCCCCAGACTGTGACTTTTATCGGGCATCAATCAGCAAATTCCGTGTTTGGTAACATCCAGGGTTTGATTCTGGTTATGCTTCCTTTACGACGATTCAACAAGAGGGGACCTAAACAACCCTATTCAAGTTCCAACATGCATCGACATGTGCCGTGCGTATGATGTTCGTCATAAAAAAATTCTTTCCAGCATCGACATGTCATTTGAGTCCAGTCTTTTTTTATCGAAACGATTTCATCATCACATTCCTACCTTATATTAAAGCTTTGGAGAGTTCAATTGAATATGAATCGTAAATGAGGTCTCGTGCAGAAGCAACTGTAGATAACAAAGGCTCCGGAAGGTGGGTACGTGCATCGGAGCGTTTCTTTTCCTGATATTGATTGAAAATATGATTTCGATGAAGCAAGGTTATCCACAAATCTCCCTTTCCCACGATAAGAAAGACCAAAATCAAGCAGGAATTTAAATAGGTGAAGATCATCTCTTTTTCACCAAATGTGAAAGGCGGAGAGCAACTGACACCATCATGTTTGTGATACGATGGCGATTCTGGTTGTGTATAGCCATCTGCGGATAAAATCGCAGGAATTAAACAGGGATATACTCCCCTAAAGTAAGTTCCTGCTGTGCCCTTGAGAATACTTGAAATATCGATACTCATGAACCGGTGTACACAGGGAGTTATGATACAGTTTATCAGTTCCTCGTGAAATGACTAAATCATATTCTGTACTACAAATTACACTTTTAGAGGACTCAGGCAGCTTAAATAAATTCTTATAGAAAATTATATTTTTATCATGTGCGCTTTTGAAAGTCCATCTAAATGATGATAATATCGTAAAATTCATCATGATACCTGTTTACAATTTGTTAGCTTAGGAACATTAAAGGGTGCATTGTCACCGCGTAAAGATTTACTTATTTCTATCTTCCGTTTGTTATCAGCACCTATGCGTCTTCATGTAAAATACTATGTTCTGCGTTTCATGCAGAACATACATCATACATGTAGCCCTGCTTGTTTGCCATAATAGCACACACCCAGACGGGGCTTTGATCACGTTGAATGTGTTTTTCGCCTATTCTCTACAGAAACACACAAATAAATGAACGACAATGATTACATGATTAACAAAATGAATGATAATTAGGATAATGGTGATGATGCTCTTATTTCATTATACGTGTATTGACAGTTAGACTCGTCACATTTTTTTTCTTTTCTAATTTTGAATATAATGTTGTTCGCTTTGTTCTATATGTATGATATATGGTTTGCACGTAATTCATCATTTCCTGTTTATTTTCCATTTTCACTTGTTTTAAGCGCTAATTATTATCATTATAAAAACTGATTACAACTTCATTACTTTTCTGTTTGGGCATCCTTTCTAAGACAGCCATATAACTACAGAAAAACGCTATCAGAATCCATTTATACACTAAGTTGTGTCCAGATAAACATACAAAGGTATGACACCTTGTTCAGATAAGATGCAACTGGCAGGATCTGACTCAATTAATAGCTCGACTCCGGACGAAAGATTTCAAAGCTTTGATCATTACGCCACAAAAACTTTGATCTCTACGCCACAACGCTCATCTCAGAGAGAAGCTCAACATTGCTAGGAAACTAACGGATTAGTTCTGTAAACGCTGAAACAGTAGAATGCATCTCACTAATCAAAGCACGCTATCCATAAATGATAGGAAACAATTCAGAAAAAAAAAATGGCTGTGCTTGATATTGCTAATGGTATAATAGCAAAATTTTGATGTTGTTTTATCATTATCTCATAATCCTGAAGTATGAATATCTCAAATAGAGAATTCTTATCGTAATGGATTCGTTAAAAGCGAAGGAACAGACACTTCAACTGATTTTGATGTAAGTAGACATGCATTGTTTTGGAGAATTGTATCCATGACAACAAAACATTGCAAGAATATTCATTCTCTCACCTCGCAGAGACCATTATACATGTATTACAATGTGATATAGCTTTGTCAGGTATTTGACAATGGTTTTTTGACACACTATCGCCCTGGCCACACAGTGTGTACAACTCAAAACATTAAAACACGTCTTTGTTGCAGACACGTATGGGAGTGATAGCGTGGACTGATTCCTGTGGCCACTCGGTAACCCACGCGACAGGTTCTTATAGCGTCTTGTCATCCCGGCTCCTTAGCCTTCGCCGTTCCGCTCCGAGACACAGTATATCCAGTCCCGAGCCAGAACTGTATTCATGCAACGCGAAAGGGCCAGTAATTGGTGTTATTCATGTCTAACGGTCAACAAGCTGGTAATGCTGTTCCCACAATAATCCCACGACCGCACCGGAATAGCGGATTGAAAGAAAACATGATGTAAGGATGTAGGCCTCTTCGTGCCCATTCAATCAACTCGTTAAGAAAAACTGGCACTAATTCGGCCGTCTTCCAAAATACGCTGCCGAGCAACAAAGGCCCGGTCATGTGGGTACTGCGGGACACAATACGTGACTACTTTGTGGCAATACTGGTGTTCTAATAGAATCCTTTTACAAGTCTGAGAGTGTGTGTTAATAGGATCCCTATTGAATGGATTGTATCGCTTCACAATGAGATGAGGACAGGCCTACCTCCACCCTCCAGTATTACAGACAGTATGCAACCGTTAGAAAAATGTTATGTTTGAGTCACATTCTCATGCGCCTGTTAGCGTAAGTGTACACAAAATTATTATGAACATTTGTGTGCTTGTGTGTGTGTGTGTGCGTATTTGAATGTGTTTATGTGAGTTAGACAAACCCATGTTTTCCTTTCGATTCAATGTAGATTTGATTTCTTCCTTTTGCTGTTTTGCTTTTGTTTTTTGTTTTTTATTTTTTGTTTGATTGTTTGCTTGTTTGTTGGTTTTGTTGTTGGTTTTGTTTTGTTTTGTTTTGTTTTGCTGTTGTTTTGTTTTGGGTTTTTTTTTGGGGGGTGGGGTTAATTTAACCGACTAATTGTTGAGTTGAATGAAATAATGAAGACGTGACATTGTCAGGAACAGTTCCCGGGACCTTCCATCCATATACATTAACACTGAAGACTTTGCTTTTAGACTTGTTTCTTGTTTTACCTCGTCTTGTTTGTGGACTATACAAAATCCATGGAAAATGAGCGTAACTAGAATTTTAAGAGTGACAGTAGAAGAAACGGCATGCTATGGATTCAATTTTGTGTTAATAAACGAAAATGTCTTCCAGTTTCAAGTGATGTAAGCTGGATTATCGAAACTATCAGGAAAAGCAACTCCAACGACACAATATGGTACTCTATCTAAGGAATAAAAATTGATGTTTGTGTGTTGTTTCTGAAGCTGCGAGAAGCTCGTTTTTGCTAGAGATTCTACGAAGTAATTGGCTTGCAAATATTGGTTACCATGACAACGTCATCCACCGACAGCCAGCATCAGCAAGTGTTGCTATACTCTGCTGTAGTGACTGGGCTGCAAGGGCGTTGGAAGTGGCGCGAAAATTTGAATATTAGCATGCTCTTTACATCTTTCCTTTATAGGGTAATATATGTCTAACTAAGGTCTAACTTTCGAAGTGTTTTTTTTTTTTTGAAAATTTTGCGTCTAGTGCCCTCGGCTTTTGTCTTCTTTTTTTTTAACCTTTATTTCTTCAGGGCCAAAGTTTCATACCAAGCCCTATTTTGTATTTTATAATTATAGTAGGTGTCTGAATTTACCTTAAAATGACATAAACGCACACACACACACACACACACACACATTCATGTTTATTTATTTAAAGTAATAAAACTTAAAGTACAATGAGACATCAACGAGTACAATCGGACAATGAAAAGAATCTAAACCAATGACTTAACGACTCTATCCTTTAGTTTGTACATCACAAAAGAATTATGAAGATTATTGATTTTGTCAACGGTTGACTATTTCATTATTACAACTCTAGAAGAAATTAGATTCAGTGCTAAAAAGTTAAAGTTCTATGATATCTATTTCAGATCCAATCTAAAATCAACTTCAACATATCCTCTTGTGTTTATTAGTCCAGTTATTAAATGCAACTACTAGTATTGTTTTTTTCTGATAGACACAATTCTAACTACAACTACTTCTACCACTAAGTTTTCAGGATAAGCAAGAAGAATAAAATGGAAATCTCCAACAGTCTCGTGATATCCGTTAACAGTAAGATAAACCGTGAACCATCAACAGTTTGTTATAGAAAAAATCCAGTGCAGTTAAAGGTTATTTGTCAAGAAAGAGTAAATGCCTGTAAGTACAAGAGTAAAAATGTGATCAAAATTGGGTGAAAAATAAGGAAATCATAACATTTTAAGTTTCCCTAATTTTTCAGGGAACAGTTCTTGAACAGTCAATATGAATATGAAAATAGTGAATTAATCATAATCATCCTCTCATCTCATAGCTTGCTATATAGTTTGCAGATACAATTTTGAAATTTCCAATTTTTCATTCAAGCTCAACTACGCCCATTGTCAAATCATGATATATCTAACTGATCTTTATTCTGAATTTATTCAACCTGGAAAAACATCATGATTTACACTTTAATTACAGAAACATTGAATTTTCGTTTTTTGTTGTACATGTATAATATACATATCAAAGGAAAATTTTGTGGTCATGACATCATCAACTCACTCATTAATTTGCTTTATTCATATACCAACTTTTTATGAACGGTTCTGTAGAAATAAGCGACACTTCACAAATTAACATAAGCTTCCATGATTTTCTTGTCCGATTTTGATCAAAATTTTGTTTTTGTTTGTTTGTTTTTTATTGTTCCATATTCCACATTTCAACAAATACATAAAACATAAACATCACAATACAAAAGCCTGGATGAATTGTCACGTACAGCTTGTAAGACAATAAAACATGTGAAATATGAGGAATCTACATAGAAGCATTGCTTGTAGGGTGTAGATTCCCAGATGCGGATGTGAGAATATTTCTTACTTGGGTATGTAATTAAAGGAATGACAATTTCTGAATTGGAGAAATATAGACGCCAAAAAGTAAAAGTTTTCATTCTTAAACTCGTAAGATTTGACTCTTTCTTATCAGACTAACTATAACTGAACATGAATTCCTTCTTGAATTGATCTAGTTGATTATCAGGTTGTTTTTTTTTTTTGTTAAAAAAAATCAAACAAATGTATTCTTTGATGATTTCATTTAATTCTCTTAGACAAGTATATCAAAAAGACTTCCAAATCAAACATTAGTGGTTGGAATACACTTTTGATACGCTTGTCTTCTTTGTTGTTTGTTGGGAATTCAGTAGCTTGACACAAGACACGAATTTTAATATCCAAGTCACAAGGATATTACAGCAAAGGACAGATAAAATTTTGATTAGAACCCACTGTCTTATTACATGCAGTCAATAGTATTGTGTCATACTATTGTACCGTCATCAAATGCCCGTTTAAATAAACTTTGTCGCTCCCTACATATGTCATTCGAAGTCGAATATAAGGGCCTAACACGGTATGCAATTCATGTTCTGTTTGGTTTAGTTTGGTATGTTTTGTTTCTAGATTAATTTTCATTTATGCTTTTCTGGGGGAATCCATCTTTTCATGTTTCTAGCATTTTCCTCTCTTCAGAAACGGACACAAGTATCCCTTCCTTCCTCTTTTACGAGATTTCTCTGACCCAACTTGTACACCGTACAGAGTAAACAACAGAAAGTAATCTAGAACAGGAGGACGGCGATGTAGCAGCTCCTCACTGTACCCAAGGTACACTCAGACAAAAATCCGCTCATAACTAGTTGCTGTTACGGGAAAACTATTAAATGCCAAACTGTGTTTAACTCCATGATAATTATAATCATGGATAATGATTGTGTGTTAGTGGAGATGATATCAGGATAAAGTGTTGAAGGGGTAGTGTGGGTGTTTGAGCTGAGACGATGAGGATGACGATAGCGATGTTGGTGACGACAATGATTCTGATGGATAGATAGATAGATGGATGGATGATGATGATCTTTAAGATTCCAAATGGCAAAGTAGAGAATGAGACTATGGCCAGTGACAGAGACCGATTGAAACGTCTAATCTATGCAATCCAAGCAGTTTTATCAGATCCCAAGTACATCCACATCATCTTCTTCTAAATGCAACATCACTCATTAAAACCTTTCACATATGCCCTGGACATTGGAGAGATTCTTGAATCTGACTATTTCATAATTCTTGATGAAGGCCGGAAAAGGTGATGTATCCAAACGACCTGAGACATGCTTGTCGTTAGTTCGCTATGTGATGTTGCTCACACAAATCGCAGTAATCCGAGGAAAGCTTGCAGAAATTCACATACATTTCAAGATACTTCTCCCGAAGTCAGACTGGGGGGAAAAACATTCAACTTTTACATTGACGCTTATCTCTTGTTGTTCATTCGCTTCCACTTCCCAATGTCCTTGGAGTCGGCGTGGGAGCAGTCGGAAGGAAAACATTGTACATGTATTTTTTCTCGGGGTGTATGTCGGCGGCGGAGGGCTCACCTTGAAGGTAGCCATGGTACCCCGTGAGAATGCCCACCGCCCAGAAAGGGATGCGGTCTGCAGAATTGTCACATACACATACACATTACTAGCAACAACATCATCTCGCCTGAGAAGTTATTACGTAATTAAGTCCTTCTCTTTTAGTTGTCTTTTATTTTGTTTTGTGTGGTTACATTCTTCTCTGCTGAAAGTGGAGTACGTCTGACAGGAAACCTGTCGCGTGATACCGCAGTTGGGAAATTATCTCCAATAAATAAACACCCTCCAGACAATGGTTATACTGTACAAGTGGTCATGAGGTCACGAATTGGTAGAATAGCATTTGATTGCGTAAGGTCTACGACGGCGTAAATATCTCTGCCCTTTATGTCGGCAAATGACAACATTTGATAGCTAGATTTGTCGTAGATGATCACAGCAGGGAGGTGCTTCCTGGTCGCAGTATACGGGTGTCCCTGTTGGCCCGGGTAATTATCTCATAAAGTAAGTTAAGTCGTTAAGTAAATGTAGTAACTGACGTATTTTCAAGAACAGACAATCTGTAAAGAACTTGGCGTAAATTCATACACTCCAAAAATAACATCAACAACCAATGCGTGATCTTATTTCAAGGGAGGTTGTACTTTCAAAAAGTGTTGCTCCCGTAAACAGTTACATAACAAGGCTCATTATTATTTGGGCTCGGTCGACATTAATTTGCCCAGTAGAATTCATAAACTTCGAATATCGCTAAAACATACGACAGAGTGAAAACAGACTCCTGAGTATTCAGGATCAGATGTGTCCGAAGCACAATTTGCCATTGTGGGCTATCATCTGCACTGTGGGACTCTGGATGTGCGATCGTGGAAACAAATCAAGACAATACAAATAGAGATTTTCAAATTTTCAGTTCAAATTCATTTCATATTTCCATTTTCTCAATGATGAAATTACAAAATTATTGACAACAAAACAAGAATACAAAATATATACAATCATGTCTTTTGATTGTAGGAGAAAAAGAAAAAGAAAATGTACTTGACACAAATGTGCATGGTCATATCGTGTGAAAATGTCGCTAGTACAGTTGTAAGTATAAGAAATATGATGGGGCCTACATAAAAGCTTTAAAGGTTGTAAAACTGTAGGTTCCTGAGTTCATGATGACATGAACAGATGATGACATCAATGATAATGATAATGATAATGATAATAATAATAATAACAACAATGAAAATATAATGATAGTGATAATGATATTAATGATAACAACAACAGTGCTAATAATAATGATAATATACTAATGGTAATATTCTTATCTAAAACATTGATAATAATGTCCATAATGATGATAATAGCAAAGCTGATGAGACGAAAGAGTCAATTTGTTTTTAGAATCATTATTGGGAGGAAAACTTCTTAAAAAAGATACAGGTACAAGGTCTTCGATGGACCAATGTACAGTAAGCTTGTACTTGATTCGTGCGGGGAAAAAAACAGATACAAAGATTGCAAATTTGGGCTTTCCTTTATTCTCGTCTTCCGAGAAAATTTGGTCATTATCACTTCGAATAGAAATAAATACTTCATGATGTTTTTGTTTTGTTTTTCTGGACTACTATATATATATATTTAGGCAGATATATCATACTCTCGTTCTGTAGAAATGTTTCACATAAGGAATAGACCTACACTGTATATATTATGATGAAATCGGATTTGAAAAATTCCATGAAAAATTTGTAGCAGACATGCATCTGACACGAGTTAGATTTATTACACAAAGGATGTGTACTTCTAAGTATCGTGGTATGATAGGACCAATACTCTACCATGTGTACCATCTAGAGACAATGAAGAGCGCGCTAACGAGAGCAATTCCCGTCTTAGTTTGACGGGCGTGAGAACTTCGATACTCACACTCACTTCTCACTTACATAACATCGGCGATGTGATTCCTACAATTCTGTAATCAGCTGTCGCATGATAGACCCAGGGAGATGGCCTCTCACCTCCATGATATACCCCCAATAGCCGGACATAAAGACCGAGAAAAATAATTATCAACAGTCCACTAATCGAACTCTTAACAAAAAGTACGCCGTTACCTATCCTGTCGCAAGATAACAGCTACTAGGCAAAATGTGTAATTGTGCTTCAAGTTGAAAAACGACATTATCTTTTCTACAAGTTCAAAAATTAAACTACACCCTATTTATTTACTACAAAAGAAAGCCATTCGCATCTGTACTGGATCATAATACTCAGCCCACACCAGTTCACTTTTTTATCAGTTAAAAACACTGAATATATTTGATATAAATACACTACATTCTTTGCTTTTTATGTTTAAGTATTTGAACAACTTACTTCCAAACATTTTTCACGATTTCTTTAAACTGAATTATACCGTTCATTCATACCCCACTCGTAATTCGCAAAATTTTCATTTAGTAAATCCCAGATTATTAATTGCACAAAAATCTATAAGACACAATGGCCCAAATCTTTGGAATACACTCCCAGATTATGTTAATTCATGTAAAACTTTATATTCTTTCAAGGCTAGATTGAAAACTACATTACTGTCAGATTACAATCTATGAATATAGCATTTGAATATATATTTTGTTTTGTTTGATCACATTTCTTTTCCTGTAAATTGGATTTAAAACTACAATAAATATACGCAATGTTTCTGTGTCTATCATTTCATTTCATTCCCATTATCTTCAGCATCACCACTATCACTTTCATCTTCATTATCACATTTTTCTTCATCATTACCCTGTCAACATCATCATACATCATCATCATCATCATCATCATCATCATCATCATTATCATCATATTTCACGTTGCTCTTATTCGTATCTATGCGCTAGGAATATAAAAAACATAATGTATTTACATTGTTTTATATTTTGTAGTATTTCTCCATTCCGCAAACAATATAATTTTTGTGTATTATGTAGATAGGTCCCTGGGCTGCCACGTGCTCAAGCTTTTGCTTATAGTGGCAGTATTTCTTCCGCATAATTTCTAATTCTCAAACAACAACAACAACAACAACAACAACAGCAACAACAACAACAACAATAACAACAACAACAACTACAACAATATTAACAACTTTCGGTATAATTTTCCTACATTTTTTAACGTTGACGACTCCAGGAACAAAGTTCATTGTTTTATAATAATAATTAATATATAATAATAGTCTGTAAAGCGCATTGAGACACTTAAGTGTGAAATGCGCTATATAAAAACCAGCTATTATTATTATTATTATTTTATATTTATGATTATTATCAGTACGAGCTGAATTGGAGGCGATTTTATGATTGCTGGAAAACATGATTGCGTAAATATTTCTAGAAATCATGTCACTATTTGACGGCAACAACATCAAAACGTCACTCGATTAATCCGGTCACAGTCCACTGCCCAGCCTGCAGGGTTTGTCTGAGAAAGAGAAAGAGGGGAAAAGAGGATAGAGACAGGGATAGAAAAAAGAATCTCCCATTCCATACTGAATTTTGAAATGCCCATAGACTTAATACGAAGGATGCCAGGTTCCGGCACAGAACAGGTTAAAAGAAGAAAGAGCTACTAAAAAAAGAATAATAATGGGGGGAGGGTGTCGCCAAGTTGTAAGCAATTATAGTTTCAGCACTGACTGGACGTCGTTCCTCATTATTATAATTATTGTATTAACCTTCCACGTTCATAAAACAACCACTGTAACATTCCCATATTATGTTTTTAAGTAATTAGGTTACGTACGTAGAGACGGACATATACGTACAGACATACAGACATTCAAACATATCACTGGGCATTCATGTCAAGCATTCATAAAGTGAACCTACATATACATTATATAGTTTACGTGATACCTGGCTAACATTTATAATTTCTCTCTTCCTTTCTTTCTTTCGTTCGTTCTTTCTTTCTTTCTTTCTTTGAGTATTAAAGGGAAGGTACAGTTTTTTTTGTCTTGTACAATACCAGAAATCACTTATTAATAGTATGAAAGAGCACACAAATGTAAGAGAAATTCAAAGTTTATTTGATAAAAATGGCAGAGATATCCCAAAACAAAATGGTCCTAAAATATTGGGCCCCAACTTTTGTTTGGACCACTCTTATGATGTCTCAACCATTTCAATCTGATTATCATTAAATAAACTTTGATTTCCTTTCAGAATATTGTATGCTTTTTCATATTTCATAACTGGTTTCTCATCAGATCACACACACACACAAAAAAAAATGAAATAAAAATTTGAAGCACCCACCTAAACCAAAACTATTATGCCATCCATTTGCTCTCTTGTGGGGCATTAATTTTTAATCCAAAGAGCATAATACATCAGCTTGATTGTCTCACAATTACAAGGAATCAATTTACTTCCGTGACAGTTTCTCTGCGTGAATCAGTTTGTAAAGCACTGTATGCAATTGCCAATCATTATTGTACTGCCCAACTCCCCAAGTTAACACGCACAAATTATTAACCCTTTCTGATGTGAGACAGGGACTTTGGACAGTGTGTACAAGGTTTGGGAGTACTACTAAATATCATAAAGCACACAAAGGCTTAAAGCTCGTACACCTGTATGTAAAATGGACCAGCCAGACCATACCTCTTCTTCTTTTTTTTTTTCTTTTTTTTTTGGTACGGAAGATTCTATAAAAAATTAGATAAAAGAAAAACAAGCCACATCAGTTTAAGAACTAATATTAGATGTGGTAAATGAAGTTGGATCGATCTATAAATCAATGCACTTCATTTGGAGGCTGGGCATTGTTAATGTTGAAAATTTTATCGTTCACAAAAAAAGCATCTGAAGTCATATATGTTCGCATCTTGTTTTGGTTGAATATTCTTTGAATTGCTTACCGAGCATATATATTTCTATCTCTTCTTTTTTTCTTCAATTTTCATATGTACAACTATACAATGTACAATTGTATGTTATTCTCTTTATCATGTCATTTGTGCCTCAGAATAGACCACTAGATCGATGGCGCATTACAAATGCTGTACTTGTAGGGGAACTACCTCGTTCCAACAGAAACACAGGAAATTTTAGAGTGGTAAAATCGTAGTCTCTCTCTCTCTTTAGGCCTCTGAGTAGAGTCTAAGGAGAAAATGTCAGGACTGGAGTGAAATACTTTGGTCTATTTTGATAGATAATGAAACAAGAGACACGAAATACATCCCATCTTTTGTGTGTTTCATACGTTTTTTGTTTTTGTTTTTTTGTTAATTTCTGTTCTTAACCGACGTGTCAATGGAACATTATTTATATCTGTGGGCCCGTTATTTCTTTAGTGATTAGAGAGATCGAAAATAGTTACTCTGTCATAACTCGCATAATAAACTTATTCATTAACCAGACATGTTCAATGATTGACAGTGTATGTTTCTTATAGTAGAATAAAACTCAGAAAACCAAATCAATACTGAAAATCAAGTTTGATGTTTGCAGCGTGGCAAACGTGACTGATAAGCATTTAGCATTAAAGATGTTTGTCTAAAATATGTCAAAACTAGCATGAATCTTGCATTCTACTTTCAATTCTTATTTTTCACATTCACACTCACATTCATTCCTGTTTTATTTTCATTTCCAGACAGTATGGGTAATACAATCGTCATAATGATGGTATATTCTTTGATATTGGTCATAAAGATTGTGCCTGATGTATGTATTAACTCCTTGGGAATTTTAAGTGTATACATTTCTTGGTGACCACTGATAAAAACTGTATCAATGATATTCTAAATTATTCATTGGAATTTCCGACCCCGTAAGAGTGACCAATAATATCAATCATATCAATGAAGTCTTAAATGATTTATCTGAAATCCCTTTCCCCATCAGATTGATTGCTAACATCAACTATGAATGGATATCTGAATGATTTGCCAGAGCGTTCTATATCTGCTAGGCTGGAAATGTACGAAGTATTCCTGTATTTCTTTTTTTTTCTTTATTGATATCAGCCTTGAAACTTACAAACCATCGCATCAAACAAATGATAATTAAAAAAAAGTTTACTAGCTATTGCATGTCTGTACTGTATTACCTTTTCCTTTTTCTATTTTCTTATCTTTTTAGGTATAGGATTCAGAATTCTGTACAGACTTCATTTAATACCTGTTGCAATCGCAGGCAAGGACTGGTAATATCACTCAGGTGGGGTTTCTTTGGCATATTCCCTACACGTCTAGAGAGTGCAGATAACAAATCCGACGTTACGAATCCATACGTTTGTCACATATTCATAAAGCGATACTAATTCATGAAAGAGCCGTCCAGTATTTCTTTTCCTTGCGCGTTTGGTATAATCTCTGACACAAGTTTGTAGCCAGTCAGCTGCACAGCGTGCGACAGAGATATTCTCCAATACTTGCAATAAACTAGGTTTCAAGTAATCCTTCAATTAGCGACAGGAAACAGCAACAAGACACCCAGATCGAGTGAAAATAATTAGACTCCTGTAAAAAATGACGCATACATATCTACCGATCATATGAATCTCGGAGTTGGCTAAGCTACAGTGGCTTACACGAGATGTGGTACGAGCGGGGATTTTAATTCTTTGAAATAATTAGGCCAGGAATAATGATTTCTTATCAATTCACGTTGCCTTGGTTTCTTTTCGGTTTTCCATCTCCAATTTTTCTCTCTTTTTTTCAAAGTCCTGCCCAAGATCTCATTAGCGAACCAGACTGTGGCCTCGTTACTCGTGATTGCCATCCACCACGCGGCGTGCGTTGTGCAGTTACAAGTCTTCTCACATCGCGTAAGCCACTTAAACTAAGCTCGTGAATGAGGTAAGGAAAAGACTGCACAATTACGGCGTGATTTCCTTTCCTCTGTTTGTGCCAAATGAAGACAACACGCTGTCAGTAACAGCAGTGAAACGGAGTTATTTTTCCTCTTTGAGCACGTTGTTATTATCATAGCAGTCTTAGAAAGACGAGATTTTGAAGTGCCACTTGGATCGGCGGTATCGGAGCCCCCATCTAGCCGCCCGCTTTCTCGGCCTTTGCTTTCTGACAATTCCTTGCGAAAGCGCAGATCTGTCTTCAGTGTGCATATAGCGGGAAAATAAAAACCCGCTGATAATGCGCTAGTTATCAAAATATGTGATAAATTCTTGTCTTGCGTAATAACGTAATATGATATAATTCTTATGTTCTCATAATAATGTTCTCATTATACACAGAGCCATTATGATGATGGCTACATGTGATTTTTTTTTCAACAGGTTATTGTGCTCGATCTGCTCTACGTCATTTCCCTTGCCTGTGCGCACAAAACATGACCACTGCACCTATATAAAACTCCAAGCTACACGTGCTCTCATTGATATTTAACAAGCGTATCATATCATCATCCGCATCTACATTTTTGTTTCCTACCCGCACGTTGCGTCTGCCACGTAGCTCTAAGTTATGTTACTTGCAATACTAAGGGGTCAACGCTTATTGAATATTTCCGAATAATGTTTAGCTATTAGGGAGTCATAACAGAGAAAAAAAATCCAACCGTTGAATGTACTGCTTGTCGAATATGATACTGAGCTCAACTTTGACTCGGGCGATGATAGCAAGGGCGCATTTATAATCCCCGGAATAGTTTTGGTCCTGTGGGAGATCAGTTCATTTTCAGTCCAGACTGAATTTTTTGGAGGGCTACACGTCGCGTCTTCTAGCTCACGTTCGTTGCCATGATGACTGGGTAGAATTCTTCCTAAATCAGGTTGTTTTTTTTTTTATTGCCATCTCGCAGTAGGTTCATTTCCATGCAGTGGGGTCGTCATTGTGGAAGATAGACGATCTAATTGCCAAACCAAGGACGATGGCACTCGAATGATAATGATGTATTTTGAGTGATCCATGTATTACAAGCTTAGCTTTTTAGTGGACCACTCTATTTCCATATACCTACTTTATTGTTATCCTTCAAAGCATGCCTAGGTGTTTAGTCAGTTATACTACTTATATCTTATCATATACTATGAGATTCACTTTCGTTTAGTATTTCTTTTTCTTTGATTGAAATCAATCAAACTATGTGATTGTTTTAAGCATGCTTTATATCGTATTATACTTTGTTTCATTTTTTGCTTGATGGAAAAAAATAAACTGAACTAAACTGAACTGAACAAACAGTATCATATAAAAGTTTGCTAAAAGGCCGAAATACTATTAAGTCCCTGAAGAATTTTAGTGCAGAAATAGTGATCTCATCTCCATCAAATTGGCAACTCTGAATTTCACTGCGTATTCTATATCATAAACATATTACATAAAACTGGTGAAATTCAATCAAATATATAGGTCTATGCACAAAATCAGAAGAAAAAAAATCAATAACTTTCCAAAAAAGTAAAGTTGTCCATCTGGAAGAATCAGCTATGAATTTGGGAATGGGAAGATGTTTTATTCGTCTTTCCGTTCTGGTTCATCGCCATTGACCCCAATAAGGCAGTTCTGCCTTTGTTAGCTCTTCCTTTTCCTCTTCTTTTGTAATATTGATAACACATATCCTGCCTATTAAAAAATACAAATAGACGACGGATTAAATCGATAAACACACTGAATCAGAAGGCATGTAGGGCACTGTAGGATGGAACTATAAAAAAAAAAAAATCTTTCCGTCATTGCTATCTGGTCACGCGCTAATTATTCAGTACCTACCACAAAATACTACGATCTCCTTCAAATCACAATTTACTTAACAAATGGAAAAATAAGGCACTGAACTTAAGCATAATATTTATGTTCACATTATCACAAAACTGAAATCTATAATGTCCTCTCTAACTATGAACCAGAGAACTTCGACTGAATGACTGTGGGACCACTTCCACATCGCTAGACCGGATTCAACCTGCAGCAGAAGGACCAAATTACCCCCGATACCAGGTCAAAAGGGGTGAGTAGGCACCAGACTCGCCGAGTGGACTTGTCGAGTTCCATTTGCTCCTCGCCACAGCACGAACGATATAAAGTTTCAGGATTGCTCTATCCTGTTTTCTTATGTTCGCCTCCCTTCTCGGACCACCCCTCCCCTCCCCTCCCCTTCACTTTTACCCCTCTTCTTTAGAGAAAAAGTGGGAAAATGGGGAAGTTGAAGGGGAGTGTTTCCCGTTTCCACCTCTTCGTCAGCAGCGACTCACGGAATTTGTTCGACGCGACCCTTGCCTGGTTCCGTCTCGCATGCCGCCGAAAGTTTGTGTGTGGATGGGTCAGCTTTCGTCTCGAGAGGGTTGGCCGACCTCGTGCATTTCTTTGACAAGATTGGCTTCCACTTGAGAAGGGGAGGAATGTCCGAACGACTGGTGTCAATAAACAAGAATTTGTAGTTTCCGTCACCAACGTACCACCTTTTTCCGTTACATGTAACAGCCGAGTCACAAGCATTAATTTTGGGACGCCTTTCATGTTTATCTCTTCTTCTTTATATTTACCCTAGCGAAGTACCACAGGTAAAAAGACATATCTGCCTTCGCACCTTCAAACTTAGCATTCAACCTTCTCAATTCTTTCAACGAAGTCAAGAAGGAAGATGTCGTCTGCCTCTCGAGGCCATGACAGGGAGCGTCCTTCGAGGAAATCGACTTCGATATCGATAAAGACCCTCTATGTGTGTACAGACAGGTAGAGAGACATGGGGCTCGCACCCCATGACGTGCTCGTCGATACACGGTTTGATGACGATACTCCTCCTCACGCCGTGTGAAAACCACGCTATGTTGAGAAAGCTAGCTTTACTCATTGCGAATGAATTCATTTTATAATCATTAAAATGCAAGCCCGCCAAGGCTTGTTCGACGATTGCTACACGGCGTTCGTTCTGACACCCCACTTATAGTCACTGTGCCCAAATTCTGAACCCACACAATAAATGCCTATGGTCATACGTTGCCGAGTTATTACAGCTCTCAAGAGTGACATACATTATCATAATTGTTCTCTATTTATCTAATATCTGTGCGTGTGTGTATACGTAGTTGTGTTCGCGTGTGTTTATGCTGCCGAAAACTCGGCGAACGCACTCGATGTGTGTTGCACCCTATACATTGAGTTCGATTGTCGAAATCGTCATCAATATTCTTATGTTTTTGTGTGTGATATGGCTAAAGTCAGGGACCCTAGCGCTTTACCAAAACATCTCCACATCACAACTACCATATTCTATTTTTTTTACAGACAATGATAAATGTAAGGATCGAAGGTGTAATGCACATTGCCATTTAGTAAGAATACGATGTGTAAATCCAGAATAGATAGCCGAGCCCGAGGTTAATGATCGCCTATAGTGCATTATATATAGTTACGAGGGCTGAAGTATAGCTCGACAAGTGTTTCGAGAGAAGATAGAATGCAGATTGCCCATGTTGAAGTTAAACCAGCATGAATACTGCGGTTGTCACCCCTGTGTTTTGAAGGAGTCATTTCAGGCGTTATTCGCAACCGGACGACGAGGGGGCTCTTTTCCCTCGATCAGGGCATTGTGATCTCACACAACCCCCAACGTCATACAGCCAGACGTACAATCGTTAAGCATAATCATCAAGCCTAAATAGAAGTCGCACAACGGGTACATATTGCATATTTATTATTTCGTTTTGTTCGTCAATCGATAACAAGCACTTTCTCTTCGCCGTCAGCTCCCCTCAACATGGTGAAAGTCAAACGGTGGAGGACTGGGTTGACTTGAAATACTTTTGTATTCATCATCAATAAAAGATGTCTCTGAAGAATGATATCATACTTAGGTTCATCATGTAGAAAGATATATATGAATATGAAATGAAATGAAATATAATGTGTAGGATTAATATTAAAACTACATTATTATAAAAATATTAAAGGTTATAATGACGACGACGATGATGACAATGATGGTGATGATGATGATAATAATAGTAATAATAACGATAATGGTAGTAGTAGTAGTAATAGTAATAACAATAGAAATAATTGATGATAATAACAATTATACTTAATAATGATAACTCCACAATAGTCAGTACTAAGACACCTACTACTAACAGTAATAATGATAATTATTGTTATTATCTTCGCTTATATCATCATAATTGTCATTATGATGAATGTGAAGTGTTGACAAGAAGGACACTTCTACTCATACTTTTTAAATCTACATCTATTATCGTCGCTACTGGTAATTATCATAAAAACGATAATTGAGAATAAAAATATTAAAGTTGATTGCTAACTATCCTATGGTAATACCAACCATTATGAAAACCAGACATATGCATTCAAACACTTTATATATCCTGTTAACATCATAACATCATTGTTTTCATGATATCAAATTGTACTTCATGTGGGTATTGCAATTGTGTGTAAGGAGATAGCATGAGTCTCAATTCGAATGTCTACGTGCAAAAAAACAAACAAACGTGGAATTGATTATTCTTTATATTTTTGCATAATTATCCTTCCACCGACTACAGCTTTTATATAAATGTCGGGTACTCATAATTTTGTCGTGTAAAAGATCATAAGGCCTCTTCCGATCCTAGTGACAACTGCATTTCTTGAATTATTTCTTCTTATTGTATGTGCTTGATTGCAAATAATTTCATTTATAACTAGCAAGTGTTGTCAAAATTAAATCTGTTACAGAGAAATTGCGCACTTGGTGGCATTCCTAGGGTTATTTTACGAAATTTTAAGTAATCAATCAGAACAATGACATTATAATCGTATGATTAAGGAAATTTTACATGCTAAGAAAAATGTCGCCTTTTTATGACAACACTTTGTAATCATAAAACATCTTGAAACAATGAAAGCTAGGCCAATGCAATCACAGATATATTGGGCCTATTCGTCCATTACGCTACATTTGACATTTAAAGTGTGTATTCATTTAGTCGTTGTGCTTGCAGCAAATACATTCTGAAAAAAACCCCAACCTTAACAACCAATAATCCCCAATTTGCCCCCCCCCCAACAAACAAGCAAGCAAACGAACAAACAAACAAACTACCAATTTAGCATACGCAGTAATCACGTAGGTTTGACTTTACAAGGAATGGGTGAAGTGACAAGCATGTTTTTAGCCTGTTTCATTTCTTTTTTCTTCTTCTTTTTTTCTGGGGTGGGAGTGTTCAGGAGCAAAGACTGGCAAAAATTGGAAAATGTGAAGCTGAAAGAGAATTATATGATTATATCTTTTCAAGTATGTTGTCAATATGAGGCTCTGTTATCCACGTGGATATTTGATCGTTTGGATGATTCTGCAATTGTGAAACAAAAATAAAAGTATGTGATGAAAATGCGGCTAAAATGAAACAAAAAATTCTACCTTTTGGAAAACTGTCGATGGAAATCTTGAAAATGCCTTTTAAAGATACAGTACGAGCCTGTGCAGTATCATGGATTGGGGAACTTGGTTGGATTTGAGAGGTATACCCATCGATACATGAAGCATTGATCTGTAATATTCCTTGTGCAAATTTCCCACAAGTTATAAACAAAACATCAGCTCGGCGTTTTGTTTTGTTTTTATATTCATCGACCGGCAAAGGTGAAACAAGTCAGTACAACATGTGCCAACACAGGCAACACAGAGCATTAATTAAGAAGGGAACAAGAAAATATCTTTACTGATTTTTTTTCTTCATTTTCCGCAAAAGATTCTCTCAGCAGTAATCCATCAGCAACGACACGTGCCATCGTTGCTTTCATTACGTATTTTCAGTTCTTTGATGTTGTTTGTTTTGTTTTTTGTCATCGATCAGGATGCAAAGTCGCAGACAACTCCCCTTGAAAAAAAGCAACAGCAACAAATATGCCAACAACACATCCAACTTTAGCGTATGACGATGCACCTCCCTCATGAGGATCGAACCCTAGACCTGCAGCGGTTCTAGTCTTGCGTTCAGCAGTCACACCACAGTGCAGCACCCACTCACCAATTAAATACTCCACTTTCTCTGGCATGTGTTGGCACTTACATGGCACCATGGAATTATGGGTAATCGTGTGGCCGGAAGTCGGGAAGCGACACGCGGTTGTCGTATTACTTCCCTTTCAAATTTGACGATGTGACAACATGTCTATCAGATGGTGAACAACATGGTACGACTGTTTCATTCATCCATCCATCTCATCTTTTCATTAGGTTTATGTACCCCTGAAAGGTCTTATGTTTAACTCCGTGCGTGCCACGTTAATTTCCTGTCTATCGGTATGTGTGTAAAATTTGTGGACGTTTTACTCATTCGCACAGAATGGGGTAAAAACATTTGTTTTCTTTTTACATCTGGACAAAGACCAATGGTAATATTGAATAGGGATTCGTCAGTAAACATAAATATATACACACAGATAAATATAGGAGATACTGATACTGACAACCAGTCTTAAAATGTTTATGACACAACTATCTTTATTAGAATCGTAATTATCTGTATGATTTGTTCTATTAATATCATCATCATAAAAAGTTATATTTCTGTCCTAGTCATTATCATTATTATTATTATTATTATTATTATTATTATTATTATTATTATTATCATTATTATCAGTACTATTGATATCTTTATCACTTTATCACTGTTATTGATATTGTTGTTATCTTTATTATTATCATCGTTATGATCATCACCATTCGCATTTTATCCATTATTACTTATAAGTTTTTTTTATTTTATGTGGCAATAACCATCAGGACGAGTCACACACGTTCATGAAATAGACCATTAAAACCACGTCCAAGTTTTTGAGTGTTGATTGCATGTATGTCTCACATTGATGTTTTATTGAGTGGGCTCCCTTTAGAAAAGTTTGTTTTGTCATCTTTTATGCTGAAGATACATACAAACATGCACTTATATCCGACACTAATACATATTCAGAGAGACAAACAGACAGACAGACAGACAGACAGGGAGAGAGAGAGAGAGAGAGAGAGAGAGAGAGAGAGAGAGAGAGAGAGAGAGAAGGAGAGGGAGGGAGGGCAAAAGGAATATGTTAGTGTAGCTTTGACTTTCTCAAACTTTTTTGTAATAGCATTCTTTGCATTCGGGTACGATGGTGAAGTTCATTTGCAAGTTAGCACGCTAATGATGCCCCAGATTCTGCTGGAGTGGGTTCAATGACCGCCGGGTCATTCCCAGGTCATGACCTCACAGAGGAATAATACTTTCAGCAGATTACATCAGACACGTCGATGGTGGGATGCCATACCATCAGATGTGCAGTGTTCTAATTTCGTCATTTTTTTCTTTCCAACGAAAGAGAGGAGCGGAGACAGAGAGAGAAAGATATGAAATAGTAAGAACGCCCGTCACTGCGCTGAGTTTTCAAACTCGATAGGCATCAGTGAAACTAGATTTGACAGTTTCCATCAAAATGTGTAGACTGCGAAAGTGATTATGAGTTTTTGTAAGACTATTTTGGAAGGTGTTTGGCAGCGTGCTAGGGTTATGAGCGAGCACCTCCCCTCCACTCCTTTGCCTATAGGTCTTCGGGAAGCCCCCAGCCGGAATGACCCCGTACTTGTCTCTCTGGGCCACCTGCGAGTTGACTTTCCGTCAGCAGAGAGAAAAAAAAATAAACTATTGAATGATAAATGCTTCTAGCATGCATTGTGCCATAATAAATCGTTCACATTATAGTATTTAAATATACAAACTTGAATTATTATCCAATGAATAAATAAGTGGAAAGCTTTGTGATAATTCGTTCGTTTCACACAGTGTCAGTTTCGGCATTTGAAGAAGAAGAAGAAAAAAAAAAAGAGACAGCGAAGGTGTTTTGGTAGTTACTTATTTGTGGGTATTTGCACAGAGAAAAGCCGTTAAGAACAAATACCATTAAAAATAAAGATTCCATGATCGAAATTTTGATGAAAACTTTTCTACGCAAAGAAAGAATTTTGTCAAAAAAAGTAAATAAAGATCAGGGGGGCATTTCATGAAGCATTTTGGTCGGATATTTTTCTACCTAACTGTTACAAGCTACGGAAATCCTTGCATCTGATTGGCTGAAAGCAAATTTGTCCGACAACTTTGTCGGACAAAATGCTTCATGAAATGCCCCCCCCCCCCCAGGAATCAGAATTTAGTGTCAAAGTATGACAAAGTTCTATTGATCAAATATTGCTTGGTTTCAGTTTCATGAAACAAGATTAATAATTTTGATAGTTCTTGCAGCGACGAGGTGACTAATAAAAGCATCAGTACAGACACTAATGATAACAGTTATAATAATATCAATATTCCAAACTGATGTAATACAATAGTTTATACTAGAAACATTATAGATACATTGTTGTATTTCTCTGAATGAGCGTGTCAGTTTGTTGAGAGCTACCTCGATTTCTTGTTCGTGGAAAGACTATATTTTCATAAGTAATTACCAGATTAATGTTAATTGTAGTGGCAAAGTGGCACCATATTCCATTCAATTTATTTTCTCAGCATAAATGTTATGTGAAATAGGTATGAAACACAATGCAATGTATCATGCGGGGAATATAAATGCCAAGCAAAATATTGTGAACATAAATCTGCATAAAGCAGTGAAGACAAAAGACGGCACGTAATTTGTTCCAAACAATACAAAAACAAAGCAAAAGTGGGGCAAAACATTTATTCTAGATGAATACATCGATGCTTTATGTATTCAATCACTCTCTAGCCGCACGTAAAATTGTTTCATCCATATCGCGCGCATTTGAGTCTAATTAAGGCTAAGCATTCGTATATATCATTCTCCACACACGCAAGCCTCGGCCGGTAACCGACTTCTTCTCAAAGACGGAAGCCGAGGGCGATAATTTCTTTTGCAAATTGCTTATTCTTAGAGGAAAGAAAAATATATAAGTTATATTGAAATGCATATACCATCTGTTGATATATGCGCCTTCGAAAAGACGAAGAAGAAGAAGTAGAGGAGGGGAAAAAAGGGGGCTTGAGCCAAAGTTTGTTCGCTCTTATTACTGGTCTCAATGTACCCTAGGTTAGTAGGGGTGATTAGTGATACGGGTAGTAGCAGCAGGTCAGTGGGCTATTATAAGACTGACCAGCCCCTGACCACAGGCTGGTGAAGCTAAAGCAGATACTTTTAATGAACGCTGCCTTAGGTGATGATATTGACAATGAGATTGGCCTGAGCTCAGTCACAGAGGGGGAAAAAGGAAAGAAAGAAAGAAAGAAATAAAGGGGAAAGCGATAGGTAGAAAGGGCCAGAGAAAGTAAGAGAGAGAGAGAGAGAGAGAGAGAGAGAGAGAGAGAAGTAGAAAGAGATGAAAAATAGATAGATAGATAGATAGATAGATAGATAGATAGATAGATAAATAGATAGATAGATAGATAGATAGATAGATAGATAGATGGATAGATAGATAGATAAATAAATAGATAGATAGGTAGATAGATAAATAGATAGATAGAAAGATAGATGGACAGATAGATAGATAGATAGATAGGTAGGTAGATAGATAGGTTCATATATGAATAGATAAATAGATTATTACATCGATAGATAGATAGATAGATTGATAGATAGATAGGTTCATATATGAATAGATAAATAGATTATTACATCGATAGATAGATAGATAGATTGATAGATAGATAGGTTCATATGTGAATAGATAAATAGATTATTACATCGATAGATAGATAGATAGATAGATAGATAGGTAGATAGATAGATAGGTTCATATATGAATAGGTAAATAGATTATCACATCGATAGATAGATAGATAGATAGATAGATAGGTTCATATGAATAGATAAATAGATTATTACATCGATAGATAGATATATAGATAGACAGATAGATAGATAGATAGGTTCATATATGAATAGATAAATAGATTATCACATCGATAGATAGATAGATAGATAGACAGATAGATAGATAGATAGGTTCATATGAATAGATAAATAGATTATTACATCGATAGATAGATAGATAGATAGATAGATAGATAGATAGATAGATAGATAGATAGGTTCATATAGGAATAGATAAATAGATTATTACATCGATAGATAGATAGATAGATAGATAGATAGATAGATAGATAGATAGATAGATAGAGAAAGATATACAGACAGATAGAGAAATGAAGGAATTTAAGAAAAACTTGGGAATAAAGAGAAACACATAAGAGTCCACAACATTCCAACCTTTTGTCAGAACATCAGCGAAAGAAGTTTCTTGTACTTTATCACTATTTTAGTGGTTATGGATTTTTCTTCCGTAGTGCCTAAATTGATCACTTCAGCTTTATATTTCAATGTGATATTTCGTTCTTGGATTGAATATTCTAAGTTTTACTTGTGATCATAGATTGTCATTTGACGATCTAAATCGGATTATTGCTTGCGATCACGAATGGTAATGCCATGGACATGCTATGATGTGTGCAAATAATATTACCTTTGCTGGTGGTAGAACAGCTATGATTGACAAGACGGGAGACATTTTAACAGACAGACAGACTCAAACAAAGATTTTAACAGACAGACAGAAATAAATGAATAAAGAAAGAAAGAAAGAAAGAAAGAGATGTCTGCCATGACGACTTTGCAACACAGCTTATTCAATCGCGCTTTTACTTGTGCTGCTTACCTTCTTAACTTCTTTCTTGGCAGAGGGAATACGGTTTTAGAGGGAGAATTAAGGCCATCAGGCAAAACATTTACGGGAAATCTCGTTGCCTTCTCTGTTTGTTTGTGTCATTGAGATTAAATGGAGCTTGGAAGGATTTTGTGTAGGCACTATCCATGTGTACATCTAATCGAATCACACCAATAGTGGATTATAAGGTCTATAGCATTCCGAGCGTTTGTTGGGACGGGTATATTCGGTCATGGATTTCAAACACGATGCATATAACAGTGGGTATAATCGCTTTTACGAAGACGATGAACTTAGCCTTACTTCAATGACTCATCGCCAACGGTGTCTTCTTGTTTGAAAGCGCAGAAAAAGGAAGGAATAGCCAACAAAGCAAAGCAAAGGAAAATCAGAGGGTAATGGAAAAGATGCTCCATCGTGATATCACTTGCATCAAAGCAATGAAATAGAGTGCTGTGGCGAAGAATGGAGAATTTGGAGAAGCGAAGTAGGAATCTAAATAAAGCGCTGCGAAATCGTCGGCAAATCGACGTGGGACCAACATGATGGTGCTAAAGAGGACAAATACGGATACAACCCAAGTATTTCTCTTGTTTCGTGTCGCTTTCTCACTTTCGTTCTATCGCTTATCCTATCTCTTCCATTCTCCCTCCTTTGATGTTATTCTTCAAACCTATCAAATACCCCCCCCCCCCCCCCAACACAGTCTCTCCCCCATCTCCCTTCCCAGTTTTTGCTGAATCCGTTTATAAGATAAATATGACCTAGAGGGGGCGCATTTAGCTGACTCGAGTGATATAATGAAGGGAGATTCCGAGCAGTATCTAGGCCAGCGAGGCCCGCCGGTAACATCTCGGCTCCCGGGCGGGCCACTCTCCCGTGACGCTTGCTCCAGAATGCGCTCAAATGATTGCATCAGCGGCCGCTGCAGCTTCTAACGCCATTTCCACAACGAAAAGAAAGAAAGAAAAAAAAATCTTCCCAAGCGTCCATCTCGCTGATATTTCGCGTAAATCGTCTTGAAATTCCTCCGGATTTTTCCATCCTACGCTTCTATAGAGCCGCATTAGAAATATATGAGACTCGCATCGCAAAGCATAGTACGGGGTTTTTATGTTCTACGAAGGTATATAGATAAGGAACGCCATTTCCGTAAATCCATGTTTTCCCTGGAAAGGAAATGACAGCAAAAAACGTTTGATGCTTGAAAAATAGGCAACATTAAACTAAACACGACAAAAAAAAAAAGATAAAGAGACAACAGAGTTTGGAAAGAGTTGGTGAAATTATATTATTCTGCCTAAATGTACTGCGATTCATCAAAATTAAAATGCGCCATTATCACTGATTTAAATGCCCACCTAACATACAATTATTCATAGAGCGTACGCTTCACATTGCTTCATGAAAAAAAAACGCAGACAACCTAACAAATCATGCGATATTTCTAAACCACACTTCTTCTATACTTGAGATTACGATTTTCTATATCCTCTTTTCCTTTCCCATTTATATTTTCCATATCTTATTTGTTGCTGTCATTATTGACAACAACACAAACAAAAAGAGATTGATGTATAGTTTCCATGGAATAGGTTCTCTGTACTGAAAAGGAAATACAGTCCACGTTCTCAAGGGAGATCGGTGGTGCTGGCCAGAACTTCCGTCTTCCCGTGAGCTAGTTTTTATTTTTACACTTCTTTACATTTTATGCTCAATATCGTTCTCTGTTCATGATGATTTTACAAAAATACAAATTTACCATCCTTTTTCATACAATACTGATTATGCTAATTTACTACCTCTTTGAAGATGGTATAATAGTGTAATATACAAAGTTATGGATATACATCCCATATCTATACTCTCTCTCTCTCTCTCTCTCTCTCTCTCTCTCTCTCTCTCTCTCCTGTTTTATCTTTCTACCTCTCCTTCTAAATCTCTTCCAACATCCTACTGTTCTTCTTCTCGTTCTTCTCTTTCTATTGCACTGTAAACTCCAAAAAAGTATGCCCCATTGTGACGACACAATCAACCCGGATATGGAGTATGACTCTTGACTATCCGATCAGTGACAGGTGTTCATAGACGTTTTCAATCTATACGTGGTATGTAATATGAGGAAAGAGGAAAGTGTATGAAAAAAAAATCTTATTATTCCTCTTGCCGATTAAGCTCATCTCACTGGAGTATACTGGAGATTAGAAATAGTTGCTGATGAAGCTGGATGGACAGATAAGAACGTAGTCAAGTATCTGGTGCTCTTTATTGTTCATCGTTATGTTCATTATGACAAATGCATCATGATTCCAGCTGTCCCACCCATACACATCCGCGTTAGTTCGTCAACTTCATAATGTCTAACACTGGCATGAAAAAAAGAAAAGAAAAGAAAAGAAGAAACTCCTAGTTTTCAAGACAGTTACTTATAACCTGAGATAACTTAATGCGCCCTGAAGGTGTGCTTAAATGTGATTTCCGCAAGCCATGCCTCTGTGATTCAATTTGTCCGGTAAAAGTCTTACTCTGGTGCTTCAGACGTCTGGCGGATTAATGTTTCTCGTGTTGCCATGACACAGTCGACAGATCAAAACGTTTTCCTTGACCACTTGACATTTGTACCATGCAGCTGCTGTGCAATGTTCTCCACCTCAGCAAAATAAAAATAACTCTCATCGAGTGACTCGATGTACATAATTTATTGTCATATGAGGCAGACTTGCCTTTGCTTCGTCCCGAAATCATATTCATTTATTGATCATCATGGTTTCACCAACTAATGCAAGTTCCAGTAGAATATGGGAACAACATCGCTGATTTGTCATCCTTAGTTTTAATACACAAGGGGCACTTTAACATCTTAGGAAGATACAGTTTGTTTGTTTGTTTTTAAGATCGTCTAACGACTCAAGTCTTTCGCTGTAAAAAAAAAAGCACAAAAAGCAGAAGAAAGTATATAATCATTGCCTTCTTTATGATAATTGTCATGTCTTCACTAACATCTGCTTTTCAAGACTTTGATATCTTGTTGACGCGTTCCTTCTTTCTCTGTTGAAGAACTCGATGGCTTGTCATATACGCCGGCTGAACTTATTCAAAGTCGAGTTCTATTTGTCCAAGTTGGCTTTTCCGTATAATAGAGTAATACCAAATAATCATAATAACAGATATTTTAATATGATTCCGACCTAAGACTAAAACGTAATGCAAAGTAAGGCATGTTTTCACGATGAAGTTATGTTTGTAGAAACCTCGTGTGCAAATTAGATGGAGTAATGCAGTTATGATCCTGAAAGTTTTTCTTTTTTCACCTACACATAGATTTTCACTTTGATTTCTCAAGTTGGACATGTAATCAAGAATGAAAAGAGAAATGGTGTTTCTGGCATCATATTTTTGCTGTGTTATGATAATCTAACAATGTTGGCATTTAGGGAAAAAAACATGTCGGTAGCTCATAATTATTCTAAGTTGGCACACTGAGCTTATTATCAAATCTCCAAACTAACAAAAGTCACTGTTCCATACAGCTAAGTTGAACTTTCTTATAGTCTTTTATTGATTTTGTCCTAGATGAAATTTCGTTCTCTTCCGCTGACCAGTTTCCTTTTGTTGTTGTTGTTGTTGTTGTTGTTGTTGAGGGGGAGGGGGAAGGCGT